>NC_080164.1:40449307-40812051 GCF_950295315.1 Erinaceus europaeus | reverse complement strand
AAAGAATTTTATGCCTAAGGCTCCAAAGGTCCAGGTTCACCACTGGTCACACCCATTGAAAATGTTATTATAAGTCTTTTTGTGGGCTTCTTCAGAATCATACCCTCACTATGAACTAGCAATGGTGGGGGCTGCTCCATTCTCCAAAGGGAGGCTAGGCCATCTTACTCTACCACCCAAAGAAGACTAGTTCTGAAATGAGCAAAGCCTAGAATGCTCCCAATTGTGACAATGGATTGTGAGCTCAATCTGATAGGGACTCAGAGGTTGTACAGTACTTTTTTGGTGCTAAATTTGAATGGCTATGGGTCCCAGGCATATTAGAGCATTATGGTAAACAGTTAATTGCATTGATTTATCTTCTTCAAGTTTGTTAATAACTTTTTGCCCTAATCCTTCTTCTAAACTCTACTCTCAACTGTGACGCCATCTCCTCAGACAATGTTTCTAGTTCACCTCCATGTTAACTATCAAACTCAAGAAAAGTTTGCTCCTAGGAACATTCCTAAAATAGACTTCCTAGCTTCCTTCTTTCCTAAGGTTCCCACTTACATCTGCTCTGTTCCTACTTCATGGCTCCTGTTTATTAAGTGTTTGTCCTGCTTTCCATCTTATAGCATTTTAGCCACCAAGTTGCAGATGCCACTATGATTTCACCCTGACTTCGATGGCCAGATGACCTCACCAACGTTTCCTGGAACCTCACCCACCTCTTCAGAGTCATAGCCCACTAGGGGAACAGGCTGAGGGTATGGGTCAACCTTCCCACGCCATGTCCAGCAGAGAAGCAATTACAGAAGTCAAATACTTCCAAATACACTTTGACCAAATGGAATTTGTATTAGGAATTCAAGGCTAGTTTTATTTATTTATTTATTTATTTATTTATTTATTTATTTATTTATTTATGAAAGCTGACATTAACAAAATCATAGGATGGGGGGTACAACTCCACACAATTCCCGCCACCCAACCTCCATATCCCATCCCCTCCCCAATAGCTTTCCCATTCTCTATCCCTCTGGGAGCATGGACCCAGGGTCGTTGTGGGTTGCAGAAGGTGGGAGGTCAAGGCTAGTTTTAAATCCGAGAAGGACTTGGACTCAAGGGAGGAAGCTTCATGAGCAGTGGAACTGGGCTGCTTGTGTCTCTATTTTTCTCTTCCTCTCTCTCTATCTCACCTTGTATATGAAGAAAAGAAATGAAAAACAAGAAAACCTATATGGGGCAGTGGAATCATTATGTAGGACCAATCCCTAGCAATAACACTAGTGACAAAATATATAAATAAATAAAATAAATCTGAGAATAAAATAATTTTTAAATGTCATATCAACACCACCAAGGACAAAACCCTACATCATCAGTGTAAGTGAAAGTAAAGATGGTATTTGAAAAAATTAGTAGACAAAATTTCCCTCAACTTTATGAAAGAAATCAATGGAAAACTCACAGTAAAATAATAATAAATAAATGAATACTCATACAGTAACCATTTTTAACTATAAAAGTTTCTTTATAATCACAAACGTAAAATAATGTTTACACTCTTCACATTATTCAACATGTACTCTGTGTTTAGCTATGGAATTTGTCAAAGAAGATAGTAACATATATCCAGATAGGAAATAAATAAACAAAACTATCTCTTATTTGAAGATATAATCTTCTATACAAAAATAGTCAGCATCTTCTACAAAGCTATTAGACGCAATAAATAGTTTGTACGGTTAAAGATCAATATGCCAAATTGTGATTCTAAACATTTGAAAAATATACATTTAAATATTAGAAGCATTCATAAAGGCAATAGAAGCCTAAAGTAAATAGGAGTAAATTTAACAAAGGGCATTTACAAATTTTGAACAAAGCATTGTTTCAAAAAATTAAAGCTCTGAATGCCAGGAGATTTTACATGCACTAGGAGATTAACATTGTTAAGATAGAAACACTTTCTAAAATAATCTATGGATTCAAGGTACATTCTGTCAAAAGTCCAGGCATTTTATTTTATAAAATTTTGAGCTGATCCTACTATTCATATCTGGCACAATGGATAAAATGTTGGACATATAAGTATGAGGTTCCAAGTTTGAGCCCCCAGCATAATAAGGTCCAGAATGACCCTAATCAGCCTGCTCTGCTTCTTTCTTTCTCTGCTCCAGTTCTCTCTCTCCCCCCCCCAATATAATCCTAAAAAAAAAAAAAAGCAAAATCCATCCAGAGTAAGCAAAACAATTTTGAGAATGAAGAGCAGGAGGAATCATACTTCCTGATTTCAAATCTTCAAAAAAAATAAAGGGATAATCAAGAAAGTGTGATATTAGTTTAAGTACAGAAATGTAGATTTTGACAAATGGTGCTAGAAAACTTGGATATCCACATGCAAAAGATTGAAGCTGAGACACAGACATCATACCACATGCAAACATGGATTCAAATGTAGCTAAAACTATAAAACTCCTAGTATATATGAATCTTCAGGGCTCTGATTTAGACAAATGGGTATCTAAAATTCACAATGCAAGCAAAAATAACACATAATCTGCACTTTATGATGAAAAAAACCTGAATCCTTCTGAACTTGATTGTTTTGTTCATGCTTTTAGAGAAAATAACACTAGATAGAATCACCCACTGTCTGACATCATAAATAACTCAAATAACACAGACACTAAGTCAAATTAATTAATGATTTTATATTCTTGTCATCATCAAGTCTTCACCATTCAAAGCTGACTTTTTCAGATATAAAAGTTGGGGGGAGGGCACCAACACACTGAAGTTTCCTTCAGTATGGTGGGAACCAGGCTCAAATCTGAGTCAAGGGCATGGCAAAGCAGATGTGTTCCTATGTCAGCTATCTTGTTTGTTTTATAAAGAGTTCTTAAAAAAAAGTTCCTGTAGCCAAGGAGGTCGCATAGTGGATAAAGTTTTGGACTCTCAAGCAAGAGGTCCTGAATTCAATCCCAGCTTCAAATGTGACAGAATGATACTATGTTTCTCTCTTTGATTCCTCCTTTCTGGTAAAGAAATATTAATTTAACGTTATTATTATTATTATTATTATTTTGCAGATAGGCAAATAACTCACTTTCATAGTGGACTTGCTTCATCATGTGCATGACTCAGGTTATAGTCTGGCCCTTACCTCATTGGGAAGTTTAGTGCCTATTCTATAACTCTGTGCCTGCATGACTCCACCATTTACATTAATGCCTCTACCCAATTTCCTCCATTTTGATAGAGGGTGTAAAAGCGTGCGCGCGCGAGCGAGAGGGGGGGGGGGACAGTTGCCCCACTGCTCTACTCTGGCTATGGAGACAGGAGCTTGAACCCAGGTTCTTGCTCATGGTAATGTGTGCATTTTACCAGGTCAATCCCCATCAAGTGATGTTTAAAGAAAGTCTACACATCAGAAATTCTAGCTGGTGCTGTACTGACATGAGATCAGAATGCCTCTTTTGCAAAAGCCAAATTCAAATTTAGTTCCCCTCCCATTGAAGGAAGTGTCAGTGTTGTTGGATCTTTCACCCTCTGTCTCTCTGCCTTTGTATCTCTATAAAACAAAAACAAACAAAAAAACACCTTTCCCTCACTTTTTAAATGTGTTTCCAGGGTCTTGTGCATGTGTAATACTAGGACTTCTGGATCAACTGTTTTATTTTTATTTGTGAGAAAGAGAGGTAATGACAAAGACAGAGACCACAGTTCCTATGAGGTATCAGGGCTCAAACCTAGGATTTCACGTTTGGTAAGCATGAACTCTGCCCAGTGCCTGTTTGTTTATTTATTTATTTATTTTTATTAATCCCCTTTTGTTGCCCTTGTTGTTTTATTGTTGTAGTTATTGATGTCGTAGTTGTTGGATAGGACAGAGAAAAATGGAGAAAGGAAGGGAAAACAGAGAGGGGGAGAGAAAGACACCTGCAGTCCTGCTTAACAACTTGTGAACTGACTCCCTTGCAGGTGGGGATCCAGGACTTGAACCAGGATCCTTAGGTCAGTCCTTGAGCTTTGCGCCTCGTGCACTTAACCTTCTATGCTACTGCCCAACTCCTGTTATTGTTATAAACACTCAGAAATATTTTGGAAGTAATCAAAGATAAAAAAACACATCTTTCCCCCAAATGTAGTGTTTAATATTTATTTTAATAATGTCATCATACTTTATTGAAGCTTAAATATCAATAGCTTTATGAAAACCCAAGTTCCAGATATGGCCTCACTGTAAATTCATGATTATGTTGTCTGTATAGCACAAGTTTACAATGTCCTCAGATCTTTTTTTTTTGTTTTTTTAACTTTTTTTTTTAAACCTGTGCTAAGAAGACTCAGCAACATCACCAAGGTTTTCTCACATGGAATAGAAAAATCAAGATTAGTAATAAAATCAGTGGCTTTCAGACATGTACCTGACAATTTCTGAAAAAAAAAAAAAAAAAAAAAAAAAACTTCTACAACCATTTTCTCCTCACCCAAGACCCCATCCCTGCCTGGGATAAAAGAGGGAGTGTTGGGAAGAAGCTGCCATTGACACTTTATAAGCCAGCCCTGCCCCCTCTTCCTGATCAAGATGCAGTGTGGGTGGTCCAATATACAGCCATCTGGGAGTTAATGTGATTCTCACCATGGCCCCTGAAAAGGGAATCATCTTGAGAATTCAGTCCTGGCTGGTACCCAAGAGCTGTGAGCTTGCCCCATTATTGTTGTTTAGGGATAATGGAGAAGATGTCTTCCTGAGTTTCCATATAATGCACTCTAATCCAGTTGGAATGCTTGAGCTTTGCAGAAATATCTGCCATATCCAATTGCTGCTGTGTTCACAAACCTTTAAGGCTGTGCACATTCACGAATTGCAGTACTTTCTAGCTTTTCCCCTGAGCAGCAGTCAGTTGATTGACGAGTGTGCCAACCACTTAGATTTCCTGATATGCAATATGGTTGGCAGCAGGATGCCCTGTACCTGTGATCAAGCTGCAAGATCAGGGAGATCTGATGCCTCTGTCATCACTATGTTCTGGTGGAGAGATGCAGACAGCCTGGGCAGAACCACATCTGTGACGCACACAGACTGTAGTTGATAGCTCTGTCAAACCGTCTGTAACTTTTCTGTCACCTGAAACTTCCAACCACATTTCCTGTCTCAGAGTTCCTCTTTGTAAGGGACAGTTTTAACCCAAATTTAGAACCTTAAATGTTGGCAACATTCAAAAGCAAAGAAAAGGAGTGGAAACTGGACACTTGGAAACAGGACAGGAAAGGAAAAAGTCAACCTTGGAGCTAAGGGTGTGGAAAATAGAAGTGTCCAGGCAAGCAAAGAGCTACTACATAGTGTCCAGAGTATCTGTTAAAGAACTGAAAATACTAATAAGGAACAACACACTCACTTTCTGCCTTTCAGGAAGGCAGTAAGTATCTTACAGTAGCTCAAATGATCCCTTCTCCATCTGGGGTTTCCATTTCAGGTGGGAGACTCTTTTGTTGCTATAATTGGATCTGATGTTTGCTTAGGAAAAACAGAATCTTTAAACCAGAGAACCCTACCCAGATTAGATCACAGACAGTAGGAGTGGCCTTCCTCTGGCTCTGCATGCTTGCTCTAACAGGGCTGCTCAGCAAGGAGCTGAGATAAAGGGTGAACTTTCCTCAATGGCTTTTGAGGAACTGAACCCTGTGTATACTTTCTTGAAACTGCTGTTTTGTTTTGTTTTTTCTCTAAATACCTGTGTAATTTGTTAAATAGCAATAGATGAAGGCTACTAAGATGTAATATTGAGAAAAAATACTTAGTACAACAAACTTCTATTGTCTACCCCAGTACTGATGTCGGAGGAGAAAATACCTGTTATCAATCAACTACTCATGAACAGTGAGTGGCTGTGTGGATACTTCTTTCAAATACACCCTGGCTACCAGGGCAGTACCATTCAATTCTAGCTTGCTCTCCTCCCTCTCTAAATAGTTTTCCCCAAAGTCACCTTCACCAGGACTCTTTATGGTCAGCAAGTTTATTTTACCAAGCCTTCTGTCTAATCCTTGCTAAATCTTGTCCAAACTGAGTAGTCTGTTGTCATTATGGCTTCTCTGTATTGATTCTATCTGCCTCTTTCCTTGCTCATATTTTCAAATTATTGTTATAAGAGTTGCTTCTGTCCTTCTTGTTTATCTCTGTAATATTTTTACTTACTGTTTTGGATAGAGACAGAGAGAAGTTGAGATGGAAGGGGAAGTCAGAGCTAGAGATAGCTATGGCACTGTTTATAGCTCATAAAGCTCCCTTCCCCCTGCAGGAGGGAACCAGAGGCTTGAACCTAGGTGCTAGCACATGTAATATTTGTGCTCCATCAGGCACACCCCAGCCTGAGTCCACTGTCCTTCCTGTTTATTCCATCTGATATACTATTAGCAGACTTTGTCCCTTAACACTCAGGAAGGACTCCCACTTGCCTAAGGCATTGGGTTAATGTTTTCCATTTTATGTGGACATTTCTCTTTTCTCTGTGTTTGCTCTTAATTTTCCATCACTCTTAAAGGTCCCATTGTTGTCCTCCATCACTTGAGCTCCTGTTCGTCTTTAAGACCAATGCCACATACACCTTTCATCCTACATATAAAACTATGCTGAGCTTCTCCTCATACTCAGGATGTTTTATCCTTGCTTTGGATTCCTGTAACATTACTCTGTACTTCTAACACACAGCTCGCTATGTATGCCCTTTTGTTATGCCTGTTTATGTTCCTATCTTTAGCCTTGTACAGTTCTCAAAGTCTCAAACAGAATAAACCTTATTCAGAATGGTATCCCAGGTGTCTCATTTGTAGCTAGAACAAAATGAGTACTCAGTACATGCAAGTGGAAATGAATTTATTGATTTTGATTCACAAAATCCTACTGCTTAATATTCTAGTTAGAGTCCACACCAGAAATTATCGTGCAGCATCTTTTTTTTTTTTATTAGTCTTTTATATACCTCACTCTGACTCTCGTGCTCAGTGAAGTCTCTATTTTCTCAGAGCCCCTCCTCCCATACTTAAGTCTTCTGGTTCCTGACTTCTCTCTTTTATTGTGTTTGAACTCTTCTATTTTTCCCTGCTCTGGCACAGGTGGGCTTGTTCCAGAGAAAGCAAAGAGAATCTAAAATCCACATTAGTATTTTTTCATGTAGAAATTACATATGTCATCATTATAATTTCTAGTTGGCCTTCATTCATGTTTCTAAGAAAAATGAATAACTCATTGTGATCTTTATTTCTCTTTCTCTTACTGTGGTCTTATGTCTTAGGGTCCTGGCTTGTAAGAATTATTCAACTTGATATTGAAATTAAGTTTAATTAAAGTACTTAGGGTGCTAGGAAGTAAAATAATGCAATAGTGATATACATAACAAAAATATATTGATTGGCTAGCATAAAAAGGTGACTTAAATCACATCAACATATTATATAATCAACTAAATGAGATTTTAAACCAATCTGCATTCTAAGGCATATACCCTTATATTGGAAATAAGTTATATTTTAATGCTGTTACTTTCAACAATACAAGATTTTTCTTACTTGATTTCCAAAGTATTGCTCAGCTCTGACTCATAGTGTTACCAGGAATTGAACCAGAGACCTTAGGCCCTCAGGCATTAAAATATGTTTGCATAGCCATTATGCTATCTCTTCAGCCAGATGCAAGATTTACATCTTTACCTGACAATTATTCAAGGTAATGGTGAATATATAAGGTAAAAACAATATGCCAAGACTAATTAGCTGATAAAATGAAATTCTAAGTACTTCTACTTCTTGTCACCCAGTCACCTGTCTTACTATTTTAATCCCTATCTGTGCGGTATTTCACAAGGCATGAAATACAAACCATTATCAGAATACAGTCATTGTACAGTCACTGTAGCCTTTAGTAGGCATTCTAAACATCTCTGATCTTCTTCACAGTCTAGGTAAGTTAGGAACCCAGATTTCTCAACCTGGTATTGTGTCTCTTGGTTATCTTTTGCTGATGGAATCTCATTCAGAGTGCTTAAGTAGTTTCTCTGACTTTTCCTTACAGACATTATCTCTTATTTTCTATAGATCCATTAACTTGTCCCTTTGCCTCTTGAGGTTTTAATTCTACAAATACTCATGATGATGTGTGACACTTCTACCTATGAGCTCTGAGGTTGTTTTATTCTAAGATTACTCTGTATGGTACATTAGGCCACAATGGATTCAAAACAAACAATGATTTAAGAGAAGGTAAAACAAAAAGGCACTGTCTAGGACTATCTTTAATATCACAAACTGCGACCCTCTGGTTGAAGTATGGATGATGCCCTTTGGGACTCTGTCTCTGACTCCCTTTAATGCCCTAAGAATTGTTTTCTTTACTTTTGATTTGTAATGAATCTGAATCTCACATGTGTTAATTTTATCACTTCTAGGCTCATTTTTTCATTTGATATAGAGACAGAGAGAAAGAGAGATAACACAGCATCAGAGCTGTCTGGTGCTGTGTTTTTGGGGGGAGAAGGTGCTGTCTCTGGTGCTGTGGAGCTCCCGCATGGTGTTGGGACTCCAACTTGGGCTGTACTCATGGCAAGGTAGGTTCCCTGCCCAATGAACTATGCCTTTAGCCCATGGAAGCTTTGTTTTCTAACAACATCAGTGTGTCTTGTGGACATCAATTGAAAAACCAAGTACATAAAACATTAGCCAATTCCTTACACTTCACTGGAAAGAGCTGCTTCAAGTAAAATGAATCAAAATAATGAGAAAGAGGAAAACTATAGATCATAAAATCTATACCACTGGCTTCTAACATAAACATATTCATGAAAGTGGTCATGTAGAACCCACTGTGGTATAAAGATCACTTTCTCCAACAATTTTGACTTGACCATGTATCAACTTTGTGATCATGATCCAGGTGGTCAGCTTCTCTGAGCTCTTACTTCTATAACATGAAGCTGTAAATAAGTAATTTCTAAGACTGGCATGAAAATTAAACAAACTACATTGACATGTAGTAAATAATGAACATTATTTGTGGAGACTTATTTGTTATGACAATGAGCAGTCACTCAGTTTCAGTGAATGCTTGTGAATTTTCTAGAAGGCAGAAATAAGACACATTAGAAATCCAGAAATTGTGATGGGGGAGTTAAAAAGAAAGACAGTAGACAAAAACACAGTTTTTCTCTTTTAGAAAATTACAATAATAATAATGTATTAAGGATACACCATGTTACAATGCCGAAGGACCCACATTCAAACCCTGGTCCCCAGCTGCAGGGAGAAGCAGTGTCTCTCTTTCTTTCTCCCTCTTTATCTCCCCCTTCCCACTCAATTTCTCTCTGTCTAAAAATAAATTAACTAATAAAAAGTAGTTATGACATAGAAAGACAAAGAAGGAAATCAAAACAAAGATTTCTGTTTTAATTGGATTCTGAGTTGAAGTGAAATCAAATGACCTATAAGACTAATAGGATAACAATAAGCTGTCAGTAATGCAGTTTACCATAAAATCTACATTAGTTTAGTGAACTAATATTGTTTTAAAAGGAGAATCCTGACAGAAATACAAATAAATAAACTTGTCAATGGTCCCTGTGCTAAGAACACCACACTCAAACTTGACTGGGGGTATCAGTTGACTCAGAATCTCTAACTTCACCTGCGGTGAGATTATTTCTGTTAGAGGATGGTGGAATCGGCAGAGTTTGGTGGGGCCAAAAACACTATTCATTTGAATTTAGAGGAAATTCTAGTTGAAATGGGGTAATTAACTAGAACAAGGTGACAGAGACATAGAGATGTGCCATTCTGAAAAAGTATTATGTACTTTTACTCTGTGTCAGTACATGTGACTGAGCCCAGGTGATGCTGTGCTACACTAAGAAAACAGATTACTCAGACATATAAAGTTGATAACTGCAACATGATATTTGGCTTTTGTGTCCTATAAAAAAAACAAAAACACAGAGTTTGTCTTGCTTCTTTATCAAATTATAAGGAACAACCCATTCAAATATCTTACAGATTGAATTCTACCTAGGGATAGTTTTCTTTTGTTCTTCTCTTTTATATTGTTTTAAATATCTTTATTTAATTATTATGGGATAGAGGCAGAGAAATTGAGAGGGGAGAGGGAGATAGTGAGAAAGACAGAGAGACAACAGCAGCCCTGCTTCACCACTCCTGAAGATTTCCTCTTGTAGATGGGGACCAGGGGCTTGAACCTGGGTCCTTGTATACTATAATGTGAGTGCTTAACAAAGTGTGCCACTGCCTAGCCTTGAAATGTTTTTCTAGCTTTCCTTTCCAAACTAAATTTGTCAAAAGAAATAATTTTATAATTTCTATTAAATGTTATCTTAATTTGCATAATAATGAGAGTGATGAAGAGTGAGACAGTAGGGCTGTTAGGCTCTACAGTAATAACTACAAAACCTTATTCTGAAGGATGGGTGGTGTCACACCTGCTTGAGCACACCTCTTATAATACATCTTATAATACACACATCTTATAATACACGTGGACCTGGGTTCAATCCCTAGGTTCCCACCTGCAGGGGGAAAGCTTTGTGTGTGACAAAGCAGTGCTGCAGATGTCTCTCTGCTTCTCTCCCTCCCATTTCCTCTCAATTTCTGGCTGTCTCAATCCAATAAATAAATAAAGATAATAAAAAAATTCAAAAAGTTAACCTCTGCCTCACTTAAGCCCCCAAACTTATTTTACATATAAAAAAATCCATTCTCTGGCTCTACACACGGGGAAATTTTTGAAATGCACGGTTGTTTGGAATTTACAATAATATAGCCAGGTTTAAAGACTTAACCATGAGAAATTCTAAGGATCTATTCACTCTTGTTATGGAAATATAAATCTCAGAACAGATACACCATTTAGAATTAGGTGTGAAGATGACAACTGCATACTGGTCCTATAGGAAATACTATTTCATGAAGTCTTATCATTGCACTTAAATCTGCTCCAAACATATAATGTATGGCCTGGTGTTTCTCTCTCTCTCTCTGTGTGTGTGTGTGTGTGTGTGTGTGTGTGTGTGTGTGTGTGTGTGTGTGTGGTGACTGACCATGGTGGTAGTAGACGTATGAATTTTAGAAAAGCTATTAGGTATTTCCTAACAAGGCTAGCACTTTAGTAAAAGAGTATACACAAAAACAAGAGGAATGCAAACCATGGTGGTATTTCATAAGGGCTATTCAGAAGTGGAATGTGGAAATTACCTGAAATATCAATGTTATTTATATGTCTCTTGCAATAAATTCTAAAAATCAGCAAAGATTCTGAGAAGTGAGAGCTTTTGGAACGATCTGTATATTTGGAGGTTAGCATTTCCATGATATGGAGAGGTAGCAGAGGAGTGTGCAAACTTCTCTGCCATCATTCATATGCCATGCAAAATTATCAACTTAAAAATCAGTACTTCATGTTGCTATGAAAAAAGGTATAGTTTGCAGTCTGGGAGGTGGCACGGTGGATAAGGCACTGGATTCTCAAGCATGAGGTAGCACATGTACTGTCCCCCCATCTTTCTCATTAATGAATAAATAAAATCTTAAAAATGAAAAGAAAATAAAAAGTTATAGTTTCCCTTAGCAAGAACAGACCAATATGATATGGACCATATATATGCCTGCAGGACTCTCTCTCTCTGTCTGTCTCTCTCTGTCTCTCTCTGTCTCTCTCTCTCTCCTCTGCTCTGATTAGTGATGGTGCTACACGTTGAACTTAGGACCTTTGGTTCCTCGGGCATGAAAAATATTTTTGCATAATCATTGTGCTATCTCTCCAGCCCCCTACTTGCTTTACTTTGTCCTATCTGTGAAACCACTCAACATGTCTACTGTGAAAACTAAATGATAAAATGTAGGAAACACACTTGACCTAGCATTTCCTTTCTGCAGGACATGATATAAGGGACTTGGATCTGTATTTAATGTGAAATCTTTTTCCTCAATCAATCTGAAGCTTGGTACATATATATAGTCACATCTCAGTTTTTACTGCGTTATCTTCTATAATGTTGCCACAAGCAATGCATTTGTGAATAATGTGCCATTGTTTCTGGGGAAATACAAAGTGTGGTTCTTGCAAACCTCTGGTCGTAAGTAATTTTTATGCCAGACGATTAAAACGCAATCTACTATCTTTGGTGAGCATTTCTGTTAAAGTCACAGTGTTCAGTGTGATTGTTTAATTTATTCAGTCTGTGGTCAACAGCGCTGTAACTTGCCTGGAAGTAGTTGTACGTTCTCTGTCAGACACAGTACAACCATCTTGCATCAGAGACACTGGACAGCTCTCCAGTACTGTACGTGGGGTCATTTAAAACAGAGAAATCACCAGCAGAAAACCACAAAAATGTGGAAAACATGACACTAACCAAACCATGGCAATGACTTGCTTACAGGATAAATTGAAATGAGGAAGCAGAGTATCACCTTGTTCCATGGCTACTGAGAATAGACATATCTTGTGACATAAATTCACAGCTGCCCTGCACATGCTCACGTGTGTGACTGTGTTGATTTGGGAGTTTTGCTTATACATTTTACCAAATAGGTGAATTAGGAAGAATGCAATATTTGAATACTAAGGATGGACTGTACAATAATGAAGATGTAGTAAATATATTTCACTTATGCTACTACTTATTTATTTGTTTTCATGAGGGAGAGTGAGAAAAATCACTGCTCATCTCTGACTTACCACTCTAAGGGATTGAACCTGGGGCCTCTGGAAATACAGGCAGGAAAGTGTGGTTCACTACTGATGCACATTTCCCTGGTGTCAATTTTGCTACTGTCTTAGAGTACATGTTCACTAGAGGGCATTAGGACTTTTCAAATGGGGGCCTGGGTGATGACATATCTAGTAAAGTACATGCATCACAGTGTTCAAGGCCTGTCATCCCTATCTTAGGGGCAAAGCTTCACAAGCACTGGAGAAGTGCTGCAGTTGTCTCTGTTTTTTCCTTCTGTCTTCCTCTCCCCTCTCAATTTCTTTCTGTCTCTATAAAAAAGGAGAATAAAAGATGGCTACGGCGACAACCCTGACGGTTAAGGAAAAAAAAGGAGAGAAAGAGAGAGAAAAAAAAAGGCCATAGTGACAACCCTGATGGTCAGAAAAGAAAGACTTTAAATGGTTCCATTGAAATAATATAATAAATAAATAAATAAATAAATAAATAAATAAATAAATAAAATATCCATGAGAGTAATGGCTTAGCAGTGGAAAATGAGAATAAAATCTTCCTCCAGTAAATGTGATAGATCCAGAGCTGAGGTAACTCTTGCTGTCACATCTAGGAACTCTGAGCTTTGGGGGGACAGTCAGCAGAGGTTCAGAGATGACCATGTCTAGACATCCCAGAACCTGGCTCTGATCACCTTGCTCTCTCTTTCTCTTTGTGACTGTGACAGGGCCTGGGTGGTTAAACATTTCTTATGCAGGGCACAGATCATCCTAGGAGTTCTTTGAATATAGTACTGCAGGCTCTGAATGCAAAGGGACTGTGACTCCAAATGAAATCAAGCTTATTACACCTGACAAGATTCTGCTTGGCCAGGAGGCACCTGGTAGTGGCGTCACCTCCCTCCTCACTGGAGAAACTGCACTGACAGCCCAGCTGTGGCTGCTTCAGGCCACCATGTGCTTCAGTTTACTCATTTTCTTCAGATTCCACATGTACTTCAGATGACCTGAGTGTTTGAGTTTGCATGTGACTCAATTTATAAATATGCCCCGGTTTACAAGGCTGGTACAGTGTACGCATGTCCTTCATTTTCACATGTGTACTTCTGTTTCCATTGCTTCTTTAACAATCTTTTAAAAATAATTTTATTACTGGTAATTTAATAGTGCTTTACAAAATTATAAAATTTCAGGGGGATAATTGTACACTCATTCATGGCATGCGTAACTCACCACACCCTCCACCAAAGTCTTGTGCCTTTTGTGTATCGTCCACCACCACCACTATAGTTTTCAAAAAATCTAAGTTTGGCTACTTTTTTTTTTGCAAGTTTGTTGGTGATAGAAAGCAACTCTGGTACACTGTTGGGAATACAAACTAGTGCAGCCCCTATAAAAAAAAGTATGGAGAGTCCTTAAGCAAATAAAAACGGAAATACCTTATAATCCAGCAATAACACTCTTAGACATATATCCAAAGGACAAACAAACACTAGTTTGAAAGGACATCTGAAGATGAAACCAATATCTACCAATCTTTGTTTACATGGTATAGGCACTTAACACTGTGTGTACCCCTTCTCCTCCAACTAAGGTATAGTAGAGATTATTATTATTATTATTATTATTATTATTATTATTATTATTATTATTTTGCCTCCAGGGTTATTGTTGGGGCTCAGTGCCAGTACTAAAAATCCACTGCTCCTGGAGACTTTTTTTTTTTTTTTTTACATTTTATTGGATAGGCCAGAGAGAAACTGAGAGAGGAAGGGAGAATAGAAAGGGAGAGAGAATGATAGACACCTGCAAACCTGCTTCACTGTTCGTGAAACGTTCCTGCAGGTGGTAAGCCTAGAGCTTGAACTCGCGTCTTTGCTCAGTTCCTTGCACTTTGTAGTATATGTACTTAACCAGGTGTATCACCATCCAGCCCCTTGATTGTTCTTTAGATTATCTGTGTCTTACTCTATATTAACAGAGGATTGTGCATCCAGGAAATATGTAGTAACAACCAAAGACAATCCTAATGTTATGGTGGAAGAGAAGGCAGGAGTGCATCTGAGATTCATTGTTTGTTGAGGGTAGAGGATAGGATCTCTGCCAAACATACTACAAAGCCCAGGAAAATTCTTCCAACAGAGTGATGGGGCCCATCTTCTCTACCAGCGAATGTATGATGACCTTTGTGCAAACAAACATAGCAAAAAGGAATAAACAAAGCCTTGTTTTGATAATCTCACCTGCCTGTTAAGTTAAAATGTCTTATCACCTCAGATACATCAGCAGCAGGGAAAGTGAGGTCTGCTGGTGTTTTTCCTGTGAACTACTGTGCTGGAGTGCTGTGGTCAGATCAAGGGCAGCCTTAGCTCCTGAGGATAGGTAGCAGGGTCTGTGGCAATGAGACGAAGATTCAGACAACCTGCTGAAAATTCTGTGCCCCAAGCCCAATAAGAAGCTTGGTGTAAAGACTAAAACAGGTTCTGGATGTGCAAGAAAGCAAACACAGCCCATCAGGGACCTCAGAATTTCACATGGGCACCACTAGGTAGCTGATTAAAAGCATTAGCAATCTGGAAACAAAGACAGAGGCACTGCAGGAAGCCCCACCTTGCTGCTTCCCAAGGTCTAAACCTAGTTCCTTTGTTCATTGCCCCCTCCCCACTTCAGCAACATGATTCTGCAATTGAAATAGTCTCCCCCACAGCTAAGTTACAGCTGCAGGACTGACACATTCTCTAAATTTATGTTATCATACCCTCACAACCTTTTCTGTTATCATACCAAACCCTGTTTGAGGGGGTATTGCTCTGTTTAAACTAAATAAAACTGAACACCTAGCTTCCGGCACAGCCAGAGCATCTCACACTTCAGTTTTCTTTTAATTATTATTTTTCTTCTTATTTTGAATAAAAAAATTAAAATAGCAAGAAATTAGGAAACTAATACATTAAAAAAAATAATAAAAGAAAGGAAAAATTAAACCTCCAAAAGAGTTATGCAAACATATATATCACCAGACAAGGTGTAATGTCCTTGGGAGAATTGGAGCAAAGAAAAACAGTTTTCTCATGCAAATGGAGACACTTTTCTGCATTCACTCTTATGGTAGAATGTTATTACAGCATTTATTTACAACTTAAAAGCAAATTGTTATTTAATGTGATAAAAAGGTGGAGTGTAGCTATTCACTTACTAAAAAATCCATGTTGCTTCATTTCCAGTGCTGATTAAAATACCCTAACCAAAGGGTAACAGTATAGCCATTGTCTACAACTAACCCAAGACCACCAGATAGCTGACCTGACAAAGGGCACCTATGATGTACCTTAATAAATGTGGCCACGTGACTGAAAGTGTGGCTTCACTAAATCTCACTAAGTCTAAGAATCTTTATTTATCTCAAAAATACTATTTGATCTTCTTCCAGGAACTCAGAAGAGACAGACTTGCTTAATAGTATAGACAGACGTCTTGGAGTCTAAGGAATTGGAAAGATCCAAATTAATAGGATGAAGTATCTACTCAAGGAGCCAAACTTCTTTCTCACTTGAATATGGACAGGTCTCACTGGAAATGACTTGGTGTTTTGCTTCAGGGAACTGATGGAATAGCAGAGGGCAATGGGGGTGTCTCTTTGAATCTCTGAACAGAAATAGTTATGGAGACTGAAAGGGACTCATTACAGGAACACATTTTGGAGAAATGCTTCAAGAGTGAGAACTATTTATGGAGGCCTCCTAGAGAATCATTGTGGACCATAATCCAGCATCAGACAATCCCAGTTGCTCCACCTGGTGACATCAAAACTCAGAAGCCCTGTGTCACTTTCTCTCCCCTTCACACGAATACAGAACAGTAAGACAGGAGACTGAGGATTTAGGGAAAAAAATGAGGAAAAGGAGGGGTCCAACATGATGGTAGTTCCATATAAAGAATAAAACAATTTTATAATAATGTATGTATGCACAAACAAAACAATTAGATTCACATTTTTATTTAGTTGTCAAGTGCCAGATATGATTGCTTCTGATGACCTCACTGGCACCAATTCCACCCTTGGCATTTACTCCTGCTTTTTGTCAACCAATCCATACTCATTAGTCTCCTTAATTAAGTCCTGGCTTCAAACTTGTACCAGAGATGTGCAAATAAAATTTTGAGTCATATCTCCATATTAAACCTAAGACAAGATTAAATGTTGACCTAATTTAATAATGCATTTGCCACACTTTTGATAATGAAGAAGAAAAGTAAAAGTACAATAGCACATATAGGACTATGTGAAAGTTTGGTAGAGCTTAGGGGAGCTCTCCCATCCTTGAATGGAGGTCTAGAAAGACACTCCAGTTGTTGGCCTCTCCCATATAGGGATGAGCTAAGAGGGGAAGGTCTTCCATGACTCAATTTCCCCTTATTAGTCTCTCAAGCCCACAGAAAGCCTACAAGCCTCTCACACTTAGTTCCCCCTGCTAGCAGGCCAAATGGCTGCCTGCTTGAGGGTTCACTCAAAGTTCACTATAGTCATTTAAAATTCTCACGTTCACTATAAGTTCATCTTTTGATCATATAAGAGAACACTCTCTATCATACACCCTTGCCAGTGACTTGGCAGTGAGACCTCCACATCTATTTCCTTGCTTTCCTTTGATATCTATGATTTATATCAAGCTTTGTAAAGGCACACAAGGCACACAAGTTGATGTTCTATCATGTTGAGCAATCACTGTGGCCCCAGATGTTCATTTTAGATCAGAATGCATAGATAAATTGTAGGCATGGCATTAAAACAGACATACATAGGGATCTACTATGAGAAATCTCCAATACTTTGTAGTCTCCCATCTTCCAAACTTTTGGTCCTCTCTCTCATATAAGTGTTCTTCTTGGGTTTTTGGGGATCTACCCAGAGAAAAGATTCCCAGATCCTCACTCTCTCTTCTATTTTTTTCTTTTCTTTTCTTTTCTTTTTTTTTTTTTGGCAGAAACATGGTAGACTTCTAACAATTCTGTTGTTTGCAATAAGTAATCTAGTTAGCTTAACCCTAAAGCACTGAGTCCTGGGTGGGTCAAGCTAATCATCCAGGTTACAATGAAATCCATATTTCTGTATCTTGGTGAGTGTTCTCACTCTTTTATTACCTCTAAATATAGTCTAAATATAATATCCAAGGTGATCTTCTAGATGAATATTAGTTAATATGAAAATGCCATGCATGATAAACACCAATAGTCAAAAAATAAATTATATTAATAACACATAATGTCATGCAGCAATATATATGTATATATCTTGAAACCGCACAAACGAACACTCTGAGCATGGAAATATGCTTTCCAGCATCAGTGTATTTAGTGCTAATTGAGAATTCCTTCATAGTAGAGCCTCTGTTGCTATGGACACCAGCCCTGAGAGGAGGGCTAGAAAATTCCTCCACACGTTCACATGTGCCAGAGAAAGTCTGCATTTCCCCATAATTCTCAAAGAAATCTCTGTGTGTACGATTACTTCCCTGTGAGGAAGTGGATGTTTGAGGGGTGGGGAAACCTCACCTACCAACTACAACAACCCAGCCAGCAGGGAAGTAGATTGACAACTTGGATCAAATTTTGAAAAATTAATCATCTATCACCAACCAAAATGAGCTTATCCCTGCCTGTTGCAGAAGTCTCTGCAGTGTTTAATCTTTTCTTGTCCTTAGAGTAGGTGGCAGGCTGCTATGAATTCTGAATCAAAGGTATGCAACTCCACAGGCATGGTGAGACCTCTCTCGTAAATGTAGAAGTTCCCCAGTGTTCTGAGAATCTATGACACAGCCGTCACAGACAGACAGGAGATACCGTCAGTGCCATGGCTTGGCTATCAGCCAAGGAGAGATAGTTTCAACAGTTCTCCTGGTCTTATGATTTCAAGTTAAATGGCCACTTATAATAAATGATTTGCATCCTTGCTGCAGCCCAATTTGAATTCCTTCATGTAGGGGTAGTCTTTGAAGAGGCACATCACACTCTACCAAAGAAATATACTGACTAGGCACAAGTCCCCTTCTAGATGTCTCCCCTACCCTCTACAACTGCTTCTGAGAGGGAGCATGTATTCTGCACACTCTGAGTTTCCCTGTTCAGGATAAACAAATGCCAACCTCACACTGTTTGACAGGCAGATGCTGACAATATTTGATCCTTGGGAGAGAAAGAAAACAATTGAGGGACAGTATAACATGAAGTTACAATGACAGATGCTATGAAATTGGGGCAAAAGTCTCTACACTTCAGTCAAGGTAAGTTCCACCCAGGTTATCTCTGAAGCCAACCTCAAACTTCAGGAAATGGGAATACCACTGATCTATCCTCCCTCTTTATTTATTGATTTTTCAGTGCAGGGATAATCCTCATGTATAACATGAGGTTATACATGAGATAACACTGAGATGCTTCTCCAGCCCAATTTCATTCATTATGCTTACAGAGTCAGGGATAGAGACCAAAGCACTAATGTTTTGTTATCCATGGTGCTCCACCTGCTCTAGTCCTTGGTGCTTCCTTGTAGTGCTCAAGTCTGAAGTTAGAGCCTCACACATAGAGGACATATGCTCTATTTGCTGAACCACCTAATGGGTTTCTCTGGTCTTTCCCATTAGGAGCTTTCAGTCACTTTGATGAGAATTGTCTTAAGAGAGTATAGAATTTTTGATACTAGGATTGAGAACCACTGATGTGGAATATGATCTTTAGAGAAATTACAAAATGAAAAATTGTTCTGTTCAGATAGTGTTAACACTACATATGTCATCAAGATAGGTACCACTCATCTGGGACAAATAATCAACAAGAACAAAATGCAAGAAGTACTGAAAATAAGAGAGTCCAGCAGTAAACTGACAAAAATCAACATAATAGCATTTGGCACATTTCACAAAGGTATCTATCTCTCCAGTTAAGAATTACAAAGCTTTGTAACTCTACTTGGGAGGGGGGTTCTGTGGGTAAGGGGCAGTCTTAGAATGAGCATGGTGCCCAGTTAAATTCCCAGCACTACATATGCATAGTTGTGTGTTCTCTCTCTCTCTCTCTTTCTGTCTCTCTATCATAAAATACAACTTTTAAAACTCAAAGTTTTCAAATCGGAAGAAGCTAGGATGTCTATTTTAGCTATATTTAGAGGGCCCTGTAATTTTACTAATTTTTGCCTGAGCCTGACAGCTAACATGCAGGTAGGCTGAAAGTATTGTCTGGGAGGATTGTGTCAGATTTGAAAACAGGACCATAAAATTGGAGCAGGGCAGAGAGTAGCTCCAAAATATAAGATAAATACCATTAATTAAGAACCCCATCGACCTGATCTAGGGCTCATGTCTATTCATAATTAGCACAGAAGCCTGTATAACCTCTGCATCCCTGTCAGTTTGAGTTCACATTCACATTCAGAGCTAGGAACATTCTAGATTTCACTCATTTCAGTACCAGTCTTCCTTGAATAGGAGAGTGTGTTTACCCAGCTTTCTTTCAGAGAGTGGGGCAGTTTCTACCATTGTTGTTCAACAATGAGGGTAAGGTCTTGTAGAAGCCCACGAGAGTGTTTATGATATTTTTCCTTATGGAGATAATCAGTTATGGCAGAGAAGGGATTTGCTACAGGTTTAGGCCTAACATATCTATGTTGGAATTCCAGGAATCCCTGAATAGGGACCCAAATGAGGTTCCTATTAAACAATTTGTTCTGCTTTATATTAATGGTTTTCAGCCACCAAACTACTCAACAATATGTCCTGGAACCCCACCTCTCCCGGGCCCTACCCCATTATGAAAAGATAGAAACAGGCTAGGGTTAAGGATTGACTTGTCAACACCCAGGTCCAGTGGAGAAGCAATTACAGAAGCCAGGCCTTCCACCTTCTGCATCCCATAATGATCTTTGGTTCATACTCCCAGAAGGATAAAAACATAGGGAAACATCCAATAAAGGGGATGGGATATGGAACTCTGGTAGTAGGAATTGTATGGAATTATACCCCACTTAGCCCACAATCTTGTTGCTCATTATTAAATCACTAAAAAAAAAAAAAAAAGAAGAAGATGGAGAGAATTCTATCCTGAGGAAAATTAAAGCACTAGATGCACTATATTATGGTTTTAAGTAGAAATATATAATTTCAAATGAGATTTAGCAGTGATTGTAGGAAGAAGTTTGAGTAGAAGGGAAAATGCAAATTTCAGCATTTTTAGTAGGTAGATAGCATGTCACATGAGTGGGATATAGGGTGGCTTAGAGAATGACACAATAGCATCACATCCAACCAGGGCTCTACCAATAAAATAGATATTATAACACTGAAGATCTTCACTCAATTATTTATTTGCCATGCATTGTTGCAAGTGGACTATTCAGTTCATAAGTCACCCTTCTGAAGTCATGACAATAAAATGTTTTGTTGTAACTTTGGAAATGACTATCCCCTGACCCCACCCTATTAAACATCAATTTTTTTTCAGGTAGAGAACTATTTTATTATTATTATTATTATTATTTTAAAATTTAATTTATAAAAAGATAACACAGGCAAAAACCAAAGGATAAGAGGGGAACACCTCCACACAATTCCCACCAGCAAAATTCTGTATCCCATCCTCTCTCTTGATAGCTTTCCTATTCAAAGCCCTCTGGGATGGGAGTCAGGCTGTAGTACAGCGGGTTAAGCGCATGTGGCGCAAAGTGCATAAGGATCCTGGTTCAAGCTCCCGGTTCCTCACCTACAGGGGGGTTGCTTCACAGGTGGTGAAGCAGGTCTGCAGGTGTCTATCTTTCTCTCCCCATCTCTGTCTTCCCCTCCTCTCTCCATTTCTCTTTGTCCTATCCAACAACAATGTCATCAGTAACAACAACAATAACTACTACAACAATAAAACAACAAGGGCAACAAAAAGGAATAAATAAATATTAAAAGAAAAAACTTAAAAAATAAATAAAACAAAGCAAAGCCCTCTAGGAATATGGACCAAGGGTCATTATGGGATGCAGGAGGTGGAAGGTCTGGCTTCTGTAATTGCTTCCCAGCTGAACATGGGCATTGAGAGGTCAATCCATACTCCCAGCCTGCCTCTCTCTTTCCCTAGTGGGGCGGGGCTCTGGGGAAACAGGGCTCCAGTACACATTGATGGGGTCATCTGCCCAGGTAGTCCGGTTGGCATCATCTGGAACCTGGTGGCTGAAACAAGAGTTAACATATAAAGCCAAACAACTGTTGACTAATCATGAACCTAAAGGCTGGAATAGTTCAGATGAAGAGTTGGGTGTCTCCATTTTCTAGATAGTTAGTAGGCCTATTTAATTATATTCCAAAGGGCCCATGACTATACTAGTTTTTCTTTCTTTTTTTTTTAATCAACAATGGTAGAGAATGTTCCATCCTCTGAAGAGAGGCTGAACAACATACTCTATCTTCCACCTGAGGAAGATGGGTTCTAAAATTAGGAAAGCTTGGAATGTTACTACTCATGACCACAGAATGTGAGCTCAAATCTACAGGGATGCAGAGGTCGCATAGGCTCCTAAGCTAATTTGGGCCCCAGATCACATCAAATTGATGGAGTTTACAGTCAACAATATTTATACACCTTTCTCATATTTGGGAGCTACTCTCTTCCCTGATCCAACTTTCTGGTCCTTTTTCCAACTATGACATCATCTCTCCAGATAACAACTTGGATCCACCTGCATATCAAATGTCAAGCTCAGGAAAAAAAAAACATCACTTTTTTAAGTATAAGGAGAACCAAGATGAAAACTCTTAGCACCTTCCATGGCCAGGGGAGTGTGTGTGTGTGTGTGTGTGTGTGTGTGTGTGTGTGTGTGTGTGTGTGTTGTGGGGTGCAGATGATGGAGAAGTTTCTGACATTGTGTGTGGTACCTCTGCTACAAGAAGTTCTTCATTACCATTTAAAGTTATCAACCCATAGCAGTCTTTGTCCGCTTTGAAGGAGAAATCTCTCAGTTTCACAGCAGAATCGCAGGTTATTTGGCCCAATCACAAAATTCCTGGGGTGGGGGTGCAGGCAGTGTTACACCTGATTAAGCACACCAAATCCTAAGTACAATGATCTGAACAAGGATCTGCGTCTGAGCCCCCACTTCCCATTTGCAAGGAGGAAGCTTCATAAGCAGTGAACCAGGTCTGCAGGTGTCTTTCTCCCTCTCTTTTAATGTTTTTAATTATCTTTATTTATTTATTAGATAGTCAGAAATCAAGAGACAGTCAAAGGGTGAGAGAGAGGAAGTAGAGAGAGAGAGAGACTTGCAGCCCTGCTTCACCGCTTATGAAGCTTTCCCTCTGCAGGTGGAGACTGGAGGCTTGAACCTGGGTCCTTGTGCACTGTAATGTATGCATGCTCAACCAGGTGCACCACCACCAGACCCCTCTCTCACTCTTTCTTCCTCTCCCTCTCTCTCCTCTCTCCCCTCTCACTTTCTTTCTGTCCTATCAAATGAAAAGAAAAAAAAATAACAAAAAGAAAAAAAATCTTTGGTTGGTGATAATGCAATTATTAGTGAAGACAATACATTGATTCAATTCATATCCCTGAAACAACAGTCTTATAAAATGACTTCCTCAAAATTTTTTGCAATAGATCATAGCTGCAACCATTTTTATTAGTGAAAAACAGCATTTATTTTTCTTAAATTCTGTAATGTCAAGGACAATTATTTAGTGATGGCTGTATTTCATATCTAATAAATAGGAAAGAATGATTCAGTCTTCAGAAAATAATATTTCATAGTGTAGCTTTACAAAAAAATCCAGTGTGAACTCAATGGACCAAGTATGGAGTATGATGGTCTGCAGTTCTCATGGGCACAGTCACTCCATGATCCATGGGTCACTTAGAAGCTTCAGATAAAAGCATGGGTCAGGGAGTCAGCGGCAGCACAGCGGGTTAAGCACAGGTGGCACAAAGCCCAAGGACCGACCTAATAAGGATCCTGGTTTGAGCCCCCAGAACCCCACCTGCAGGGTAGTTGCTTTACAGGCAGTGAATCAGGTCTACAGGTGTCTCTCTTTCTCTCCTCCCCTCTGTCTTCCCCTCTTTTCTCCATTTCTCTCTGACCTATCCAACAAGGATAACATCAACAACAATAATAACTACAACAATAGAAAATAACAAGGGCAACAAAAAGGGAAAAATAAATATAAATAAATATTAAAAGCATGGGTCAGAGCACCAGAGACATTAGGGGGAGATCTATTTTCTACACAGGAAATGTTATTATTGCTTTATGGCATGAGAACTTTGTAATAAATAAAAATCTCAGGCTGTATCAAATGGATGAAGCCTGTTTCTCATTATTTTGTTATCCTGAGATTTGAGGAATATGCAATTTTGTTAACATTACATTTATTTTCCTCTTTATTTCTGTATTCCTCTCCATGACCTATGACCTAGGAGCTATTGCTTCCTTTGTGTAATCACACAATGATCTTAGATTTTGATTTTTTGTATAAAAATAACCCTTTTTAAAATAAGCCTGCATAATGGAGGTTGAAGTGATAGTAATTAGATATAACATTTTTCTGTGTAGAATTTTCAGTTTTTATTTTTCTTATACTTATTTTTTCATCTTTCTGAGAAAGAGCGAGAGAGGGAGAGGGGGAGGGAGAGGGAGAGAGAAAGAGAGAGAGAGAGACAAAGAGAGAAGGAGAAAGTGAGTTAAAGAATTATTCTGGCAGGTAGATGCATGTGATATCAAAGATCAAAGTCAGGTCCTCATGTTTATAAGTCCTGAGATTTTTCCAAGCCAAATTATTTTATTTTATTTTTCACATGCAAATATAATTGTTGTTGTTGTTATTTTTTCACCAGGTCTATTGCTGGGGCTCAGTGTCTGCACAAGGAACCCTGGCAGCCATTTTTCCATTGATAGGATGGAGAAAAATTGAGAGAGGAGGGAAACAGAGAAAGATAGAGAAAGAGAGACACCTGCAGTACGTGTTTCACTGCTTCCGAAACTTCTTTCCTGCAGGAGTGGGGCTGGGGGCTCAAACCAGATTCTTGTGCATGGTAATATGAGCACATAACCAGGTGTGACACCATCCCACCCCCTTACTTAAGTTTTTTTTTACAATATATATAGAGAAATAACAGAGTATCTCCCTACCATATGACTCTGGGGCTAACAGGAAAGCCGCAGACATACAAGTCCTTTGCTCCACCTGCTAAGTCATTTTCCTGCCGGCTCCAATTTATAACTAAGAAGTCATGATCTACTCACAAGCATTTCTTGTAAATCACTTCTGTACAGTGTGTGTGTGTGTGTGTGTGTGTGTGTGTGTTTTAGAAAATTAATTGAGGCAGAGAGAGGAAAATTGTTCAGATGTTCTTACCAGATCTGAAGGCCACAACAAATCACATTATGAATTAACATGAAATAAAGATGGGATTTTTGAAATTACTGTTTGTAGTTTCTTTCAGGGAAAATTCTGGCAGGTAGATGCATGTGATAAAACCTCAATGAATTGCATTAAAAAAACCTCAATGAATTGCATTAAAATATTAGGCCAAACACGTAAGATGTATTGTCCTGCCAAGAACAAGGTGCTTCATTAAGAAAGCGAGGGATCCAAGCATTTCTTTAAAGCATTTTTTTTTTTTTTTTGGTGGTGGTGGTTGATGCATGCTGGCACCTATTTTTTAGGAGATGTGAAAATGCACCCTTGAGACAATCACAATTTTGTAAAAGAAAAAAAAAACATAAAACACTTTCTCAATTAAAAAAAAAACAGGGAAAAGAGGCTGAGCTGTGGTACACCCGGTTGAGTGTACATGTTACCATGCACAAGGTCTTGAGTTCAAGCCCTTCATCTACGCCTGCAGGGCAAACTACAGAAATGGTGAAACAGAGCTGCAAGCATCTCTTTCTCCCTTTTTGTCTCCCCTTCTCTCTCAATTTATTTCTGTTTCTATATAATATGTAAATAAATAAAATCAAAAATATATTTTTAAAGAGCAGGTATTGGATAGTGGCACACCCAGTAGAGTGTACACATTCCTATGTATGTGGACCTAGGTTCAAGCCCTTGGCTCCCGCCTTCAGCGGGGAAGTTTCACAAGCAGTGGAACAGTGTTGCAGGAATATCTCTTTCTCTCTCCCTTTCTATTTCTTCCAGTCTCAGGAAAAAGAAAAAAAACGACTTTCAAAAAGGAAACAAACAAACAAAAATATGGTCACTAGGAGTGGTGGAGTCATTATGCAGGCATCAAACCCCACTGACAAATCTGGTGGCAATACAACAACATGAAATAAAAATAAAGCAACTAATGATTGAAACCAAAGCTAAGTGTTATGGAATTAGATAGCCCTCTGGTCTGTAAATTATCAGAGTGACCCAGGGGAACCTAACCCCTGGGCAGATTCCCATGCAGCCTGGTCCATTGAAACAATGGAGTCTAAACACTTGTCTACAGCTCTGAGCAAGAAAGAGTGATGCCTACACTCTTAGGAACCCATTCACATTTTTTATTAAATAGGGGGATATGCAGCCGAGTAACAGAATATATTGTAATGGGCAGAATATCTGTTCTTTAAACTGGATTGCAAATTCTGTACAGCATCTTGATTCTGTACAGCAGATTGATTAAAACAAAGTATAAGCCCTTGAAGAAAACTTGTTATGCTATGTTATTATGACTCCAACAGCTATCGGATTCAGGGAATGCTGTTTCAGTTTCTTTAGAAGCAAACAATATTCATAACCATCATATACACTAAGTATCTTACAGGCACTGCAAACACAAATCCCTAAAATCTGCTCTGGTATCCTGTAGACAGTGATTCCTGTCATGCTAGAAAGGAACTTACAGTCAGAGGTCAACTGTGGCATGAAGAGCAGGGTCCTGGGTCTGACTGAACAGGTACATGAAGCACAATCTGGGACTCTGTGGGTTTTGTTAGTACAACTGACCCTTGAGAACATGAGATGTTCATCTCTCTATCTCACACTATTGTGCAGAGAACTACATTTTATTAAGCAGTGTTTGTGAGGGACCTTCAGGGACCTGCACATCATGCAGAAAGAGTAAGTGGTGGCAAAAATGACACATAAATGCAGATTGGGAAATTAACTGTAATTGCCAGAGATTCCAATTCCAAAAAGTCTGACCAGTGAGGTCAAACATAAGCAAAGTTCTCTTCAGGCAACAGCCAGCAGGTCAAATCTGGCCTACTGATGATTTTGCAAATAAAATGTTATTGACACACAACATTTCATTTCATTCATGTGGTCACATGGGGGTAATGGTAGTAGGCACAATTCTGTGCATCAGAGATATCTGGCAGAACCAAAGAGATTTTTCAATCTGATCATTTTCAAAATTCTGTCCAGTTCCAGTACAAAGCCCAGCATTCAAAACCTGAAGCATAGGTTCTCAGAGTCATCAAGCATTGTCCTAAGCACTTAAGACAAGAAGAGTTTCAAAGAGATCTTCAATCCAATGTAGTTTCTCAACACTTCTGAATTTTTTTCCCCATATTGTATTTGGCAGCCAATAAATAATAAACTATTTTTTAAAATAAAGTAGGGATGCATGGTATCTTAATCTGTTCTGGTAAGAGCCAAGAGGGAGTCTCAGAACAGACATGGTAGAGTAACCATGTTGGGAATGGAAAAATTAATGGAAAAAAAATCAGTGACCTATAATGTGAGAACAGAGGAGTCTATCTCCAGAATCGGACCAAGGCTGACAATCACCTATCACTCTCTACCTGTTCACCTGAAGGTTTCTACATGGACCATATGTGATGTGAAAGGTAGGGATTAGAACCATGACATCAGCTTCCTTGAACAATCACCAGTAAGTCTGGGAAAGTCTTTGGATTTATTTGAATATATGTAATGAAATATATTTTCTTTCATTTTTTTTTAAACTAACACAACCAGTGAGTTGATATTTGGAAGTGCTCAGAATTTAGACAAAGGCAGAGTTTTACAACATTTTAGAAGGTGACATGGCAGCAGCTTAAAGCCACCATATTCAAAGAATAATATATTTATGAATGGCCTTCTTCACATGTAGCCTTTTAGGCTAACCTGCAACCAGAGCTCCTGGAAGCCTGTACTAGACACATTGGTGCTATGGAAGTATGAGGAAGAAGTAAATGTAGAAAGAACAGAGGAAACATGCATCTGATGTTTATTGTTTAGTTCTGGCTGTGGAGTATTAAATAGATTTTAGGAATGGACATGGCAACCAGGCTCTCTTTCCCCTACAGTGTACCCTCCACAGATAAATGACATTTAAAAATTCTACCATTGTCCTCACACTTCTCTCCTTTCAGTTTCTCCTTCACATGCCCCTGCCAACCTGCTCACTTGGGTTCTCTCTCAGCAGGATTGTCTTCTCCACTGACCACTGATTTTCCAGAGACCCTAGACTATCTTTCATCAAATGACACAACATCAGTATCAGTGCAAACCATTTTTAGGGCAAAGGCATCAAAAAGCAGGACCATTTAAAAAATAACTGCCAAAATTCTAAGCATCTTGTAGCCTAACTCAATAGAAACATTATTATATCAATTCAACACATATTTTTTACAGCTTTTCATGTACATATGTGATCATCATTATTTTTATTTTGCTTTATGCAGAAAGATATGTTCTATGGTTTTATAATATTGGCAGTAGTTTTCTTTTAAATAAGATATGGAATCTGCATTTTAACATCTTGATTTATGGAGTGTATTTGTGCACCTATTTTTTTATGATATTGTACAATACATTGCAATCACTGGGTGAATTTTTGATAATTAAATGCATGCATTTTCCAGAGTGGAGCTGGCTACAACCTTTTGTTTCTCCTCCTCTTCATACCAAAGCATTTTGATGGCTCTTCTGTCTGCACACTGGAATGATCAGCACAAGGGCAAGGGCACACCTCAAAATGGCCACTTTGTAATTGCTGAGAGGCTGAGGATTCCACTTCACTAATGTCAAAACTGTCCCTCAGATATAATTATAATAATCATACATAAGTATGTGAAGGCCTTGATTGCGAAGTCCTAATCATGAAGACTGGGTCCTTGCTCTCTGTGAGGACTTTCTATATTCAGTCCTATCAACATTAGTCTTTGAATGCTTACCACAGGAAAAGTCTGTGGTAGGGTACCATACGAGTGGCTAGTTTGTATAGCAGAGCAGTTGCTCCTCTAAATCCAATGGTGAGGGGTTGCCCAAGATTCTCATCAGAAGCCTTAAATAGGATCACACCCTAATACCCCATCTTTATCTTGTATGTATGTGCCTTAAAGTATAATTTATAAATTAGACACAGAAATCAGAAACAATAATTACTGATAAAGTAGAACAATACTACAATATACTGTAATATGAACAATGGGGCTGTAGTTTATTTCTCCCTCTCTCTCTTTTTAACAGAGTACTGCTCAGCTTGATTTATGATGGTGCCAGGTATTGATCCCGAGACTTCATACCCTCAGACATGAGAGTCTTTTTGCATAACTATTATGTTACCTATCCCCACCCTATTTCTCTCTCCTTTAAAATATCTTATCATCCATGTTGAGGGCAAGATCCTACTGTGGCCCAGAGAGGGGTCTATTGTATTGTTCCTGATAGAGATGACCAGTAACAATGGAGAGAGGGATTTATTTGAGGGCTAGGCCCATCTTGTCTGTTTGGGAATCTCAGAACTCCCCAACCAGGGCCCCAACTGATGAGGTGGCCTGATATTGACTAAAGAGTCATTGTTGAAGTATGCCAGTCTCTTGCCCTTATTCAGCTTTTGCTGTCCTTACTTTGATAAGGTTAGTATTGGAGTGAGTGAGGGAAGTATAATAGAAAGTAGGTGAGGAGGGTATCTAAGTCTAAGTAGACACTATTCATTTTGAACTTTATGGTATATTTTTGGGTCTTTCTACTTGCTTGCTGCATATACTGACTCACTGCAGACTACTGTGCACTTTTGCTTTCAGGTATATATTTTGCCTTAATTGATGGATACATGTGAACATATGCCCTATCTCATGGGACCTGGTCTATATCTCGGTTTTGGGACTTTATTAGGAAGTGAACTACCTGATATGGAATTAGAGAATCCTATTAAAGGAAAGGTCATGAAGCTGCAGGATTGACATTCCAAACCTGATATCTCTGGACACAGTCTGAAATGAAGCTTGCTAAAGTGGTACTAATTGTGTTGATTAGTTTGAGATCAGCAGACGCAATATCACAATATCATTTGGTATGAATTGAGAGAAGCATGCAGGAAAGTGAGCCCCATCCTAGAGGTTCCAGGACTGGGGGAAATATAGGCTCTGCAGAGGAAGTGGGAGGTTCCTGCTGTCTTAGGGTTTACAACATATGGGTCAACAATGGTAGAGACTTTTCCATCTCCAAAGGGAGACTGGAGAACATAATCTATCTTCTACCTGAAGAAGATGGGTTCTGAAATTTGGGAAGCTTGTACGGTTCCTACTCATGATCACAGAATGTGAGCTCAGATCTACAGGGATGCAGAGGTCACATAGGCTCCTAAGCTGAATATTGGGCCCAGATCAGATCAAATTGATGGGGTTTACAGTCAATAACATTTATACACCTTTCCCATATTTTGGAGTTACTCTCTTCCCTGATCCATGTTTCTGGTCCTTTTTCCAGCCATGACATCATCTCCCCAGACAATAATTTGGGTTCACCTGCATATCAGATGACAGGCTCAGGAAAAAAACAAAACACTAATATAGTCATAGGCCCTTTGGGATATAACTAAAATAGGCCTACTAATTATCTACAAAATGGAGACCCCCAAATCTTCATCTGCACTATTCCAGCCTTTAGGTTCCTGATTAGTCAATAATTTTTTTGGCTTTATATGTTAACTCTTCTTTCAGCCACCAGGTTCCAGATGCTACCATGATGCCAATAGGACTTCCCTGGGCAGACAACCTCACCAATGTGTCCTGGAGCCCCACTTTCCAGAGCCCTGCCCCACCAGGGAAAGAGGGAGACAGGCTGGGAGTATGGATGGACCTGTCAAGCCAATGTTCAGCAGGGAAGCAATTACAGAAGCCAGACCTTCCACCTTCTGCACCCATAATGTCCCTTGGTCCATGCTCCCAGAGGGATAAAGAATAGGAAATCTATCGGGGAGGGGATGGATAGGGATTTCTGGTGGTGGGAATAGTGTGGCATTGTACCACTCTTATCCTATTGTTTTGTCAGTGTTTCCTTTTAATAAATAAAAATTATATATAAAATATCTTATCATGCTTGATATTTTAAGATGCTGGCTTATCACAGGTATCTGAAATTGTAGAAACAGAAACTACAGGCAAAAGAGAACTTCTGTACATATTGTGTTGCAAAGTTTCTACTGACAGCTGATACAATCTCACCTGGAGTCCTGTCAGGATGTCTCCTGGAAGGGGATGTTGCTCTAGAGACCTTTTTCCTTCTGTGGCTCTAGGGATCAAGTTCAGACCTGTAATTCCCCTGGGGAAATTCACATGTCTTCTAGTTTGGAAATGAGAGCATCAACACTGATAAGGAGGCTGGAAAAATGCCTAGATTCTAGATTCTTCTCACATGGGGTCTTATTCTGCAGTCCAATTCCAAAAACCATCTGCAGGAGTTAATTATGAAGTGCCACAAACCCCTAAGACATGCTCCTATAGCTGAAGAGGATTGAAGGGAAGTGGGATGTTGGGAGACATTCCAAGTAAACCCAGTGGATATGAGGTACATACTGGAAGGGTTTTATTGAACTGAGAGTCATTTTTATGTATTAATTTTAAGAAGCTATGGGATGTCAAGGTAGAAATCAGATAAATAAAGGAAAGTAAAGGCAAATATAAAGATTTTGGTATTAAGAAGAAATGAAGCCATAGTAAGTGTATACAATAAGACTTACTGTGATCACAGTGAGACAAAAGAGTAATCAAATTATATATTTACCCATCACCTAAAACAAATGAGGATCTGAACAGTAACTGACAAGATAAGTTGGATCATGTGTGAATAGTCTCTCTTTAATATACACTTATGTGTAAATATCTCAAGTGTTGAGAGAAGAAGATAAAGCTAAATAGTGAGGACATGAGCCTTGAACAAGATGGGATTTTTGCCTGCATGGCTTTTCTTCTACTTGAGCTGAGTGGATGTTTTCCCCTTTGGGTATACTTTAACTGCTGTCACATCACTCTTGTGAAATACCAAGGTCAAAATGATCTCCATATCTAAACAAAAGCCTGTTCTGGACTGTGGTATGCAGCAAGTAGATTCATAAGCTTTCTCTCCCTGCCCCCCACCCCTCCCATTTTCCTCAGCAGTGAGGCTGTCAGTCAAAGTGAATCTAGAAACTAAATCAGAGATAGATATGGAAAATACTCAGAGGAATCTGGGGATTCTGGCTGGCATGTGGATAGATAGGGAAGCCGGTATGAGTACTGAGCAGATCTTGTTGAACTTGTCAGACCCATTTAGCACAGAAGCTATGCAAGATGAGGTCTGGGTTTGTTTTATTAAAAAGATTTTATCAAAAGACAAATAAAAAACAAACTGCCACAGTTTTCATTCTGACCTTGCATGTGCTCATAAACAGGAGTAAGAAATCCCAGAAGAATATTCCCTGTTTGCAGTTCTCATAATGTATACATAAGTTAAGCAATTAAAAATTTTTTTTGCCTCCAAGGTTATTGCTGGGGCTCTGTGCCTGCACTATGAATCCACTGCTCCTGGAGACCATTGTTTCCCACTTTGTGGCCCTTGTTGATGTCCTTATTGTTATTGTTGACATTGATGTTGTTGTTGTTAGATAGGACAGATAAAAGTTGAGAGGGCATGGAGAGACAGAGAGGGGGAGAGAGAGAGAAAAGATAGATACCTGCAGACTTGCTTTATCATCTGTGAAGCATGAAGCGACCCCTCTGCAGGTGGGGAGCTGGGGGCTTGAACTGGGATCTCAATTTCTCTCTGTCTCTACCTAATAACAAATAAATAAATATGTAAATAATTAAATAAATAAATGCAGTGATATCTGAGTCATTTATAACCAGTAGAAGAGCATGATTTCACAGAGCTCTCAGAACAACGGGACAAGTGGCAACGTGTATCCCAAATTTAGGTGATGGAGGTAAAAAAAAAATCACATCTTATTTGGGAGTCATTAGCAACCAAGCAATTAAAGGGAACTAAAAATTTTACTTTTGTATAATGAATACATTAAAAATTGATTTCAATACAGGACACTGGATTGTGTCTTTGAATTTTAAAATGTTTCAAGGATTAAAGTACCACTTTTCTACCAAGTTAGGAAACTTTTTTTAAGTGCTGTATAGAAGCAATATGACATAATACTTAGGATGACTGATTTAAAGTCAGCCTGGATATAAAGTCAGCCCACCACTGATTTGCCCTTTGCTATTGATAACAGATTAACAATCAGTTAACACAAGACAAACTAACAACAATTTCACCTTGTGTTGGAAATAACACATGTACATATAAATATTTATACTTATGTTCCTTTAATCTAATTATAAATTATTATTTCAAATTCCCAAACTAAAAAAAAATAACTTTCGTAGGTATCAACTGAACATTGCACATATTTTCACTATGTCTGTTGTGACTAACTCACCAAGACATTTAGTTGCCTGGAGTGTTGGCAGAGTAAGAGACAAAACTTTTCTATATGTTAGTGTATAAATGTTTATGTGCAGGGAAGAAATGAGGCATTAAGATCATTAAAGTTAAATAATGCCATATATGAAGAAAATAGCCATGTATTTCATTAAAACATTGTTTTATTAGGATTGTAGCTCAGGTCAAGAAGTCTCTTTTCTTCTTGCAATTAACTAACTAATTAAATTTTATTGATTTAGTACCAGCTTACAACATTGTAAAATTTTAGAAATATGGTAGATGTGTATATGTAGATGATTCACTGCACACACCACCAAAGCTCCCATGCCACTGTACCAAATAGAGCATTTCACTTGTTCTACCCTCCACTCCACCTTTGTTCCCTCCAATAACTAAAAGAGTTTTCGTAGAGTTAAAGGACCAACTTATCACACACACACACACACACACACACACACACACACACACATATATATATTGATATGCAAAAATGTATCATGATTTTTCTAAGAACACAGTATATCTATACATGTACTTATATCGGGAGAGAGAAAGAGAGAGAGAGAAACAAGGAAAGATACAATAGAATTGAAGATTCCTCCAATGTGTGAGAGATCAGACTAAAACCTAGGTCATAAGCATGACATAGCAGGCACATTAGCTATGTGAGTGAACTTGCTGGTCCTATCTCATAACATTTTAAAAAATTCCTCTATAGATGGATATTTAGATTGAATATATATAAATAATTTCTTTATTGTAAAATTAATAGTTTATAGTCAACAATAAAAATACAATAGTTTGTACATGTGTAACATTTCTCAGTTTTTCACATAACAATTCAAACCCCATTATGTCCTCCTCTGTCTTCCAGGAACTGAACCCTCCTCCAACCCTCCCCCAGAAACTTTTACTTTGGTGCAATACACCATACTTCCATATTTTGAAAAGCATTCTTCCCTATTGTGAATATATGCTGATAATTATCTTCCATACTCACTGTGAGACTAGGTGGTCAGGGTGGCCATGAACTCAGTTTAGGATCTATAGTATATACCACCTTCTATAACTTATAATGAAAGTGCATGAACAGTTGTGAACCTGACTTCCCCCTTGAACACAGGCAGCTAAGAAGACAATCCATTCCTCTGTAAGTGGCCCAATAGTCTGACCAGAAGTTCACTTGGTTCAAAAGACAGTATTTAGTTTTCTGATTTTTTCATATTTTTATTACATTGATTTTTTTTCCATTATGGTTGTTGCAATTTACTTTTATTTTATAAAATAAGCATAACAATATGGCGGTAGATAGCATAATGACTATGCAAAGAGACTCTCATGTCTGAGGCTCTAAAGTCCCAGTTTCAGGCCCCAGTACCATCATAAACCAGAGGGTTTAGTAGTGCTCTGGAAAAAAAAAAAGTAAAATAAATGTAACAAAGATGCAGTGTTTGTTCACCTGTTCTCTATCTCATTCTCTGAATCAATAAAAAGAGGTTTTTTATTTGCCTCGCTACATTTTATTTTATTATTTATTTTTAATGAAAGAGACAGGAGCAGGGGGGAGAGAGAAAGAGATTGACCAGAGCACTGTTCTGCTCTGTTATGGTGGTGTAGGGGATTGAATTTGTTACCTCTGCACTTCAGGCATGAAAGTCTTTTACATAATCATTATAACCAACAAAACAAACTTCTCATTTTCTTAAATCTAAATGACTGTCCTGAAGGCAGTCTGTTACAGATGAGAATAAGGTAATCCTGTTTTACAGATACATTGCCCTGGGTGAAACTTAACAAAAGACACACACACACACACACACACACACACACACACACACACACACACACACACACACGAACACTACTGCCCTTTGCATTTATCTTACTTTCAATACCAAGTGCAGTGGAAATAGTGAATTTCTTCCTAGTTAACTTTCCCTGAGTATTTTTATTTTCCAGAATCTGCTCGCAGATGCCACCTGGTCTTTTCTCAGTGCTAATATGAGTTTTAGACCCATTGCCACCAGGTGGCGGTAGTTTCCACGGCCAAGATGTCCTGCAAAACAGTTTTCCCCTATGCCTGTACTGATTGCCTCTGATCAGGGCTAACTGGCTTGTCAAATATTAATCCATTGATAATTGAACTGTTTGAAGTGACCTAATATTAATAATATTGTGCTAAGTCATTTCTGTCTGTCTCTGTGAATAACTGAAAGATAATAAAGTCCAATTTGGGTACCATATTCTTGTGCCCTTTTTTTTTTTTTTCCCCTCAGAATTCCAGTCACCCTGTCACAGATGCATCCTTATCTCCTTGATGAGATAGTCTGGTCTTAGTCTGGTCTGATTCTTCTCTCCCCTGAAGACCGTGTGGAAGAGGAACAGTCACACAGCAGGACTCTGCTCTCCCTCTCCCAGCAGCACTTCTGAGTGCCATGCCCTTAATTTGGAGGAAAGGAGATCTCACTTAAAAATGTTCAACTTTAGGGAGTCAAGCGGTAGTGCAGCGGGTTAAGGGCACATGACACAAAGCGAAAGGACCTGAGTAAGGATCCCGGTCTGAGCCCCTGGCTCCCCACCTGCAGGGGAGTCCCTTCACAGGCGGTGAAGCAGGTCTGTGGGTGTCTTTCTGTGAAGCAGGTCTGTGGGTGTCTTTCTCTCCCCCTCTCTGTCTTCCCCTCCCCTCTCCATTTCTCTCTGTCCTATCCAACATCAAGGACATCTACAACAATAAAACAGCAAAGCAACAAAAGTGAATATTTTTTTTTTAAAAAAAGGTTAAGCTTTTCCTTCTTTCCATAGTTTTTGGCAACATTATCAGGAGTCAGTTATATTATATAGTATTTATATACTCCCGCATGGTCACACTCAGAAGTGATTCACTTTTTTTAATGAGACCATTGGGCACTGACCTTGACTGGTGAGCGCTGAAAGAGCATCCCACTTCAGACTACTTAGAAGGAACCCAGGCAACCACTCATTCCTGTGTCACCTTGGACAATTTAGTCATAAGTTAGAAGAGCCTGATATGTTATTTCCTTTATAGTGGACTCTGAAGGTCCAGTGCATTAATACCCATGTAGAGTTCAGAACTGCACTCAGAATTTGGGACACATTCAGAGCACTAGGGCTGCTATTATAGCAGGATGTCTGTAGATGTCAGCGTGAAGCAAAAGGAAAGGACAGGAAAGTTAGTCTGAGTTTCTGTTTGTAATGTCTGGAGTAAGTATATTGTATGTATATGACGTTCTAGGCTTTACAGAATATTTCTTTCAGACATCGTATGTCACAAAGGGCAAGAACTCAGGTTCAAGCCTCCAGTCTCCACTTGGAGGGGATGCTCTATATGCAGTGAAACAGTGCTTCAGGTGTTTTTATTTATTTATTTGCCTCCAGAGTTATCACTGGGGCTCAGTGCAGGCAATACAAATCCACTGTTTCTGGTGGCATATATATTATTTCCCATTTTACCAAACAAGACAGAGAGAAATTGAGAAAGGAGGGAGAGGGAGAGACAAAGACAGACACCTACATACCTGCTTCCCCGCTTGTGAAGCTTCTCCCTTGCAGGTGAAGAGCTGGGAGCTCAAACCTGGGTCCTTGTGAGGGTCCTTGTGATAAGTATTATGTGTGCTTAACTGGGTGTGCCACTCTTCTCTCTCCCTCTCTGTCTCTCCCCCTCTCAATTTCATTATCACTACTCAAAATAAATAAATTAAATATAAAAATGGATTTATGAACAAAATGATCAGTCAGTGAGAGTTCAAAGCTATTCCTCTTGTCTTTCAAATCAAAGAGAATTATTGGTTTATCATAACATGTCTTTTCCCTTGGATAATTCTGTCTTTGCAGATAGGCTCCTGAACTTGCTTTTGGAACTGCAAAGATGAGGTGGCTTTGTGAGGTCGTCAGTGTGTAAGAGTCCTCTGGATCATCAACAGGGACACGACTACATGTAGTCCTTGGGGAGAAGCCAAGATAGAAGGAAGACAGGGTCTGGGTATACTTATGCCAAGTAAAAAAATGGAATCAGGCTGAGTGGGCAAGGAAAATCCTGAAGCGTTTTTGAAGTTCTATGGAGTGCTGTGTTTCCTGCAAGATATTCCAACAAAGTGTAAGGTTGTTGGACCTTGTTTATGTGCTGTACAATTCCTGGAGAGGAGAGCTAAGATTCTGGCTTATATACAGTGAAGTACCAAATACCTCCAGGCTTAACCATCACAGTTTTATTGTCTTGTACTATGAAAGCTAGACATTAAAAATAACCAGCAAGGAAAGTCAGGTGAGGGCATTTCCGGTTGAACATATGTTAGCCTAAGGACCTGGGTGTGAGTCTCTCCCTCCACCTGCAGTGTATGTGTATGTGTGAGTCTCGGGAGTTGTAGAGTAGGCTGCAGATATCTGTCCTTCTCTCTTTACCACTCCCTCCTCTCTCAATTTCTGTTTTATTAATTAAAATAGAAAGTTACAAAAAAAAAAAGAAAGAAAGAAAAGCCCTCACACTTATGGACATTTAATTTTTGACAAAGGTGCCCAGACAATTAAATGGGGAAAGAGGAATCTCTTCAACAAATGGTGTTGGGAAAAATGGGTTGAAACATGCAGGAGAATGAAACTGAACTACATTCAATTTGGAAATACAAATACAATTAATGGGGTGCGGAGGTATGTTACTTTTCTTACTTTCAAAATATTTTGTAATTTCCATAGCTTTTATGATATGCCATATCTTACATTCATCATAAGCACTATGTAAGAATATAAAGATATTAGCCCATTTTTGGCTATATTAACTTTCCTGAAAAACTTCAGTGGTGTCTGCAAAAGTAAAGCAGAAAATCTTTCAATTCTTATTAATGTTTGATTTATTATTTTTCTGGCAAGAGATAGAGAGAAATCAAGAGAGAAAGAGGAGATAGAGAGTGAGGGGGGCAAGTGGTGGTGCACCTGGTTAAGTGCACATTATACTAAGTGCAAGAACTGGCACAAGGAATCTGAGTTCAATTCCCAGGGTCCCCACTTGCAGGGAGGATGGATTACAAGCAGTGAAGTAGGTCTGTAGGCGTTTTTCTTTCTCTCTACCTCTCTAGATCTGCCTCCTCTCTTAATTTATCTGTCTTATCCAATAAAATGGCAAAAATAGAGCAGTGGATTTCTAGTGCTGGCACCAAGCCCCGACAATAACCCTGGATGCAAAGGGAAAAGAAAGAGAGAGAGAGAGAGAGAGAGAGAGAGAGAGAGAGAGAGAGAGAACTGTTTCACTAATCATGAAGTTTATCTCAATGCAGATGGGGAGCAGGGGCTTAAACCCTGGGCCAAGCACACTGTAGCATGTGCTCTCATCTGTGCCTGCCACCTCCTGATCTTAAAATTGTTGACATTTGGTCAGATGTTTCATGTGGTCAGAACTGCTCCTCCTCCTCTGACAGCATGTGAATTTCTAGAAGTAGTACAACCTGCAGGCTGCTGGGTACTCCTAGCTATAGAGTAGGTTACACCTCTAATATTTGTCCCACAGAGATAGGAAGTTAGCGAAGTTTCCTGGTGGCTAAATTTCCACAAAATTAAAACTGTTGAAGGAAAACCTTATCTACAATTGTTGAGGATTTACTTAACTGGTTGATCAAGCTAAAATAGAGGTACATACATACACACAAATGCTCTAAGATATCACATCAAATTTTCTTTTTTGCCTCCAAAGTTATCACTGGGGCCCCGTGCCTACATTACAAATGTACACTCCTGGAGGCCATATTTCCCCATTTTTTGCCCTTATTGTTGTTCTTTTTGTGGTTATTATTGTTGTTATAGCTGTTGTTGTTGTTGGATAGGACAGAGAGAACTGGAGAGAGGAGGGGAAGACAGAGAGGAGGAGAGAAAGATAGATACCTGCAGACCTGCTTCACTGCTTGTGAAGTGACCCCCCCCCCCCGGAGGTGGGGAGCTGGGTGCTTGTACCTAGATCCTTACACCAGTACTTGCAATTAACGCCATGTGCAATTAACCCACTGTGCCCAGTCCCCATCACATCAAATTTTCACACTACTCATCCTAGTTATCTTCCTTCCATTTCCCTTTATGTGCCAGTGATACTTCCAAAATCTTACCTAACAGTTAGTTTTACAGTCTCTCTCTCTCTTTCCCCAGATATTACAATTATTTTTTATCTAGACTCTATATCTATGCTCCATGGGAGTATCCACCACCAAAATTAGTTATTTAAAATCTATTTCTGACTTGGGTTCAAACTTCAACATTGTCACACATTTCCCAAGATAAATTTGTATTTCTAGGAAAACTTAGAATGGAGTGACCTGGTTCCTACCTACCTCTCCAATCTTTTCTTCTCCCTTCACTTGTCACTTTTTGCCCTATCCTCTCAATATCTAGTTCACATCCCACCTCATTTATCCTGCCTTCCCTAGTTGCTCACTGGCATTTTGCTCCCTCTTAACTTTCTTGATTTTCTTACCTGAGGCATGACCCCCACTTCCACCCCACCCCCCCACACACACACTCCAAGGTCAACTTCAACCTTCTGGATCTCAGCTCAGATACTTTTAGGAACCACAGACCAGACTTGCAAGGCCTGTTGTGCTGTTTTGCAGCATCACCATATTTAGTCTTAAACCATTCTGCAGTAGAGTATTTGCACTTCAATATAAACCTTTTAAATCAGCCCTAACCTCCCTGCCTAAGCAGCCATAATTATTTTAAATAAAAGAAATCCATGTAAAAGGAGGAGAAATCTTATGAACTTTTTTAGTTTACAGAAAGAAGGATGAATGCCTTCACCTTCTGCCAAGTTCTTTCCTCAAAGCAAATCAGCTAATGCTTTCTTGTGATTTCTTTTTTAAAATTATCTATATTTATTAAAGAAGAGAAGGAAGGGGGTGATAGAGAGGGAGAAAGACAGAGAGACACCTGCAGCCCTGCTTCACCTCTCATGAGGCTTTCCCCTTGCAGGTGGGGAGCAGGGACTTGAACCCAGGTCCTTGCACACTATAATGTGTGCGGTTAACCAGGTGCACCACTACCTGGCTCCTCTTGTGATTCTTTTTATAAACATACCCATACACACATTAGTGGATTTTAATATATACCCTCTACCTTACTACAAGTTTCATCAAGAAAACATGTTTGTTTTTACCACCCTACAGGTCCCTGGGGTCATTCCTTGTGCCCTGCACACAAAACATAATTGATAAGTACTTCTTAATAGCAGATATGAAAGCATATAATCCTCAGATATTTGAAGGCATATTAACTTAAATTTCACAAAAAATGAATTAGAAAGTAATTAGAACTATTATAAAACATTTTAGCTTTCCAAAGGAGCATCTATGAATGCTATGAAATGACATCCTTTCTCCTGCACTTTTGTCTTGCAGCTAACTTAAAGGCGAAGGAGAGAAGGAAAGAACAGATAACTAAAGTGCTCAAACCATTATGCTCCAAATCAACCCAGCTAACCTCAAACATTATGGTGCAAATCAGAGGAAGAAAGAATCTGATTATACATTTATTGACATTCCAAACACTCAGAGATGCATCCACCCTCGCAACAATGCCACAAATCAAGAATCAACAATAGGAATAAGTGGATTATGTGCACAGGGAAACATTTTCCTATAGAGTCATTGTTTAATTCTTATTAAAATGCTAGGACATGGGGACACATTTCCCATAATCAATAATAGCCCCCCTCCTCACTTAGTCAAGAGGTGTAGGAACTAAAATGCCCCCTTATTCCTGTTTGGCTCCCTGGTTATTACTTCTCCACAGGATGAAATGTCTCAGGTTCCAGGAGAGGATTATACCCTTTAAGTTTTTTTTTTTAATTTTATTATCTTTATTTATTTCTTAGATAGAGACAGTCAGAAATAGAGAGGAAAGGGGGTGATAGAGAGGTAGAGAGACAGAGAGACACCTGCAACACTGCTTCACTACTTGCAAAGCTTTCCCCCTGCAGGTGGGGACTAGGGGATCAAACCTGGGTCCTTGCACATTATAACATGTGCACTCAACTAAATGCATAATCACACCATCCCATTTATGTCTTTTTTGATCTGCCTGTTTTAAGGGATAGGATCTCTTTGCACCTCTTTCTTTCTTTCTTTCTTTCTTTCTTTCTTTCTTTCTTTAGTTTGGTTTGTTTATCCGTGCTTAATAAATGGTGGTGTTTATTATACTACAAAATAAATTTGAATGTTTGCACTGAGTCTGTTCTGAATTCAAGGAGCTTTCTGTTCCAATAGTGAAAAATGTTTTAGTCACTAGAAAGATTGATTGTCCTTTGAAGTTGACCTGAGATCTTCCCTACATTCTATACTCTCTTGGTTGTTTAACAGTCATGGGTATTGGGACCCAAAAGAAGGAGTTAAGTGTCCACTAGAACGGATATTTATCAGGAAGACCACAACCCCTGCATGCAGAGTTTGTTAGGAATAGGTTAACCTAAAGGAATCAGCATGGGTCTTAATTTGGTCAGAGGGACTGATTCAGAAACGATTTTGTAGGCTGATATGATCCAACGAGAAAGGGAAGTTTGTTGTAGGCTTTTACATGATGATCTCCCTTCCATTATCAAAGGAACTTTCTTTCACTGCTGATGGGAATGTAAATTAGTCTAATCCCTGTGGAGAGCAGTCTAGAGAACTCTAAGAAGGCTAGAAGTAGACCTAATCTGTGGCCCTTTGGAATATAACTAAAATATGCCTACTAGTTGTCTACAAAATGAAGGACCCCCCAACTCTTCATCTACACTATTCCAGTCTTTAGGTCCATGATTGGTCAGCAATTTGTTTGGCTTTGTATGTTAACTCTCTTGTCAACCACCAGGTTCCAGATGCTAGTATGATGCAAACCAGACTTGCCTGGACAGACAACCCCACCAATGTGTCCTGAACCTCCACTTCTCCAGAGCCCTTCCCTACTAGGGAAAGAGAGAGACAGGTTGGAAGTATGGATCAACCTGTCAATACCCATGTTCAGCGGGGAAGCAATTACAGAAGCCAGATCTTCAACCTTCTGCATCCCACAATGACCTTGGGTCCATACTCCCAGAGGGTTAAAGAATAAGAAAGTCACCTGCAGGGGAGTCGTTTCACAGGTGGTAAAGCAGGTCTGCAGGTGTCTATCTTTCTCTCCCCCTCTCTCTCTTCCCCTCTTCTTTCCATTTCTCTCCATCCTATTCAACAAAGATTATAAATTAAACAACAAGGGCAACAAAAGGGAATAAATAAATAAATTTTAAAAAGAATAGGAAAGCTATCAGGGGAGGGGATGGGATACAGAGTTCTGCTGTTGGGAATTGTGTGGAATTTTACCCCTCTTATCCTATGGTTTAGTCAATGTTTCCTTTTTATAAATAAAAAAATTTAAAAAGAAGTGGACCTAACCTATGATCCTGCAATTCTTCTCCTGGGGGTATATCCTAAGGGACCAAACACACCCATCCAAAAATATTTTATATACTTAATGTTTATAGCAGCACAATTTGGAATAGCTAAAAACTGGAAGTAATTCAGGTGTCCAACAACAGATGTGTGGGTGAATAAGTTGTGGTCTATATACACAATGGAATATTTCTCAGCTATTAAAAATGATTAATTTCCCCAACTTATGGATACATGTGCCCATGTGTCCTAGCTCATAGGCCCTGGTCAGAATTCTGTAACTTTGTTAGGAAGTGCACTGCCTAAAATGGAACTGAGTCTTATGAGCTAGGAAAGGCCTCACCAAAATATTGGAGCTGAAGGGTTTGATATCTCAGACCTGGTGTCTCTGGACACAGTCTGAAGTGAAACATGTCCAGGTGGCACTGGTTACATTGATTTGGTTGAGATCAGCAGATGTAGCATCAAATGGTATGAAACAAGAGAAGCATGCAGGAAAACTAGCAAAGCCCCAGCGGCTCCAGGACTGGGGGAAATGTGAGTTTATAAAGAATGAGGAAGGTTCCTTGCTGTCTTAAAAGTTTAAGAAGACAATAGATCCTTAATGTTATAACCGAGTTATCTGGGAACTTGATTTACTTTGAAAATCCCTGGTTAAAATTCAATCAGTTTACTAATTTGAAACGTTAAGTGTTTAGACTGAAGGAACATATACTCAGAACTGAAGTCTATGCATTAAAAAGCTCAAGACATTCAATCTATTTCCCCCTCTCATAGTGATTAAATAATGATTTATAAGACTATAGGTTAATAGGGGTATATTAACACCATTCTTGCCACCAAAGGTTGTGTGCAATGGTGTACAGTGACTCGGTCAGTACAATAAGCATGCATAAAGATCTAAAAAAGACACCATATGGTAATTAATTAAATAGTTTCTACTTAGAACTAGAAACCTCTTCTCCTACTCCCTCTTTCATTTCCCTTAATCACTTTAAATCCAACTGTGTAAGATAAAATAAGGACTACAAAAGCTGGATAAGGACAAGAGACCAGCACACTTCAGTAATGGCCCTTTTGGTCACTACCAGGCCACCCCATCATTTGGGGCCCTAGTTAGGGAAGCCTGGGGTTTCCCACACAGATATAATGAGCATAGACCTCCTCTAACAGATCCCTTTCTCCACCATCACTGGTCGTCTCCATCAGGAACAATATCATAAACCCTCTTGTGAGTCTCTATAGGACCTTGCCTTCAATGTAAAACTAAAGTGGTAGAAATTGCCCCACTCTCCAAAGGGAGGTTGGTTAACACACTCTACCACTCAAGGAAGACTGGTCCTGAAATGAGTGTAGCATAGAATGTTCCTAGCTGTGACCATGGAATGCAAGCTCAGGCTGACAGGAATGCTGAGGTTATACAAGCTACTCTGCTAAATATGAATAGACATGGGTCCTAGGTCAGATTGATAGGTTTTACAGTTAATGGCATATATACTTCTCCCATATTTGGGAGCTTCTCTCAGCCCTTACTCTGCTTTCTAGTCTGATCCTCAACTCTGATACCATCTTCCCAGACAATACTCCTAGATCATCTGCATATTAGCTTTTGGGCTCAGTCAAAAATGAGTAAAGTCATGGGCTACATGGAATATAGCTAAAATAGACTTCCTACCTCCCTCCAACATGAAGACTCCAAATTTCATCAACTTTACTTTCATCTTTAGGTTCCTGATTATTAAACAAATTGCTTTGCTTTATATCGCAATGCTTTTCAGCCACCAAGTTGTAAATGTTACCATGATCTCAACTTGAGTTCCCTGGGCAGACAACCTCACCATGTCCTGCTCATATCTAGCAGAAAAGCAATTACAGAAGTCATACCTCCCATCTTCTGCACCACATAAAGATCTTTGATCCACACTGCCAGAAGGACAAAGAATAGGAAAACTTCCAAAGGAGGGAAGGGGATATGGAACTCTGGTGGTGAGAATTGTATGGAATTTTACCCCCATTATACCACAATACTGTCAATCAATATTAAATCATTAAAAACAAACAAACAAAAAATAATGAATTTACCTTCTTAACCTCATCTTGGATGGAACTTGAAGGAATCATGTTAAATGAGATAAGTCATAAAGAAAAGGTTGAGTATGGGATGATCTCACTCATCGACAGAAGTTGATAGACATATCAGAAAGGAAAACACTAACCAGAACTTGCATTGGGCTTGGCGTATTGCACCAAAGTAAAAGACTTTGGGGTGGGAGGGTAGGTTCAGGTCCTGGAACATGATAGCAGAAGAAGACCTAGTGTGGGTTATACTGTTATGTGGAAAACTGAGAAATATTACACATGTGAAAACTACTGTATTATACTGTCAACTGCAAAATGTTAATATCTCAATAAAGAAATAGACAGAGAGAGAAAGAGACAGAGAGAGAGAGAGAGAGGAACCATCAAAACTGGGATTAGATTTTCATTCACTAGTGGTGACATTTCAGTATAATCTCTTTATTGCTAAAGCTTTAACTTCAAAATGGGAATACAGTATAAATTGCTAAAGCTTTAACTTCAAAATGGGAATACTATTATCCATGGTACCTAAGTTCATTGGTTACTGCAACAATAAATAAAAGTGTGACCCATGAAAGCACTTATTAAAAGCAAAGCTGACCGTGAAAATTACTGTATGTAAAAATATGATCTAAACCATGGTTTAAGTCTGTTTAATTTTAATTGAAATCATCTATGTAAGTTATTACAAATCACAGAAACTAAGCCATAATATTAAAATGATAAATGAACAGGAGTTAGTAAATTGTGAAAAATAATAGAGAAAATTCTATAATAAAATTTAATATAAAGTATACTTAAATTATTGTAAAAATTCAACAGTTTAGATCAAATTAAATTATAAATATTGATATTCTTATATTAATATCAATAAAATAAATGTGTATTAGCACTACTTCTAGTCAGCATTAATTAGGAAGGTCCAGTTAACCTGCTGAGTTAATTGCTTAAAATTATATACATAAATATTAAGAGAGAAGATGCTTTATTTAAAGGTGAGCTGACTTTATATCAAGGGACCAGGAGAAATTCTTCAAAGCAATATTAAAATCAGTAGAACTCAATAAGGCAGTACTATTCAAGAAATATATCAAAGTCCAAAGCTCCTGTTTTTATTAGATATAGAAATAGGGAAAAAGACATATCAGTAGAAGATATGCCGAAGATGACATTGCCTTTCAGTGAGACAAGATGGCTTCATTTACCAAGGACTCCTAATAAATGGCTTCCCACAAGGAATGAAGTAAAGACAGATCAATACAGCACCACACACATATAAATTATTATCTTTTTATTTAACAAAGATATACTTGGGGGAGATAACACACAAGGTAGGACACACACCTTACCATGTCCACAGCTCAGGTTTGGGAAAAACTCTGCTGATGTGGTATTTTTCTTTATAAAAAAAAAAGTCTGCCAGACAACAGTAAGATTTTATTTTGTGGTCAATCCAATGGTAAAATAAGAGAAAATATTTTCAATCAATGACAAATATTTCATATTTGCCCAAACATAGAGTTTCTGAAAACTGAGGTAAAAAAAGACAACTTAGTAGAAAATGGATCAAAAGTAGAGATAAAAAAAATTACAGAAATGGAAGCATCATAAATAGTGAAAACAAGAACATAAAATATGCCTAGACATATTAACCATTAGAAGAAACGGCAAATAAAATTATATATTTAGCCAAGGGAATTGCTTTAAAGCTTACATGACTGACAGCATCCACAGATGTTGGTGAAAGGATAGATGACCATAACAGTGCAGAAATATAACAGTATTGATAAAATATTTGAATGGTATCCCACTGACCAAAAAGTCCAAAATTTGGAAATCCTATAGATATAAAAGAATCAGTACTGAGATATATATCTACAAAAATGGGGGTGAGGGGTGGGCACACTTGGTTAAGTGCACATAGTGCTATGCACAATGACCTGGGCTCGAGTCACTGTTCCCCACTCATAGGAGGGAAGCTTCACAAGCAGTGAATTAGGTCTGCAGGTGTCTATCTTTCTCTCTCCCTCTCTACATCTCCATTCCCTTCTCAATCTCTCTGTGTCATATTGAAGAAGATAGACGAAAACAAAAACAAAAATGGAAAAAAGAAAGCTACTGATAGTGGTGGATTTGAAGTTCAGGCACTTAACCCCAGCAATAACCCTGGGGGCAAATATATATATGCAAAAGTGTGTATGTATTTTATATTAAGTGGAAAAACAATGCAATCAAACAGAAGTTCTCCTGACAAAAGAGTGATTGGATAAAATATGGCAAGAGTATCCTATTTGTGCTATATATCAATTAATTTATTTTTCAGAGAGAGTGATAGACAAATTACTTTGTAGGAAGGACAGGTTTTACTTGCTAAACTACTTCCTCTGTCATTTCCTCTACTATTAAAAATATATATACCCCATGATATTTTGGTCAGATTAAACTATGTGATGCATTATTAAGAAAAGGACAATGAAGACAGCATTTGTATAGTATATAGCCATGGTCTCCAATTAAAAAAAAAGTTTTGTATCAATAAAGATACATGTATGGGTAGATAAAAATAAATTAGAACTATTGGATAGAGTAGAATAATATTACTTGCTACATGATTTTATCACTTGTTTTATTTTAATTAATTAACTAATTAATTAATTAATTTTGCCTCCAGGGTTATTGCTGGGGCTGGGTACAATACAAATTTACTGCTCCTAGTGGCCATCTTTTTTCCATTGTTGTTGCTGGATAGAATAGAGAGAAATTGAGAGAAGAGGTGAAGACAGAGAGAAGGAGAGAAAGATCCTTGCAGATCTGCTTCACCGCTTGTGAAGTGACCCTCCTGCAGGTGGAGTGCTGGGGTCTTGAATCGGGATACTTTCAGTTTGCACTATATGTGCTTAACCCAGTGCTGTACTACCTGGTTCCTTTGTAACCTGGTTTTAAACTGATAAAAGGAAGCCGTCTGATGTATGGCATGTGAAGATCTCCCATTCTGTGAGGGGTCTCTTTGTTTGTTTAACAGTTTCTTTGGCTATGCAGAAGCTTTTCAATTTGATGTAGTCCTATTGGTTTGTTTCTGCTTTAGTCAATCTTGCAATTGGATTTATTTCATCAAAGATGTCCTTGAGGTGTAGGTGGAAAAGTGTTTTACCAATGTTTTCCTCTAAGTATTTGATTGTTTCTGGTCTAACACCTAGGTCTTTGATGCATTTGGAGTTGATTTTTGTTTCTGGTGAGATAAAGTGGTTCAGTTCCATTCTTCTGAATGTTACAACCCAGTTTTCCCAGCACCATTTATTGAAGAGAGCCTCCTTCTTCCATTTAATGCTTTGGGCCCCCTTATTAAAGATTAGATGTCCATAGGTGTGGGGATTTATTTCTGGGCTTTCAATTCTGTTCCACTGGTCTGTGTGCCTCTTTTTGTTCCAGTACCATGCTGTTTTGATGATGATGGCTTTATAATATAGTTTGAGATCTGGGCGTGTGATGCCTCCATTTCTGTTTCTTTTCCTCAAGATTGTTTTGGCAATTCTAGGTGTTTTCTGGTTCCAGATAAATGACTGTAATTTTTGTTTTATTCTCTTAAAGAAGCTTGGTGGAACTTTGATGGGTATTGCATTAAGTTTGTATATGGCTCTGAGGAGAATATCCATTTTGATGATATTTATTCTTCCAATTCATGAGCATGGGATATCTTTCCATTTCTTGTTATTAGTTTCTATTTCCTTGAGTAGTGACTCATAGTTTTTAGTATATAAGTCTTTCATTTCTTTGGTCAAATTTATTCCTAGGTATTTGAGTGATTTTGCTGCAATAGTAAATGGGAGTGATTTCTGGATGTCTTCTTCAGATTTAGTGTTTGCATAAAGAAATGCCACTGATTTTTGTACATTGATTTTGTAGCCTGATACCTTGCTATATTGCCTAATAACTTCCAGTAGTTTTCTGCTGGATTCTTTAGGTTTTTCTATGTATACTATCATATCATCTGCAAATAGTGAGAGCTTGACTTCTTCCCTTCCAGTCTGTATTCCTTTGATTTCTTTCTCTTGCCTGATTGCTATGGCAAGAACTTCCAATACTATGTTGAAGAGTAATGGTGACAGTGGACAGCCCTGTTTAGTCCCCGATCTGAGGGGGAATGCTTTCAGCTTCGGTCCATTGAGTATGATGTTGGCTGTAGGTTTGCTATATATAGATTCCACTATCTTGAGGAATTTCCCATCTATTCCCATTTTTTGTAGAGTTTTGAGCATGAATGGGTGTTGGATTTTGTCAAAGGCTTTCTCTGCATCTATTGAGATAATCATGTGGTTTTTGGCTTTGCTTTTATTGATGTGGTGAATGACATTGATTGACTTACAGATGTTGAACCAGCCTTGCATTGCTGGGATGAATCCCACTTGGTCGTGATGAACAATCTTTTTGATATACTGCTGTCTCTGGTTGGCCAAGATCTTGTTTAATATTTTGGCATCTATGTTCATCAGAGATATTGGTCTGTAGTTTTCCTTTTTTGTTCTGTCCCTCTCAGCTTTTGGTATCAGGGTGATGATGGCTTCATAGAAGATGGAAGGAGTATTCCTGTTTCTTCAGTTTTATGGAAAAGCTTAAGAAGTATGGGTACAGGGAGTCGGGCTGTAGCGCAGTGGGTTAAGCGCAGGTGGCACAAAGCACAAGGACTGGCAATAGGATCCCGGTTCGAACCCCGGATCCCCACCTGCAGGGGAGTCGCTTCACAGGCGGTGAAGCAGGTCTGCAGGTGTCTATCTTTCTCTCCTCCTCTCTGTCTTCCCCTCCTCTCTCCATTTCTCTCTGTCCTATCCAACAACGACAACAACAATAATAACAATAAAACAACAAGGGCAACAAAAGGGAATAAATAAATAAAATAAACATAAAAAATAAATAAAAATTAAAAAAAAGAAGTATGGGTACTAACTGTTTTTGAAAGTTTTGTAGAATTCATTTGTGAAGCCATCTGGTCCAGAACTTTTGTTATTGGGGAGATTCTTAATAACGGTTTCAATTTCTTTGTCTGTGATTGGTGCATTTAGGTTTTGTAGTTCTTCTTGATTCAGTTTTGGGAGGGCATATGAATTGTTCCATTTCTTCCAGATTCTGTAGCTTGGTGGCATATAGTTCTTCATAGAAGTTTCTCATGATTCTCTGGATTTCTGTGGTGTCAGTTGTGATATCTCCTCCATCATTTACAATTCTATTAATTTGAGTCTTCTCTCTTTTTTGTTTGGTGAGTGAAGACCCCACCAATGTGTTCTGGAGCTCCGCATCCCCAGAGACCCACCCTACTAGGGAAAAAGAGAGGCAGACTGGGAGTATGGACTGACCAGTCAACGCCCATGTTAAGCAGGGAAGCAATTACAGAAGCCAGACCTTCCACCTTCTGCAACCCACAACGACCCTGGGTCCATGCTCCCAGAGGGATAGAGAATGGGAAAGCTATCAGGGGAGGGGATGGGACATGGAGATTGAGTGGTGGGAATTGTGTGGAGTTGTACCCTTCCTACCCTTTGGTTTTGTTAATTTATCCTTTCTTAAATAAAAAATAAATTAAAAAAGAAACAATAAAATAAATAAATAAAGGAAGATATCAATATTTAAAAGGAAAAATCATAATCTCTAGATATGTTTAGTAAGGAAAGCTCAAGAGGTACAATTTCTGTTGTGATACCCCTACCTGAACAGAGAGATAAGAATTAAAAACAGCAAGCTACTATTGAGACAAAGCTAACAGTCAAATTTTGTGGTTGCCCAAGGAAAATGGAACCACCAAAATTGTATAATAAGGGGCTGGGTGGTGGCACACCTGGTTGAGCGCACATGTTACAATGCACAAGGACACAGGTTCGAGTCCCTAGTCCTCACCTACAGAGGGAAACTTTGTGATTGGTGTCTTTCTCTCTCCTCATCTCCCCCTATGCTTTCGATTTCTGACTGTCCCTATCTAATAAATAATGATAAAAAGACATAAAACAAAGAAGGACAACATTCATCCACCATACACAACTATTCTCCAGTAACACACTATGGAGAGGTCAGCTCATTAATGCTGAGATGCCTGGTGTTTTGTAGACTTGCTCAGTGCACATATCTACAGACGTCAACAATCTGGGGGGTCGAATGGTGCCTCACTTGGTTTAGTTCATATATTACAATGCTCAAGGACTCAGGTTCAAGCCCCCCCAGTTACCATCTGCAGAGGGGAAACTTCACAAGTGGTGAAGCAGTACTGTAGGTGTCTCTCTGTCTCTCTCCCTCTCTCTCCCTTCCTCTCTATTTCTGACAGTTTCTACCCAGTAAATTTAAAAAAAGATAATTACATTTTTTAAAGTCAATCTGTGACAGGATAGCTAAAGCAAAATTAGATCTGAAGCTTCTAGCTTACAGAAGGCAACCACAAACATTCATAATTTAAGTGCAGATATCACTGTATCTTCTTAAAATTGCTATTTAAGAAACATGACATTTTATTAGTGAAGGATCTACACAGAGAGTTTGGTTATTTGGTAGGTATGCTTCTGAGTGTGATGCCCACCATTTGCCTTTGGTCATAGGGATTCAGAGTCAACAGAGCAGGTTTCTAATTAGATGAGAGGAAATTAGCCTAACTGATTGACAGCTTTAACCTATGATGTGGGAATACAGTAAGTGTACAGGCAGATTACATACTCTGGTCCATGCCTAATGGGCCAATAGGTGGGGTTCTCAAAAGGAGAGGTTATTAGAGCTAACCAGGAATGGTGGCACTTTTGACAAAGTGGGATACTCAAGACCACCCCAGACTACCAGTTTTTTTTTTTTAATTCCCATTATTTTCACTTGCACAACTATTGCCAAAATCATAGAGCCTCTGATGCTGGAAGATAGTCTGTCATCTATTGGCAAAGCTTGAGGGTCTCTTAGGAACTGGTTTCTGTAAGAGCAAGTGACTAGCTCCTACAGAACTATGTGGATTTGAAAAAGCAAGTCATCTGGAGGCATTTTATTGGCCTTGTGCATAAAATGTCCTTTCCTTCTTTTTAGCCACAATTTCCTCTCTGAAAATTTGCTGATAATTGCTAGCTTATGAAAAATTCCATTATCAAGAAAGAGAAGCATTCTCCTTCTTCCATGTTCTTCCTGTGATGATGCTTCTGTTGGGGATAGAATACACATATGAGCAGTTGGTGCTATTCAAAAATTCAGGGTTGAAAACTAGGATGCTAACATTACCCAAAGTGTGCTTACCTCCAAAGATACTTCTAGAAGTTTCAGAAGATCATAGCAGCAGTATAAGGCAATGTCCTATGTGGGCTCATTAAGACTTGTAGTATAATTGTCCTACATACAATTAATGTGAATCAAGTCCAGTTTCATACAACATTCACAAATTAGGGGAAAATGTGGAATGAGGCAAAGTAGATAATTTAGAAAAAATGGAAAATTATTGAATTGTAACAAAGTTACTCCTTTCATGATTTTCAAATGTGCTTATCATTTATGCGGTTAATTTTCAGTCATTTCTCTTTGTAAATCCCTAGGAAATTAATTTCCTAGAACTAAACCAAAGCAAAGTCCAAAGCACACAAGTGTACCAGAGTATTAAAAGAATGTTTCTTGGCAAACTAATAAAAAGCAAGGTCTTTTCATTCATTTTTTAGTATATAAGATATTTAATTCTGAAAAGCTATTAAAATAACTTTTTTAAAAGTTAACTTGCAAGTCACAGTATATCATAAGCATCCAGTTTGGTCCTTCCATGCTAATCTGATCTAATGAAACAACTAGGCAAATGTATTATGGTTCAAAGCTCACCTCTCACCCAATGCCATAGACACACAGCTTATTGTGAGAAATGTCCCATTTTGAAAGATAATTTTCCTATGTATCCTTTCTGCACAGAGGCTTATGGAAACACCCCAGATGTCTTAACTGTACAGATACTTTAGTTGTTAAAAATGCACATGACTATTTTATATCACAACAATAATCTATATCCAGACAGAAAAAAATCATTTTATGGAGCTGGACAGTGATGTATCCTATAGAGTAAACACATTACCATGTGCAGGACCTGGGTTCAAATCTCAAACCCACACCTGCAGGAGACAAGCTTCACAAGCACAATGGAACAATGCTACTACAAGGGCCACTCTCCCTCTTTCCCTATTTATTCTCTTTCTACTACTTTCTATATTATTAAATAAAAAGCAAGGTAAAAGTGGGTACCTTCAGGCATAAAACCCAGGAAGAACCTTGATGGCAAAATAAATAAAACATAAATAAATGTTTCCCTTTCAAAACCATTATGTGTCCCACCCCTGATTTGTACTTCTAGATCCTTTGTCCATGTAGCTGAAAATCTATTTTCATTTATATAACAATAGAATACAAATTCAATATTCCCAAACAAAATTTATCACCTTTCCCCCCTGAGTCTGATGGCTGGCTCTCCTATCTTCCTTTTTGATAAACTATGACTTCATGCGCTTTGTTGCTCATGTTCAGACTTGGGAATCATGCTTCTTAACTCCACCTTGACAAGTTCACTGGTCCTTGATGACATCTGATTGGATCTCAGTCTTTGCTGCCACCATTTCCGTGCAGACCACCTAGTTATCTGTTCCTAATTAACTACAAGTCTTCTAGACCTTATAATCTCTATTCCATTCCCCAACCTACCTCCCAGATGAATCTCATACAATATTATTAGATGGTAAATAGAATGTGTCTGTCTTTTACAGAGAATCATCAATGTCTTAGCAAGAATGAGAAACTTTTTGCAAGGATAAAGAAAAAAGTTCAAACTCATTAGCATGCGTTTCAGTCCTTCTACTTCTCACCACTTCCCTGACCCAGGGACTGTCTGGTCAAGATGAAATGCCTGCTCTTCAAATACATCACCAGCTCTCTTTTTTATGTCCACAAGTTCCATTCTTGCTTGCCTCACTTCTACTAAACTCCTGTGAACTTACTAGATAAAGTTTGAATCTGTCCACTGGTGACTTCACAGCATGCTAGTCACACCTGACAGAGAATTTGTGAATTTATTTTATTTGCCTATTTAATTTGCTGTGTAAACTGCTATTTCATTAACATGACAGTAGAAGAAACCTTTCTGCCTATCTCACCACTCTTTCATAGTACCTTGAATATGCTTTGAAATATATTTATTGACTGAAAATATATATGAATGAATGAATGAGTACTCAAAGGAAAGGAAGGAACATGGATGGGTAGATATATAGATGAATGGATTCATAGACAAGTATGTTGGAGAAAGACTACAGTAGATTGATGACAACACACAAAATGTGACACATATTGTTTCACTGAACTGTCAGTTTGCTATGTGGACTAAATAGCCCTCTTGGTAGGCTCCCTAGTAGCCATCATCATTTGTGTACTTCCAAACCCTACAGGGAAAAACTATCTTTCACAGCTCAGAAAGTAGTCTGTTCTTTCAGAGGCAACCTCACTGTTTTACATCTCTCAGCAGTCTATTCCAGAAGCTGTATTGGGACACCTCTGTGCTTTGAAAGAGTTAACATGTTATCAAAGAGTGAGGAATCTAAATTCTTCCACTTCTCACCAACACAATCAGGTCTGATATCCAGGAAACTGTTAAATTCTTCAAACCAAGGCTGAGAATTTTCTTGACAGGAAAATGCATTTCTCAGCTCTAAGTAACAGTTGCAGAAAGATGTAGATATAAGAGATGATTTCCCTCTCTATTTCATTCCCTCTAGAGGATTGAGCAAGTCAATCACCAGAGAATCCCCATCTGTCTGAAGAACCAACTTCTTTGTAGATTTAAAATCAATACAAGCTCTTTCTCTATTGATTTTTGGTGGTCATGAAACCTTCAACCTTAGTAAACCTATCTAATTTTTTACTGTCTGGGTTTTCTTCAGTATCTAAAATAATGTGAATCCATCACACATTGCCTCTAAGGTAGGTTAGAAATAAAGACCACCTCTAGAAACCTTCTGCACTTTTTCAACCAGACAAAAATGGATGGATACTGTTCTTACCATATAGACCATCTTCTCATTCAGTTTGTGAACAGCACAGGCAGAATAAATAGGTCCCATATGATCAAATTGCTCAAATTCTAGTGGAGATAAATGTGATATAATGTGTGGGGTCAGAGAGGAATATCTAGTCTACCCCCAGTATGGCATGAATTATAGATTTTCTGCAATAAGATGCAACAGGATGTCTGGTCTTTTTAAACAAGTTCTCTAACATCAGGCAACATCACTTAGGTACTGAGAAAATGATTTTAGAAACTTCACACTAGCTCTGAACTGCAATCTTCCTTATTGTAAGAATGACCTACTTGAGCCAAAAATAATGCAGGTGGTTACAAAAAATGTACATGCATACAGCTTTAATATAAGGAAGTATCCATGCTTAGACAAAAGATACATTTTTACTCTGAAAACCTACAGCTAAAGACTTAAGTAGGTCAAAATAATTAGGAAATACAAATCATCCTTTTGTTATTATGGAAAATAATTTTTAATTTGAGGAAAATATTTTCTTGGTTAAACTTACACTAATATTCTCAACAAAGACAAATATGCAGTTGTGTTGGCTTATTCTGGTTTTGTTTGTTCTGTTTTTAAGAGAAACATTTCAGAGCAGGGAATCATGGTCAGTAGAAAAAAAAATTTGTGTCACCTCCCCAGAGCCCTACTCCACTAGGGAAAGATAGAAACAGGCTAGGGGTATGAATCAACCTGTCAATGCCCATGTACTGCATAGAAGCAATTATAGAAGCCAGACCTTTCACCTTCTGCACCCCATAAAGATTTTTGGTCTATGCTCTCAGAGGGATAAAAATAGGGAAGCTTGTAATGGAGGAGATAGGATACAGAACTTTGGTGGTAGAAATCTGTATAACTTTTTTCTTTTCTATAGGATATAGGAACTTGTACCCCTCTTATTCCACAGTCTTGTTGATCAATTTTAAGTCACTAATAAAACTATTATGTCACATAACACATAACATATATAAGCAACTAGAACAAGATTTATTACAGAAAATTCAAACATTTTACTTATTTTTTCTAATACTTAAGTATCTGCTTTAAGACAACTATTTTTCAGATTGAAAAAAAACTTGATTTAAGGGCCTCCTACAAGACCTTTCAAAACAATAAAGTGCTAATATCAATTGATGTATATTATTATTATTTCAAAAATTTTTATATTTATTTCATGATAGAGGAAAATAGAGACTGAAGGGAACCAGAGCATATGGAGCTTTGAAGTTCAAACCTGAAGTTGTATGTATAAGTCTTGTACTTTACCAATAAGCCACCTCCCTGGTCATGCCAGCACTATTCAGTGTAAAAATCTCAATTGAATTAAGAACTTTATTTTAAAAATGTGTAATTGGACCCTTGAAGATACAAACCAGATTAGAACCAAGAACTAATAAAGTGTTTTGGAATAGAAACAATCTAATTGCCAAAAAAGAAGAGAGAGAGAAATAAAATTAAATTTAAAAAGTAAAGAAAACTTGTACACCTTTTTATGGCTATTTGCTTTTTTTGGTTAGTCCAAGCCAAGATAATGAGTGGGGCAGTTTTGTTGTTGTTGTTATTGTTGTTGCTGTTTTGTGTCTGAGTACTCAAACTAGAATAGATTGCCAAATAATTTTTTTTTAAGCAAAGAGATTTTAAAATTAACGGAATCCTACATATTCTTATAACTTTTTTCTTCTCTATAGGATATATTTCAGAAACTGAGTTTCCGGGTTGACGGGAGCCAAAACCTTAGCTAAGTCTCTCACATAACCGGTGAATGGACATTCCGATCATTGTAACTGCGATTACCATCTAACTGTTTGGAAAGTTGCTCACCCACCTCCCTCCCCCCACTACCTTAGCAGAACTTCCTCATGGTGTGTGCTTAAAATGCGGCTGTAAAATAAAATTTTCAGAGCTTGATCAGAAACCTGTCTTGCTCTCGTTCTTCGTGTCTCTTGTCCCCTTCATTCTCTCGCCCCCTACCCTAGGTTTCCGTCAATAACCCCGCAGGCCGGGGCACCGGGTCATATTCTTTTTGTTCCTCACATTTTTGTTCATTTTTAAAGAGAAAAATTGAGAGAAGAGGGGGAGATATTGAGGGAGAGAGAAAGATAGACACCCATAGGCATGTTTCATCTGCCATAGGCATGTTTCATCTGGCAGGTGGGGGCCAGGAGTTTGAACCTAGGTCCTTGTGTGGAGTGCTATATGTGCTTACATGAGTGTGCCACCTCCCAGCCCCCCCAGGTCATATTCTTCTGGGTATTATTTTTTTTCTTGAGAGCAAATAATATTGCCAAACTCCTCACATAAGAAGTGTACTAATTAAAACCCTCATATCAGAAGAAGAAATAGTTATTTAAATATTTATTTGATGGATCATGGATACTTCCTATTTGAGAATTTTTACATTTTTGTTTGACTTTTTTTACAAGTAGCCATATGTCATATAGTACATGGCAGCTGAGTAGATTGATAGCTAGCACAAAATAACACAATATAAGGCAGTGTATTATAAATCACCGTAAAATATTAGTCCAAAGGTCTAAATTTCCTTTCTTTATGGCAGAAAGAAATATTAAAACATTGCAGAATTCTTAAATAGAAAGAATGATATAATTTTGAAGATTTAAAAATTAAAATAAATGGACTAGGGAGATGGCATAATGATTATGAAAAAGGATTTCATGTTCAAGGTATGTGGTTCTAGGTTCAATCCCCCTCACCAACATAAATCAGAGTCTGGTCTCTCTCTCTCTCTCTCTCTTTCTCTCTCTTTCTCTCTGTCTGTCTCATCCTCTTTCTATTTTTCCCTTTCTCTGTCTTTTCCTCTGTAACTTTCTCATTAAAATAAATAAAACATTAGAAAAATTATAATAAAAATCTTCAGCCTGTTCTCATTTGTTAATTCTGAAATTATGTTTCTACAATAAAGTTGAAAGTTTTCTTTATAATCACAATATAAAATAAAATCAGACCTATTTTTTAAATTTTTATTTATTTATTTATTTCCTTTCATTGTCCTTGTTGTTTTATTGTTGTAGTTATTGATGCCATCATTGTTGGATAGGATAGAGAGAAATGGAGAGAGGAGGGGAAGACAGAGAGGGGACGAGAAAGATAGACTCCTGCAGAACTACTTCACCACCTGTGAACTGACCCCCCTGCAGGTGGGGAGTTAGGGGCTTGAACCAGGATCCTTATGGTGGTCCTTGCACCTTGTGCCACCTGCATTTAACCCACTGTGCTACCGCCTGACTCTCCAGACCTATTTTTAAGACAGTGATTATTTTGTCTTGAAAGTTCATAATATATATGGCATTTTCCTTGTACAACAACAACAAAAAGATATGATTGTTATATCTCTTTCTTTCCTATGTTTTGTGTCAGAATAATATGAATTGTTTCTAGATTTAGCATTTCAACTTGTAGAAATGCTTGTAATTATCTTTTCTAAAGACCTAAGTTAATGACCTTCTCAAATGTTCACTGACACTGTATTTGGAATACTGTGCATCAACAAATCAACACAATCATTCTCCTCCCAGTTATACCATAATAATAATAATATTTTCTCATAATTTTCACATGTCACCTATGTTGTACACATCAACTTTGTGCATACATCTATATCTGACTGTCTTTCTATCTATCTATCTAGGGTCATCCCTAGGGTCTCAAACATGTAAGATTTTACTGTTTCTGGTCAACTTTTTCAGACAGAGACAGAGAGGGAGATAAAGTGTCATAATTCTCCTATCTAGTGTTCCTGGGCCTCGAGCCTGGCACACATGCATTGTAAAGAAGAAGGTGATCTTGGGGGTTGGGTGGTAGTGCAGCAGGTTAAGTACACATGGCACAAAGCATAAACTCTGCTGCAAGCATCCTGGTTGGAGCCCCTGGCTCCCCACCTGCGGGGGGGGGGTCGCTTCATAAGCGGTAAAGCAGGTCTGCAAGTGTATATCTTTCTTTCCTCTCTCTGTCATCTTCTCCTTTCTCAATTTCCCTCTGTCCTATCTAACACAAAGACAGCAATAACAACAATGGTAAATGACAAGGGTAACAAAAGGGTAAATAAACGGTCTTCAGGAACAGCGGATTAGTAGTGGGTAGTGTAGACACCCAGCTCCAATGATAACCCTGGAAGCAAAAAAAAAAAACAGCTTTATTTCAAGGTCTATATTTAAAATAATTAAAAAAAAAGAAAAAGAAGGAGGAGGAGGAGGAGGAAGAAGAAGAGGAGAAGGGGGAGGAAAAGGAGAAGGTGACCTTTCAAATAAGTTGTTCTAGGTCCCATTTTTGTAGATATTTTAATTAAACACATATGTCAGAACAGTCACTTAACTTAGTGTCACAGAAAATACCATCTCAGTCTCTACCTAAGACCAATATGCTAAACAGGAAATTTAAATTCTCTAGGCCAATGAGGAATTGATGCTATTGGAGAGAGATCTCAGTGTTCCTGTATGCCTAGATGCTCAGTGCTATAATCACATACAGTGATCTGATCAACTCTCCCCCACCCTACATGCACACCCCAGCATTATAAGCAAAACAAACAAAGAAACCAGCCTGGATTCTCCATTCTCACTGTTTTGCAAGCTTTTATATACAAACAGCCAAACCAAAAATCTGGTTAGCTATGCTTCTCTCCCCCCCCCCAAAAAAATAGTGAATTCTGAAACTGGGGAGATAAGGAAAAATGTTATTCAGAATATCCCCACATAGTACATTCCCTTCTCTTCTCAGCAACGATTTTGCACAGTCTGCATTTGCTCTATGTTGTTACACTCTTTGAACTTTCTCACCTGCTAAGATCCCCTAGAAACCGATGCTTCACTGAAAATGTCAAATCTTCCTGGAGTTTATGGTACCATCTGCTCATATGTAAGAAATCTTTGGTGGAAAGATTACTTTCTCCTACATTTGTGTTGAGTCACTAAGAATGATGTGGCGCTACGAATGATGGTCTGTCACTTTGAAAAGGGTACAAGAGGGCAGCCTGTGTGCTGAGCAATGGTCATGGTGACAGGAGGTGCCTAAACAGGTGTGCAATGAAGTTGCAGTCTGGGAAGCTGATGTTGGCAGGTATGAATGTAACAAGAGTCCTAATGAGGTAGGGAGCAGTAGAGTTTTGCTCTGATTCCTCTAGACCCCTCTTTTAGGTTTCTGGGCCACCAAGACGTATATCTAGAGGATGATACCCATAGTTCTTTCTTCCGGCACCCTCAGCTGATTCATCCTACCAAGGACCATCGAAGGAGAAGATAAGTTGCTAATCTAATTCATCAGCCTTATCGGCACCTTTTTCTGTTGGGTAAGGATGGACTTGGCAGACCTGGATGAATAGGTCCATTGTCCTGTATCAAACCATCCTGTGACACAGTAATAAACTGATCAATTTATAACCAATTTATGGTTTCTTGTATAGTCACATCTATGGCTAGTGATTATTGGGAAAATGTTAATGAATAGAAAAATAAAATAGAGATTCATGCTGAGCCCCTAAGACTCTGGTTTATCAACACTGACAGGAAAGTAGAAAATGCAACTTGGAGGGTGTGTTTGAGGATCTAAAGGCAGATTATGTGTGATTTCTAAAGAACTCATTGTAATCTTCAAACACTGCCTTTCTCATGAATCCCTTGAGTACAACTGGCTTGGAAGTTAGAAAAGCCTTCTGTTTAGTAGCTTATAGTCAATGGAATGTTTTTTTTCAAGGACAACGGAGTAAGAAAATTTATAAAAAGACCCACGTTTTGCAATTTGATCGACTTGTATAGGTTAGCTAGTTGCAGTTAACTGTGTGTAGAATAAATGGGCACAGTCTTAATGATATTCCATAATTTCAACCCTGAAAAAGAAATTGCATGATGGATTCTGTATGTATTCTCTAAAAGGAAGGGAATATATTGGATAGAAAACACTACACCTGTACTTGTAAAATATAACTTACCATGAGAAATAATTATCTTCATATTGCTTTCTTATAAAATAGATGTGAAGAGGTGGCCTCATTGTCTACTGTGCCAGTGTATGACCTGAGCAAATGGCTTTGGGGGGATTATTATATGAAAAGAAAGCTAAATCCCCAAATGACCACATAGGCCCTGGAAGTGGCAATGAAGATGTGAAGTAGAATCAGCAACACATTCTCCTCCGACAATTTCTAAGCAGCCCTTTTGAACACTCCACACATTTTGTATATGATACAGGAACGTAAATAGCACTACAGATAAAAGACATATTATAAAAATAGTCCTGTCTTCATGTCTTTCTTCCTGTTGTTTTTGAACTTGCTGTACTCCAATGTCCTGGTGAGATAAAAAAAAAATGGAGGGTCTCTGAAGGGCCAGATTTAAATAGAAAAAGTTAGGGAGGCTAAAGCTCAGTTTTATAATGAAAAGGGTAGGAGACAAAAGAGAAAGGAAGAAATCTTAATCTCCACTTTAAAAAAAACATGATTGCCAAGATGGCAGAGCTGAGCTATTGATTCCTGACAGACTTAAAATATACTTAGTAAATCTATACATGCGACTATTATGCTAAATATAACATATTTAATATACTAATCTGTAAATATATGCTGTTATACTATATAAATGTATCTCACAAATATGTAAAATTAAATATAAGGATTTGATAAATATGTGCTATTCACATAAATCAAATTGGCTTAAAGGACCAGTAAGTTTGGTCACCTGAGAATTGACTAATTGGTCCCCTTTTTGTTAAACACATGACTTGGATTCAAAACCAGTTCCCACTAGACCAGAGGAAGCTTAGGTGCTGTAGTATTTTTCCTGCTTCCCTCCTATCTCTGTCACTACCTCTTTTTTCTAATTAAATAAAGTCATCTCAGAGCAGGGAAGCACCAGTGACAACAAAAAATAAAAATAAAGGCATTTGGCTTGCAACTTAAGAACTTTCAGATAAGTAATAAAGTATGGAGGCAGGATTTTATAAAGTAGTCACATCAAAAGTTAAAGCATCCAGTGGTAAGGGGTAGATAGCATAATGGTTATACAAAGAGATTCTCATGCCTGAGGCTCCAGAGTCCCAGGTTCAATCTCCCACATCACTGTATGCTAGAGCTAAGCAGTGCTCTGGAAAAAAATATATATATACATATATACACATATACACATATACACATATACACATATACACATATACACATATACACATATACACATATACACATATACACATATACACATATACATATACATATTATTGACTGTAGACCCCATTGATGTGATCTATGGCCCATATTCAGCTTAGGAGCCTCTGTAACCTCTGCATCCCTGTAGGTCTGAGCTCTCATCAAATTGATAGGGTTTATAGTCAACACTGTTTATATACCTTTCCCATATTTGGGAGCTACTCTTTGCCCTGATCCAGCTTTCAAGCCCTTTTCCAGCAATGACATCATCTCCCCAGAAAATAACTGGGGTCCACATGCATATCAGAGATCAGGCTCAGGAAAAAACTAGTATAGTTATGGGCCCTTTGGAATATAACTAAAATAGGCCTAATAGCTATCTTCAAAGCGAGACTCCTAAATCTTCATCAGCAATATTCCAACTGTCAACAATTTGTTTGGCTTTATATGTTAAGTCTTTTTTCACCCACCAGGCTCCAGATGCTAACATGATGCCAAACGGACTTCCCTGGGCAGAGGACCCCATAATTGTGTCCTGGAGGCCAGCTTCCCCAGAGCCCCACCCCAGTAGGGAAAGAGAGAGACAGGCAGGGAGTATGGATCAACCTGTCAAAGCTCATGTTCAGCAGGGAAGCAATTACAGAAGCCAGACCTTCCACTTTCTGCACCCCACAATGACCCTGGGTCCATACTCCCAGAGGGTTAAAGAGTAGGAGAGCTATCAGGGGCGGGGAGGGGGTACAGAGTTCTGGTGGTGGGAATTGTGTAGAGTTGTAGCCCTCTTATCCTATGGTTTTTATCAGTGTTTCCTTTTTATAATAAAATTAAAAAAAATCAAAGCATCCTGGTAACATAAGCCTTCCTCTTTAGCAAAAATGGAAACCTCTATGTGATGTCTAATTCCCCCACAGATAATAAGACCTTGGAATATTTATGAGTTTATGAAGCTAACGAAAGTTATCAGCAGGTTTCTTTGGATACGGTGATGCCCAATGCCAACTATAACCAGAAGTGAATGGAACTGTATTTCTGGGAAAGCAAATCCAGAGACTGTTTTCCATTTTTCAAATATTTTTTGCAAAATGTTGGCGTAACTTGACTTAGTGCTTTTTTTTTTTTTCTCTTACACACATATGATGAGTTTGCTGGAATCATCATGAAATGACTGCCCCTCACAGAAGCTGCCCACATCCTGTGTCAGACACAAGCTGACAGTGAACTTCCTGATAATGGGAGAGTATGACACCACTGCCATCTTTAGTGTGAGCTCACTGTGAGGAGGGCGGCTTTTGCAAAGGGAAACACACGATCTGTTCTCCCCTGCACAGTCCCTGCTTCTTAGCTCAGCCTCAAAGTCACATAGGCCACTAGAACTAAGTGAGAAAAAAAAAGATATAGCTGTAATAATACCAACATTAATAAGCAGCACTGAAAGAACACATATTTTTTGTTGTTCACATGCTTTCACTTAGTTTTCCTCCTGTATTGTTTCTGGATGAAATAATAAGCTGATGCCCACTTAATAATAGGCTAAAGTAGGTACATGACCACTTCAAATGGTTTCCTGTAAATTCCTCTACAGCAGTATGGTGCATAGTACCCAGTGTGACCTTGAATGTCCTCCATACACATCATCACTTGATATAATGCTCTAAGTTAATTTGGCACATAGAGCAGAAAGGAAACCGATCTGGGGTGTTTGTTACTTCCCATTTGAAACCAGCTCAGCCTAGTGATGGCTTTGAGATAGCATTTCTCAGCAATAAGACTCAGTGAGGACTGGGTATGGCAAACTATTAGCATTCAGAAACCATCCAAAGCTGCAGCTGAACTCCAGCTGCTAGCAGGCTTAAAAAGAGCCAGTGCCTTGCAAATCTTTCAGACAGAGGTATTTTGGAGACGAGCATTCCATGACCAAAATCATGTTCTCAGTGTAAATGTTCCTTCTGATGATAATGAATAACACATTCTGACAACCATTTCAGCCTGGGGTACTTTCAAGTCTGCACAGTGATGGTTGTCAAACATAAAGCTGGGCTATTGACACAGTACTGAACAGGGCAGGGTGTTCCTCATGCTGGAATGTGAACTCCACCCCTCCAAGGTACATTCAGGAACCTTAAGGAGGAGGGCTTCTCTCCATAGGAGTTGTTTCAATCATGCCCCCAACAGAATTCATCCTTGCATACTCTGAAGGACAAATGATCACAGAAACCTACAGTCACTCACCACTCGGGTACAAGTCCTGGCCAGAAAATTCTTCTGACTATGCCATTGAAAATTCACCTCAGAGCCTTAAAATGGTTCCAAAGACACCCAAGTTCTTAACACTCTGAGGGGTAGGGGACAGTGGTTCTGAGATTGACAGTGTGCTGACTGGATGCCTGCTTCTGAGGAGAACTGAAGCATGTGCTTCAGGAGGCCTGCATCACAGGAGGGGACAGCTGGGGCACATGGCAGTAAGTCTGACTATCTGAGTGTCCTCTGTACAAGACAGCTGCCCACCATCACTGAGATACAAGTCTACCTGATACCCTGTTGTCTACCCGCCAGAAGGATTTCTAATTAAAAATTTTAACACATTTTGCCTTTTCCCTTCTCCCTCAAGAAATAAATGCAGACACCATAAACTTTATACTGCACCTGAATCCATGGTTTTATAAGTCAAATAGAGTTCTAGAAGCAATTAGTGAATGACTACAGAGCCAAGTGCATACCTCTAGTTTAAGAAGCACTGCTTTACCACATGTGAAGCTTCCACTTTGCATATGGGGGCCGAGGGCTTGAACCTGGTCCTTGTGCATGGTAATATGCGCACCCAACTAAGTGTGCCATCACCTGGCCACTCATTTTAACTATTTTTTTTCTTTTTTAAAATATTTAGTTATTCTTTTGTTTTGTTTTATTGTTGTAGTAATTATTGTTGTTGCTATCGATGTCATCATTGTTGGATAGGACAGAGAGAAATGGAGAGAGGAGGGGAAGACAGAGAGGGGGAGAGAAAGATAGACACCTGAAGACCTGCTTCACCGCTTGTGAAGTGACCCCTCTGCAGATGGGGAGTCAGGGTCTTGAACCAGGATCTTTACACTGGTCATTGCGCTTTGTGCCATGTGCGCTTAACCCAATGCACAACCACCTGACTCCCTTATTTTAACTTTATGGATTATTTTAAAATAAGCCAGAAAAATCATTACTGATAGTGATAAAATTCGATTTATATCTTAGTTGTCTATCACCAGTTTTATACAATTAAGTTTTTTCTTAGATATCACATCATAGGTCACACAAAGTTAATTCTTTTTAAGCACTATCCTAACAATATCAAGGCATCTGTTCTTTCAAGTACTTTGAATCCTACAGATAACCTTAAAACCTTAATACTTTCAATCTTCTTTTATGGCACATATACAAAATACACAGCTATGATCTCCTTTGTATCAGGTATAGCCACTTTGAAAAACAGTATGGAGTTTTCAGAGACACAAAAAGAGAGGCACCTTACAATCCAAAAATCCCACTTCTACTTATCTACCCAAATAAACTGAAAACACTAGTTTTAAAATATATATCTCCCCCATGTTCACTGCAACACTACTTATAACCCAGCTGTTGATGTACATTAAATTCCTTCAAAGAAGGAAGAATAAGAGGGAGGGTAGCCCTTAGAAAGGGAAGCAATTTAAAACATTCTCAGGGCTGGCTCAAAGGCTAATGTCAAGCAGGATGGCAAAAGCTTATGAAGGAAAAATGCTATATTAAAAACTCATTTACACTCATACAATAAAATAAGCAGATTGAAAGTAAAAACTTTACTCTGAGATAATTCAATAGAACTCATTCCTTGAAGAAGTTCAAAGGAAGAAATTATGACTTAACCAGTTTTAATACATCTCACTGAACACGTTGCCTCTACCACTTGTGGCTGAAAAAGCAGTAAGGTTTTCTTGAAGCCTCATAAACCAACATAAGAATAGACCATTAGTTTTACAAATATGGGAGCCAAAACCATCTTCTCCCCGAATTATGTCAGGAAGTGGAAATAAAATGCACACCCAGTCAGTATGTATCTACTGAATTATATACTTAGAAAGAAGATACCAGGATGAAACTCCTCCTCCATAGAGCCAATATTCTGAGTACTTTCAAACCTCTTTATCTCCTAATTCAGTCAGTAATCAGTACATAGTGCAGACAAAATGGTATACACTATAGACATCAGGGGCACAAGGTGAATATGATATCTATTCTTTGCCATAAAGAAACCTTTATCCTGGGGCCTGGGAGGTGATGCACTGGGTTAAGTGCACATAGTACAAAGTGCAAGGACTCATTCAAGGATCCAGATTAGAGCCTCTGGCTCCCCTCCTGCAGGGAGGTAGCTTCACAAGCAATGAAGCAGGTCTGTAGGTGCCTTCCCCGCCCTGTCTTCCCCTCCTTTCCTAATTTCTCTCTGTCCGTTTTTAAAAATAGGAAAAAAATGGCCACAGGAGCAGTGGATTTAAAATGTTGGCACCAAGTCCCAGCCATAATGCTGGAGACAAAGAAAGAAAGAAAGAAAGAAAGAAAGAAAGAAAGAAAGAAAGAAAGAAAGAAAGAAAGAAAGAGATATTTATCTCAATATGGGAGAAAAATCAAGTCAACATGCCATAGGAGATACATTATTACATTTGAAATAAGTGCTGTGAAAATTAAGACAATTACAAACACAAGACAAAACTAGGGACAGACATGTGCTGAAGGAGTGAAGAGGTGTCTGATGAAGTATGGAAGAACAAGAGAACATATGAAAAACGTCATTGCTGACAGAAGACAGGAAGCAAATAAGGAAGTGTGCATGAGCATTGCCTGGCGTCTTCGAGGCATTTTCAGATCACTGAATTCTGTTAATTCTGACCCATGTCCTCTCCATCTTTCATTTTACACTGTCCAAATTAAATCTCATTTTTATTAAAGAGTGCAATCCCACAGATGATGGAAGTGTAGATATGAGTCTTCAGCATGTGGGGGTATAAGGACCAAGGCAATATATACAGAGCTGGGATATAGCAGACTATAACTGGAATGCCCCACATGTAGCAAATAGAGTGAAGAAGAAGGGAAAAGTTAAGATGTAAGGGACTGGTTTATCGTAACTGGAAATACCTGGTTCGAGTTGGAGGCCCTTCAAGATAAATAAGCATCAATTTGATTGGAAATCAGAATTTAACTAGTCATGTCAGCGAGAGGTGCCTTAAGGCAGAATGTAAAGTGAGAACAGGAGGACTTCTTTCCACATTAAGGGTTTGGTAGGAAAGTATGGCAAATTCTCAAAGACATGGTGTCTAATATAGCTCTTGAAATAAAATAAGTCACATAAAGAAAGTGTGAAAGTAAGGGTCAATGAGAAAGGACATGCAGAAAATCCTAAAGGGAAAGAGATGAAATAGTAGGGCAAGACACAAGGTTAGTGGGGATAATTTTGGTAAAGAGGTGATGATGAGTCTGGTTTTGACATACTGTATTTAATTTTTGTAAGGCACTTAGTAGAGATATTCAAGGATTTGATAAATATCCTGGTTTGAGAAGCCCTGCCCTCTAATTCTGTATTTATAATGGGAAGACAACTGTTCAATTGAACTTGATAAATATTATGGGAAGGAAAAAAAAAGCAGAGATATCTCAAGGGTGAGTAAACTCTAAAAGAATTAGAAAGATGTTGAAGATCAGTCCTAGGCACACCTGGAATGCTTACTCATGCTCAGATATGTCACCTGTCATGAAACTACACCAGGAAAGGCACTATAGCAAGACAAAAACTTCTCAGTCTTGAAGCAGACCATTTTGATAAGCTTTCCACCAACCTGATCCACATTGACTGAAAAGTGCACTTGCATAAGCCAGCCTATCATCCACTCCTCATTTTGATTGGATAAGCACCTCCACAAATTATGTAGGGACACAGCTCAAGTGTCCCTTGGGTCTGATACTTTTGGAACTGTAGTTCTAAAATCCTTGGTAGCAGTTGAACCATAAAACATATGTGAGCTTCCTCAGGTGGTAGATAAAGTATATTACCCAGCCTCTATCTACCACCTGAGGAAGATAGGGCCTGAAATTGGGGCAGCTTGGAATGTTTCTTCTCATAACCACAGAATGTGAGCTCATACCTACAGGGATGCAGAGGCTTCACAGGCTCCTAGCTGAATATGGGCCCAGGATCAAATCTATGGTGTCTATAGTCAACAACATGTATACACCATTCCCATACTTGGAAGCTACTCTCTTCCCTAATCCAGGTTTCTGGTATTTTTTCCAGCCATGACATCATCTCCCCAGATAATAACTTTGTTCCACCTGCATATCAGAGTTAGGCTCAGGAAAAAACTAGTATAGTCATGGGCCCTTTGAAATATAACTAAAATAGGCCTACTAGCTATCTTCAAAACAGAGACTCCAAATCTTCATCTTCAATATTCCAGCCTTTAGGTTCACGATTAGTCAACAATTTGTTTGGCTTTATATGTTAACTCTTTTTTCACCCACCAGGTTCTAGATGCTAACATGATGCCAACCAGACTTCCCTGGGAAGAGGACCCCATCAATATGTCCTGGAGCCCTGTCTCCCCAGAGTCCTGCCCCACTAGGAAAAGAGAAAGACAGGCTGGGCGTATGGATCAACCTGCCAACACCCATGCTCAACGGGGAAGCAATTACAGAAGCCAGACCTTCCACTTTCTGCACCCTATAATGACCCTAGGTCCATACTCCCAGAGGGTTAAAGAATAGGAAAGCTATCAGGGGAGGGGATGGGGTACAGAGTTCTGGTGGTGGGAACTGTGCAGAGTTGTATGCCTCTTATCCTTTAGTTTTGTCAGTGTTTCCTTTTTATATATAGAAAAGAAAAAGAAACCTATGTGAGCAGCAATTCTGGAGCTGCAAAGATCTAGCTGTAGGGTAGTTGTTCTCATGAAGCCATATTTAAGTTTCTCCACTAACAGATCAGAGGAAGAAAAAATCCTTTCCTAATGTATAGGTTTCTTAATTTCCAGTTTGAAACCTACTTACTACCAACCGGATGAGTCACACTGCATAAATACTACTTAGATCCATTAAGATTTCTTAGCTCATTAGCTAGAAAAATTAAAAACAACCTGCACTGGCATTTGAAATTAATGAGGGATCTAATGATCACCAAAGAACAAAGTAAATATTAATGTCAAATTCATAATTCTTAGCTTAAGATGAGTTTTTTTTTTTCAAAAAGTATTGGACTGTATTGTTATAATTGGTAAATTAAATAAATAAAATATTATTGTAATAATCATAGCATAATAATTAATAATAAACATAATAACAAAATATATAATACATTTAAACACAGATTTTTTTTCCTGGAAGAACCTGTCATTGCTTAGAAGGCAAAAGCTCTTAGTGGATATGAAAAAGGACTCATTAGTTATAAAGATAAAGTCTCTGACCTTCAGACCCTTAGACATGACCTGAATGCCCTTTGAAGTTTTAGCTTTTAAAGATGAGCACTATAACATGAAATTATTCTTCTATCAATAAGTACTTAGTATTTGCTGATGGTATGCTGTGTGGGATGCTAAGCTAGCAATGGAGAATGTGCTGTCTCATTAATTATCAGGACAGCTCCAGGCTATTATGTAGCGTCCAAACTAGGACATCCTGAGGTCAGGATTTGGACATGGGTCAGTCTGACTCCGAAGCCCTTGATCTTTCCACTGCAGTGCATTGCTTTCAATTTGTAAATTTCACTACACAACAACTAGAATGCACTGGACGAAATAGGACCTTCTGGCTGTGGTTCACAGGCATTTTGCATGTTGTACTAATGGGTGAGACTGTGCTTTCAGGAAGCATCTAGAGTAATCTGCATCTTTAGTCAGTGCCCCTATACCACTCACTTTTTAAATTCTGATGTCAACTTATTATAATTTTGTTTTCTGTCAAGATAATTTCTCACTTCTGTCAATAAGCATTGGTTTTACGCATCTGGTATTTCAAAATCTTGTTCTGTTACTATTTATGTGGTTGTCATCTAAGTCTCACTTTTTTTTTCATTATAACAAGGGAAGCAATGCTAATTCTAGAACTTTAGCAGTGATCAGATGGGAGTATATAACACTGCACTTAGCAGGTATTTTATGTAGATCAGTTATTTATGTAATTTTTAAATGAACTTTAAATTGGTTTATTAATTAATGTTACTATTATAGTTGTTATTTGCCACCATGTTTATTACTGAAATGGTACCTGCACAAGATTCTGCTGCTACTGGAAGACTTTTTTAAAAAAATATTTTTCCTTTTATAGAAGTAGAAACAGAGATAGGTAGATAGATAAAGAGATGATAGAAATGGAGAGACACGTGCAGCTTGTTAAACTTCCTCCATACAGCTGGGGGCCAGGGGAATTGAACCTGGGCCCTCACACACAAAGATGTGTACTCTCTAGTGAGTGTACCAACGTCTAGCCCTGATAGACATTTAAAAATGTAATCATTAATGTGAATGTGTTGTTTCTTAGGATGAAGTAACTTTGTAAACATCATAGGATGATCATGGTAAGAAAATGTAATAACCAGTTTGGAAAGTTCTCAGAGGATTATTTCTGAATTTTGTCTCTAGGTCCTGGGATCATCTACTTGATTATATGGAACCTGTCTGTATCTCAGTGGCCTTTTGTGTTTTAGTTCCAATCTGTAGGCAGGTCTCTGAGCAGTAAGTGACTCTGGGGAGCTGTGACTGTATTAAAAAGAAACACAGTTCTCAGTGCCTGGCATAGGGATTGAAATAAAAGCATTAGTCATATAACTATACCTAAGTTCTCAAATGATGGAGAAGTAAAATCTCTGGTTCACCATTCATGAACTCAGTTTACCATCTTGTTTACTGCCTTAGAATACCTTGGTCAAGAGAAAACTGTGTTTTGCAAATTTGACCACATACAGAGGAAACCACTTTTAAAGGTTTACATAAGCACATGTAAATAAACAGAGAATAATGTGTTTTTTTTTCACAAAACATTTTCAGTACTACTCAGCCTATTCAATTCTCATGAGCAAGTGAAGGGGGGGGAATCTAATTTAAAAATTAAATGCAAATTAGAGATTTATTGCACTCAATTCACTGGAGCCATTAAAGTGGTTCCATCCTTCCCAGAGGAGCAGAGGCTGGTAATGTCTGTCTTTTCTTTCACAGAGGTGGTGATGGGGTGAGAGAGTGTATTCTACCCCCACAGCATATTGCACTGTTGAGCAGAGGTGGTTTCTGGGCCACTGCAGAGACTAAACTCACAAGAGGGAAGCCTCCCAGTTTGGGGTATAGAAGGCTGTCCAGGGAGGAACAGGGCTGTGGCAGAGCCTGCTGAGACAGAGAGCAACATCAGATCTTGAGGGAGATGAGGAAAAAACAAAAATGTTTTTCTGGGACCTTGTCAAGGTGTCAAACAAAATTAATGTTGCTTCCTTTGCAATTTGTTTCTCTCAACTTGGTACGAAGTCCTCAGATGACTTAGAACCACAGAATTTCCATTATATTACATGTGTTTTGGGAAAATATATGCCCTGGTGACACAAAAGTGTCACTGACAGAGCTTATGGCATATTATTCATTCAGAACCATGGCACTCAGAGATATTTTTATGAAATAAAAATTAAAACTGATCAGTAAATACACTGCCCATATTTTATGAATACCTACTAGCCTTGCTTTTATATTTCATCTCTGAATTTCAAAAAACAAATAATGAATAATAAACAAATAAGACAGGAAAGTACTTAAAAAGGGTATTGATATATAGATGTAAAGCATTATTGATATTTATAATATTGCTTCATTAAAAATGATAGATCAGCCAGCTCACAATTTTACCAAGTAATTAAGCAAACTTAATGTTGCCATGGACTAGACATTCCTCACAAAAACCTTTGATAATATTATCTTACTGAAGACTTTTCCGGTCATTTTAGGAGGAATAGTATGTGTGAGCGTGAACTGTTGAATGGCTGCAGTTTCAATTCCATTAAATAGTCACAAAGAACCAATTTTTAATATCCTTTATAAAAGTTGACAAATCAGAGATCAATGAGAAGTTTAGATAGCAAATGCATAAGATACATGAAAAAATTTCACTGGTGGGATGTTTAGAAAACAGAATACATATTTCATGAATATTACAAAAAATACAAGAATGCCATTATTTCCTTCCTTTACTTGATCTGTGCATTTTTAATCTACAAAGGGGATTTTAGCTTTCCATTAATTTTAAGAAAATAATGGTTGCTACAGAAACACTGTTACATGCTGAAATTATCACTATCCCTTGCTAGTTGTTGAGATTCATACTCATTGTTTCTTACAATCACAGTGACTTTTTATTCCTTTAATAATTTAACTATAAAACACAACAGAGTTTCAGTGTAGACTTCAGATTTGAGAAAACTATTAATTCCGAAAAGTTAACTTTCCAAATAACCTTGCAGAGATTGCCTCACATCTGGGTAGATTAGTAGCTTTGAAGACTGAACACAGAAGTTGGGGTCTCTTACATCACATCTGTTCTGTGAGTCAGAGCTGTGAGGGGCAGGCCTAAATTATACATCATATCCAGCCATGCCATAAGCCTATGGGTCTTGGAGTTTTATCAGTGAGACAAAACTTAAATATATGTTGACTCTTGCCAGACAGATTAAAAAAAAAAAAAAAGACTTTTCCAGTTGTTTTCTTGGAGGGAGGGGAGCAGAGCTGACAGATTCCTAGGGAGCTGTGAAGCAGTATACTTGGCATAAAGTCACCTCCCCTGTAATTTACATGTCCCAGGCTGTCATTCCTGGAATGCTCCTTGAAAAACCCGCAGGGCCCATCAAAAATGTGTCCTGCCCTTCACACGTCTGAGGGCAGGAGATGTCAGCTGCATTCAGTTATTGTCTTGACATACACCAGAATTTATACAAGCACACCATTTAGAATCCACCTGTAGTACACAAACTTATAAGCACACAAGGTACATATAGAGACACAAATATGTGGGTACAAACAGGTAAAAAAGGCACTGAGATACACACAGTGGAGCAGGCAGAGTACAGAACGACTCATAAGTACTTTTGTCTCGCAGACAGGTGAGTAGAGCAGCTGCAACCTGGACCTCTGTTCCATGAAGAACCAATCAGACCAAGAATATTTAGTGTTGATGGACTCTAAGGCAAATCCAGTCTTTCACTTCTAAGATGGCCTATTGTTTACTGTAGTCTTGGGAGTTGGATTGGAAAAATCACAGACTTTGGAGTGGAAGAAATCCAGCCTAACATCTGAAATAAATTAATTTCCTATACAAGGATAAGTTCGCTTGCCCCGGTCTCCAGTTAAGAAGGACAGATTGCATGAACAAATGTCCAGAGCAGGGACAATGGATGACCTTCTGAGACTTCTGCCACTGAAGTCAGGCACAGCCTGGACTTTTCATGAAAATTTTGAGGAAGCAGGAGGGCTGTCAGTCTGCTGGTAATGGGCTTGTTTTTCAGCCTGAACTATACATAAGGAAACAAACTAAACATAAAGAAACAAAAAGCTAGATCTCTGTGTTGCTTCCTCACAAGGATCACTGAATCTAAATAGATTCAAAATTCCAGTGAGAAGCTCTCTGTAGGAATTTCAAAATGCTTTCGTGGTGATATGAAATAAATTGTCTTTTTCTTTTCTAAAAATATTTATTTATTCCCTTTTTGTTGCCCTTTTTTATTGCTGCAGTTATTATTGTTGTTATTGATGTCATCATTATTGGATAGGACAGAGAGAAATAAAGAGAGGAAGGGAAGAGAGAAAGATAAACACCTGCAGAGAGGGGGACAGAGAGGGGGAGAGAAAGATAAACACCTGCAGATCTGCTTCACTGCCTGTGAAGTAACTCCCCTGAAGGTGGGGAGCCGGGGTCTCAAACCAGGATCCTTGAGCCTTGCTCCATGTGCACATAACCCACTGCACTACCATCCGACTCCCTGTCTTTTTCTTTTACATGTACGTTTAAGTTTGAATTAGTCACACAAGTGTGCATATACAGAGTTCTCTTCTGTCATCTGCATAGACAGGTGTGGTGGGATTTGAAGCCTGGCATCTCATAACAGCCCAGAAATGCACTGGGATTGTGGAGGATGCCATTGCTGATGAGGAGAGTGTCAGTGACGGACCAGCACCCATATCTCCAAGTGCCTGTGCTTGAGTTGCCAACAAAATTGCAGTGCAACCAGCACAGATAGAAAGACTTAACAAGGGGGCAATTATCCTTCTGCCTATTGCTGGAGGCTAAGAGCTTTTCTAAGGCTGGAAAAGCTAGGAGTAACTCCTGACAGTCAAAGTCCCAGAAACAGTCATTCTAGATAACCCATCCCACAATCTTAAAATCTCTGATGCTATGACCTTAATTGCCTACATTTTTTATGTGAAATTGTTAATAAGGTGTATTTCTTTCTTCTGTGTGTATTTCTTACATTCTCTTCTCTCCTCTCCCTCTTAAGCTCTCAGAAGCTGTTAGTGAAGTCAGCAATTTGAATGTTTACACCAGGCTTGTGCTTTGCATTGAATCATCCAGGAAGAAACCTATGGCTGCTATTTAACGGTTGTATGACCAGAGGTAAGGGATAAACCTGCCTCTCTTCACGCACTCATCTGCAGGTGGAAATAATCGGAACATCAACTTCAGGGTGTTGCTAAAAACTGAATGATATGATGTATGAGTTAACAACATAGAACCTAGTGACCTTTGACACTCAGTTAATGCTGTTTCTTATTTTGTCACCATCATTTAGTAATGAATGCAGAGAAAACAAAAGTTTTGGAAACAAAAGCAAAATCTCACAGGCTATCACATTATTTGTTCCAATGCCTATTCATTTTGTAGGGTTAGCAGCTCTCATAGAAGAGTAAGGGGCGGGAGTCAGGCTGTAGTGCAGTGGGTTTGGCGCAGGTGGCACAAAGCACAAGGACCAGCATAAGGACCCCGGTTTGAACCCCAGCTCCCCACCTGCAGGGGAGTCGCTTCACAAGCGGTGAAGCAGGTCTGCAGGTGTCTATCTTTCTCTCCTCCTCTCTGTCTTCCCCTTCTCTCTCCATTTCTCTCTGTCCTATCCAAGAACAACAACAATAATAACTACAACAATAAAACAACAAGGGCAACAAAAGGGAATAAATAAATAAATAAATAAAATAAATTTAAAAAGAAGAGTAAGGGGGAATATATATAACTCAGGTAAAGAAAAAAATGAAAGACACATTTATCTTGATTTCTTCTACAAGAGTCACTAGCTTATTGGTGAAGGAACATTTTTTTATAAAAGTATCTTAGCCAGTAAATGAAGAAGAAATGTTAGCATATCACTTTGTGGAAACTATGAGATGATAGATCTGGATTTGAGCTCATTCACTTAGCATCATCCCTAGTCAGAAGGTGACTTTCTAATACAGAGACATAGACATCAAGGTAACTACCAATTAATAATAAAATTGTAGAAAGAAGGTACCTAAATGGTATATGCTTCCCTTATTGTGAGAAAATGGGGTAAAGCACATTAAGTTAAATACAAAGTTTCTATTGTGACATCAGTTTAGGGGATGACTGTGTTCGCTCTATAGGACAAATGATCAAGCACATTCAACAAATAGGTTTAAAAATTCAGGGTTCAAAGAGCCAGCTGGTGGTGCATCCAGTGGAGCGCACATATTGCTAAGTACACGGATTTAGGTTTAAGCCTCTAGCTCCTACTTGCAGAGCAGAAAGCTTCATGAATGATGGAGCAATACTCCAAGTGTCTCTCTTTCTTCCTCTCTCATTCTCCCCATTTATGTCTTTTTTTAAAAAAAAAAAAAAGGAAAAGATTTATCATGCAGACACTGAGAGAGAATGAGACAGGATAAGGGAGCTGGCAGGCAGGGGACTGGGCAGTGGTATACCTATTTAAGCACACATAGTACCAAGTGCATGGATAGCATAGCAGCAGGCCTGCAGATATCTCTCTTTCTCTGTCTCTCTCTATGCCCCTTCCCCTTTCAATTTCTCTCTACGCTGTCTAACAAAATGGGGGTAAATGGCTGCCAGGAGCAGTGGATTCTTTAGTCTGGCAATAAGCCCAGTAATACTGGAGGCGAAAGAAAGAGAGAGAGAGATGGAGGGAGGGAGAGAGAGAGAGAGAGAAAGGAAGGAAGGAAGGAAGGAAAGAAGGAAGGAAGGAAGGAAGGAAGGAAGGAAGGAAGGAAGGAAGGAAGGAAGAAAAGGTGGTGGGTGAGGCTATTAGTGCTCATAAGTATCTACAGCGTAACCTTGGTCTTGTTGATCTGCCTGAGACTGGGTGCCAGGTGCGCTCTGTGAGAGGCTTCTCTACCCCACTGCTCCCTTAAGTTAAGATTGTGATCTAGCCCCCACACCTATGGACATCTAATCTTTGATAAGGGGGCACAAAGCATTAAATGGAAGGAGGCTCTCTTCAATAAATGGTGCTGGGAAAACTGGGTTGTAACATGCAGAAGAATGAAATTGAACCACTTTACCTCACCAGAAACAAAAATAAACTCCAAATGGATCAAAGACCTGGATGTCATACCAGAAACAATCAAATACTTAGAGGAAAACATTGGTAAAACACTTTCCCACCTATACATCAAGGACATCTTTGATGAAATAAACTCAATTGCAAGAAAGACTAAAGCAGAAACAAACCAATGGGACTACATCAAATTGAAAAGCTTCTGCACATCCAAAGAAACTATTAAACAAAGAGACCACTCACAGAATGGGAGAAGATCTTCACATGCCAGACATCAGACAAGAAACTAATCACCAAAATATATAAAGAGCTCAGCAAACTTAGCAAAAAAAAAAAAAGCAAATGACCCCATCCAAAAATGGGCAGAGGATATGAACAAAACATTCACCTCAGAGGAGATCCAAAAGGCTAACAAACTTATGAAAAACTGCTCTAGGTCACTGATTGTCAGAAAAATGCAAATTAAGACAACACTAAGATATCACCTCACTCCTGTAAGAATGGCATACATCAAAAAGGACAGCAGCAACAAATGCTGGAGAGGATGTGGGGACAGAGGAACCCTTTTGCATTGCTGGTGGGAATGTAAATTGGTTCAGCCTCTGTGGAGCGCAGTCTGGAAAACTCTCAGAAGGCTAGATATGGACCTTCCATATGATCCAATAATTCCTCACCTGGGATTATACCCAAAAGACTCCATAACACTCAACCAAAAAGAGGTGTGTACTCCTATGTTCATAGCAACACAATTCATAATAGCTAAAACCTGGAAGCAACCCAGGTGCCCAAAAACAGATGAGTGGCTGAGAAAGCTGTGGTATATATACACAATGGAATACTATGCAGCTATCAAGAACAATGAACCCGCCTTCTCTGACCCATCTTGGACAGAACTAGAAGGAATTCTGTTAAGTGAGCTAAGTCAGAAAGATAAAGATGAGTATGGGATGATCCCACTCATCAACAGAAGTTGAATAAGAAGATCTGAAAGGGAAACTAAAAGCAGGACATGACCAAATTGTAAGTAGGGCACCAAAGTAAAAACCCTGTGGTGAGGGGTAGACATGCAGCTTCCTGGGCCAATGGGTGGTGGGAGTGGGTGGGAGGGATGGGTCACAGTCTTTTGGTGGTGGGAATGGTGTTTATGTACACTCCTAGTAAAATGTAGTCATATAATCACTAGTTAATTAATATGAGAAGGGGAAAATTAATTGTATGTCTCAAAGTTTTTAAAACACAGACTGAGTCTTTTTAATATATAGGCTTTGTATTTGATATGCGGACTCTCTCAAAAGCCTAGACCAAGTAGATCAGAAGCAACCAATAGCACAGCTATATACAAGATACTGGGTACTGTACAGCAAACCCTAACAAAAGGACTTTTCAAAGTTAACCCAATTACCAAATAATGTGATAACATTAACTATCCATTGTGTTTTGGAACCCTAAGACAGCAGGAACCTCACATCTCCACTACAGAGCCTCTACTTCCCCCAGTCCTGGAACCCTTGGATAGGGCCCACTTTCCCGTATGCCTCTCCCAATCCATATCAAATAATATTGCATCTGCCAATCGCAACCTAATCAACACAACGATTGCCACTTCAACATGCTTCACTTCAGACTGTGTCCAGAGACTTCATGTGTAGAATGACAATCTTTCAGCTTCATTACTCGGGTGAGACCTTTCCTTTCATAGTATACTCTAATTCCATCCCAGGTGGTTCACTTTCTAACAAAGTCCCAAAACCTAGATATACACCGGTTTCTGTGTGAGAGAGCATATGTTCACACGTATCCATAAACTACTGCAAAATATATACCTGAAAGCAGAAGTACACTAGAGTTTGCAGTGAGTACCCCCTAACACTTCCTCTCCACTATTCCATGTTTTGGGTCCATGATTGCTCAACAATTTGTTTGGCTTTGTATGTTAACTCTTTTCAGTCACCAGGTTCCAGATGTCATCAGGATGCCGGCCAGGCTTCCCTGGACTGAAGACCCCACCAATGTGTCCTGGAGCTCCACTTCCCCAGAGACTCACCCTAATAGGGAAAGAGACAGGCAGACTGGGAGTATGGACCGACCAGTCAACGCCAATGTTCAGTGGGGAAGCACAGTCAACGGCCAAGCCTTTCCCGCTACGAGACAAATTCTCAATATCTTCCCGCACAGTCATCACCGCCCAGCTATCATCCACATTGGTCTACAGCTCCAACTGATTCTGTGCTCAGAGAAACTCAGATGGAACTTTCGGAAAGCAAACTGGCATCTGTTCAGTGATCTTACCAATAAATCTATTCCTGCAATTCCAATTAACTCTATCCCCTCTGAAGATTCCTACAGGCGCTTCTGCCAAGCCATCTTCAAAGCAGCTTCCCAAGCCATTCCTCATGGGAGATGTGCTAACTATATGCCTTGTCTTGATGCTGAATGTGAGCAACTACTAAAGCAGTATGATGAGTCAGGCGACCCAGATGTGGCTGACCATCTCATTGCTTCCCTGGATGCAGCACGCCAAGCCCGCTGGCAACAACTCACAGAAAGTCTGAACTTCACCCACTCAAGTAGGAAGGCCTGGAAGCTTCTTCACAGACTGGGTGCCGGTAGCCAACCCCCTCCCGTCTCCCATACTCCCGTATCTCCAAACTCAGTGGCCAGTCACCTAACTCAAGTTGGATGTGCTAAGATCGACCCAGTCTGGAAAAGAGAAATTTCCCATGAGTGGTCATCCCACTTCCAGTTATCTTGTCCATCTCCAAAACTCTCTCCCTTTACACTGTCTGAACTGGAAGACGCTTTGAAGAGGGTTAAACCGGGAACAGCTGCTGGCTATGATAACATCACCCCAGAACTCATTCTTAACCTGGGTCCCGCGGCAAAGAAGTGGCTCACTACATTCCTGTCCCACATCTTGGAATCTGAGTCTATGCCCAAAGTTTGGCGTCGTGTGAAGATTATAGCGGTCTTGAAACCAAAGAAAGACCCAACACTGGCCGCCAGCTATAGACCAATTTCTCTCCTCTCTGTATGTTACAAACTACTTGAGAGGCTGCTTCTGTCACGTATTTCTCATCTTACAGAGAAATTCCTATCACCCGCCCAAGCTAGTTTCTGCCCAGGAAGATCTACCTGCGAACAAACCCTGGCCCTCTCAACTTACATTGAAAATGGATTCCAGAAGAATTTAAAGACAGGTGCTGTCTTTGTTGATCTCACAGCAGCCTATGACACGGTCTGGCACCGTGGTCTCCTAGTCAAGATCTCAAGATGCCTGCCTCCATGGGTGGCCAACACTATATCGTTTCTTCTCCAAAACAGAAGATTCCAAGTACATCTGGGTGACAAGTCTAGCAGATGGAGACTTGTCTCAAGTGGCCTCCCCCAGGACTCTGTTCTGGCTCCTACGCTATTTAATATTTACATCAATGACCTTCCAGAAACTTCTTCAAGGAAGTTCATCTACGCCGATGACATCTGCTGTGCAACTCAGGCATCCAAGTTCGACATCCTCGAGGAAACACTCACGAAAGACATGTCTCTGATATCTGATTACTGTAAAAAATGGCGACTAATCCCTAGCACTGCAAAAACGGTATCATCTGTTTTCCATTACATCATGCCTCAGCCTCACATGAGCTTAATGTGCAGCTTGGCGATAGGAGAATCCGGCATGAAGCCCAGCCAGTCTATCTTGGCGTTACTCTCAATCGCATTCTGTCATTTTACGAACATCTCATAAAAACTGCAGCAAAGGTGGGCGCGAGGAATAACATCATTGCAAGACTGGCCAGCTCCTCATGGGGCGCGAGTGCTTCCACACTGCGATCATCATCTCTGGCATTATGCTATTCCACTGCAGAATACTGTGCCCCAGTATGGTTCCGTAGCCCCCATGTCCACTTGGTCGATTCCAAATTATATTCCTCCATGAGGATAATTTCTGGAACCATCCGTTCCACCCTGGTTCCATGGCTGCCAGTTCTTAGCAACATCGCCCCGCCAGATATTCGTCGGGATGCGGCATCATCTAAGTTCATTTCCCACGTCTACGCTCGACCGGTCCAGCCAATATACGCGGATATCTTCGCCCACCCTGTCCAACGTTTGACGTCTCGTCACCCAATCTGGTCCCCTATGCCTACACTGAACTTCTCTGTTCTAGTCTCTTGGAAACAGAGTTGGCAGTCAGCTGAGGTAAAGAACAAACACCTCATCACAGACCCCTGCAAGTGTCAACCCGGCTTTGACCTAGCACGTTATGATTGGGCCCTCCTCAATCGCTATCGAACAGGCCATGGCCGGTGTGCCACTATGTTCCATCGCTGGGGAGCCAGAGACGACCTGAACTGCCCCTGCGGCTACAGACAGACTATGACCCACATAGTCAACGACTTCCACCTCTCCAGATTCAAAGGAGGACTCGAAACTTTACATCAGGCTCAACCTGACGCTGTTGACTGGCTACCGAAGAAGGGCAAACGCTAGAAGAAGAAGTGGGGAAGCAATTACAGAAACCAGACCTTCCAACTTCTACAACCCACTATGACCCTGGGTCCATGCTCCCAGAGGGATAAAGAGTAGGAAAGCTATCAGGGGAGAGGGTGGGATATGGAGATTGGGTGGTGGGAATTGTGTGGAGTTATACCCCTCCTACCCTATGGTTTTGTTAATTTATCCTTTCTTAATTAAAATAATAATAATAATAAAAGATTGTGATCTAGCATCTAATTTTCAACTAATGGAGTCTCTATGCTTGGTCTCAATCATCCTTTACATCCCATAAGATTCCTCATCTTTCAGATAGGCCACAAGTTCTAGATGACAGAGCTACAGAATGAAGAGAACACCCAAAGTTGCAATATAAGCTATAAAAAAATTGTCATTGCATGTGCTTTCTGATTTTATTTCAACATTCACATGTTCAGGAACCCAATCTATATGGACTCAGATTAAGAGTATATTTGGAGCCATTTGAAACTTTCTTAACTTTTTTTTTTTTGATGAGCTGGGACCTTTGCTTTCAGATTCTTCTCTCCCACTCAACTAGAGATGCAGAGAAAAGACTGAATGGATGAGAGATTGAGGAATAGATACCGAAACACCAAAGCTGCCCTCAGTGCTGCAGTACTTACATTTGGTGCCACGGCTTGAACCTGGATTTGGTGCCACAGCTTGAACCTGGATTGTGGGAATGGCAAGGCGTGTTCCCCACCTGTGCTTTCTCTCGGGTCAAACAGTGTGAGCTTTCTAGCATTCTCAGATGTTTTGTTCTTCTCCATTTTTGCTAGACCCTGGGGGTAATCTGATTCACCACCTTTCCAGGTTCTTGAGGGTGGGGGACCTCATTACCATCCTCACAGTTGCTAAGAGAGCCAACAATTGTCATTTCTCCTCATGTTACATTTATTCCTATTTCCCCGAGGAACAAATCATTAGTTGTACATTTAGCACAATGGATTTTAAAGATTTATAACTAAAATGGAATTTATGGCTTCTGCCTGTAGTAGTAAAAATGTACAATGCAAAACCACACAAGCAAAATGACTTTGACATTCCATGCTGTCACCATAACAATCAACATGTCAAGGGATCTTTGGAAGTGCAAAACAAAGAAAAAAAGGGAACCAGATATGGATTGTATAGTACTTAGAAGAAAAAAATACTGGGGGTGGTCAGGCAGTAGCGCAGTGGGTTAAGCGCATGTGGCGCGAAGCACAAGGAACAACATAAGGATCCTATTCGAGCCCCCAGCTCCCCAACAGCAGGGGGGGGTCCCTTCACAGATGGTGAAGCAGGTCTACAGGTATCTATCTTTCTCTCCCTCTCTCTGTCTTCCCACCCCCTCTCCATTTCTCTCTGTCCTATCCAACAAAGATGACATCAATAACAATAATAAAAACTAAAACAACAATAAAACAAGGGCAACAAAAAAGGAAAAAAAAAGAAAAAAATAACAATCAGGACCAGGTTATAGCACTCCCAGTAGAGTTAATGCCATACTATTCACAAGACCCTGAGTTTGTGCCCTGACACCATATGTAAGCACCTTGACACCAGGTAGAGCTCAGTGGATGGTGAAGTAAAGTTGTATTATTTCTCTTTCTCTCTCTCAAATAAAACTAATGAATAAGTTGGTCAGGGAGATGTGTACCAAGTCTCCTAAGACCATGGAGCTGGGCTTAGAAACTTGATTCAGAAACTAGTCTTTATTTACCTAGATAGTAATGAAGACTTTAGTCCCATTCTTTAGATATGATTTTTAAAAAATATTTTGGAGATCAATGCTAACAAAATAAATGGCTGTGGTTAGGTTAACTTAGTCTTCGTAGACCATATATCTCAACAACCCACTACATGCTCTCAAGTACATATATCAATACATATATACATATTTTATTTATAGTACATAAACAGACAAAAATAGAACACATGCCACACACAGCACCCCGATTCTCTATTTCACTGCCCTTACTACCTTTAAACCTGCATAGCTCAAAAACTCACATGGCTTATAGGAAATAGTTCATTTCATAGTGTACATTTTACAATGTGTGAGAAGCCAGGTTCAAGTTCTTGGCACTATATTGGAGCTCTATGAATGAGTCATGGTAGTGTGCTGGTCTCCTTCTCTCTCTGTCTCCTTCTCCTTACTTCTCAGTATCTTAAATAAAAAACCGAGTCCATCAGAAATGGTGGAGTCATACAGGTACAAAGCTCCAGGGTGCCTCCCCAAATAATAAAAGTAAATGAATAAAAAGTAAACAAATGCATAAAACCAACGAAGGCCCCCTCTCAATCCTGCCTGTTTCTGTGTACTTACTGCACAAGTAAACATTTCCACTAAGTTCTTGTCTATCCCTCTGGAACTTTATGCAAATACAAGCAAATATATGTGTATCTTCATATTTCAGCATCTTGCCTTTTCTCTTGAACAAAATACCCTTGAAATCTTTTTTACATCAGTTCACAGGCTGGGCCTCATTTTTTACACAGCTGCATGTAAGTGGAGACACTTTGATGTGAATAGCAGAAAACATAACACAGATGCAAAGCAGATTACTTCTGCCTTAATCTTTCATGGTGAGGCAAGTGTGTCTTGGATCTTTATGAATGATAATGACAATAACCATCCTCTAGAGAGCCTGAATTATGCACTGGCCACAGGGATATATGCTAAATGGGCATTATCTATGCAATCCCCACCAGTCCAGTGAAATACAGAATGTTCTCCCTATTTTACAGGTAGATTATTTAGGTTCCAAGAACTCACATTGATAAGTTCTCCCTGATTTCACAGCCTTGCAATGAACTGCTTTTGTCACCCTCCCATCTAGCTTTAACAGAGTCTCCTGGACTCACACTGATTTGCACACTGTTTCCTGACCTCACACTTCACTCACAAGCTTCCACATAGGTTGGCCTCCTAGTTGAGATCCTCCACCCAAACTTTATCCCAAACTTTGTGGATAAATACTCTGGGACCAGTATTCTTCAGACCATCCTATGTGAAGACACATCGGCTATGATTTTTCTTCACATAATCTTTTTTCCAGAGTCCCTAGCTGTCTAAAGAACATAGCTGAACTCCTCTCCTCTCCTTAAGTCTCTGCATATCTCTCGAAACTAGTGTCATGTCTACAGTCTCCAGCTTGTATGAAATGTAGTCAGGGTGCTTGGAGTCCAGCCCAGGTCTTCATTCTCCAAGATCCTACATATCTCTCCAGGAGCACTTAAATTCTCCCACTGGGGGGCTGCATTATACTCTCTATACACCACTTTTATAGCTCTTTACACAGTGTGTGGTTAATTAATTTTTTGAGAGGGGTATATGAATTGCTCTCTATTAAAATGGTTTGTGACCGAAACTCTGCAATCCCATTTCTGGATTCGTAGTGCCTGGCAGATAGTAACTGATTTAAAAATAAATTGCATAAATGCACAGGACGTTATACTTATGTGTATAGATAAAATTTCTAGTAATGTATATAAAGATGCACTTTATTAACAAAGTGGACATTTATTTCTTGTAGTTATAGGTTCCCTACCATCTCTTCACTTGGACTTGTAAGAACATAGAGCCAGACACACTCAAGAAAATAGGTGACCTCAAATTCATAAGGTCAGTGCTTATAGATTTCTGATGGTGACACTTTCAGATCAGTGTGAGACCAAGAAAACACAGTGAAGACAGACATTTGAAAATGTTTCACACAAGAGAGGCATCTAGTAGAAAAGGCCAAAGATAACTGACGTGGCATACATTGCATTTCGTTTAAAAGAGTAATACATATACATACCATTGCATTCATAGAAAATAATGGCGTAAAGATAAAGTTGATTTTCCTACTTCCAGTAAATTCACATATATATGCATACATCTGTATACACATTTGCCTTTACTACATATACTTTAGGACACAATACATGAAGTTCTATGCCTTATATTACACACTTAGACACATCTACTAAAGGCTGCCCCGTCAGTTCTCTAGACTACGAAGGTAGAGTAACTAGCCTTCCCATAACACAACATTTGCTCTTTCATTTGAGACTTTCAAAAGATGGTAGTACACACACCAGTAAGCACTGTGCTAACTGCAGGGACTCAACTCTATCACAAGTAATCCCTCAGCACTCTGAATGTCAAGTGGACCCTGAAAAGCTTGGGATGAATACGCAGATGGAGAGTGAAAGACCCTGAGCATGTTTCACTTTGCAACTGGAAATGATGTTTCTGGATCATTCATGGATCTGTTGCCTGCTAGCAACTCTCCCTTCTCCACAAGCTTCTTCCTCAAAGAAATTGAAGAGGCTGGGTTCAACTTTAGTCTCTCAATCTCTCTCTTCTCTTCTCTTCTCTTCTCTTCTCTTCTCTTCTCTTCTCTTCTCTTCTCTTCTCTCCTCTCCTCTCCTCTCCTCTCCTCTCCTCTCCTCTCCTCTCCTCTCCTCTCCTCTTCTCTCTCTCTCTCTCTCATTTTCTTTCTACTGAAGTCTATTTATTTATTTATTTATTTATTTATATTTAATGAGAGAGAGGGACAGAGAGAAAGATACAGAGAAAGAGACCAAATCACTGCTCAGCTCTGGTTTATGGTAGTGCTGGGGATTGAACCTGGGATCCTAGAGTTCAATGAAAGTCTTCTTGTTCTTTTTTAAAAAATATTAATTCATTTATTTTTGTTGCCCTTGTTTTATTGTTGTAGTTATTGTTATTGTCATCGTTGCTGGATAGGACAGAGAGAAATGGGGGGGGAGACAGAGAGGGGGAGAGAAAAATAGACATCTGCAGACCTGCTTCACACTTATGAAGCGATTCCCCTGCAGGTGGGGAACCTGGGGCTGGAACTGGGATCCTTACGCTGTTCCTTGCACTGTTCCTTGCGCTTTGCTACATGTGCACTTAACCCGCTGCACTATTGCCTGACTCCCACTAAAGTCTTTTTGTATAACCATTATGATGTTACCCCAGACCCTGGCAAAGCCTTTACATGAGAAGGAAAATTTGGAAGGGCTGCATACCATTTGTCATATATTAAAAGTCAATCTGCAGCTATTTCAGAACAGAGTTTAATTCACTAAAATACCTTTTATGGGGTTGGGCAGTGGTGCACCAGGTAGAGTGCACAAGTTACATTGTGCAAGAACCTGAATTTAGGATCCCAGTCCCATCTGCAGGGTGTGTGTGCGGGGCAAGTTTCTCAAGTGGTGAGGCGTGCTGTAGGTGTATTTCTCTCTCCATTTCTCAAACTTCCCTCTCAATTTCTCTCTGACTCTACAATAAATAAAAATATAATATTCTTGTGTGTTGAAAGAACCAAGTTTATGTTTTATATTTTATTTAATCCTTGCAACAGTCCTGATAAGGAAAGAAAAAATTAATTGTACCTACTTAGCATGTGGGGAAGCTGAGACTCATATTCAAGGAGCACTCAATATTACCAGATAGTCTGGTAGAATTGGGATTTTTTTTCTGTCTCCAAATCCTTATCAATTTTCTGTTTGACATTAAATTCTTCTGGCAGACTTTCCTTAATTATATGAGTCACAACAGTAGCACATGTTTTTGGTTGCTTCTACCATTTTTCTAATGTTTATTTTCCTGTTCTGATTTATTCTGAAACTATATATTATCACAGTACTATAAATACTATAAATATGCTTGTGCTTTACCAAAACAATTCAGGCCAAAATGTCAGCTAATATTCAGCATTTTAACTGAATGATTTGTGCTGCTAACTCACAACCCAAGTAAGATTAAAAAAAAAAAAAGCCTTGAAACATCTATAGAATCTATAGAATCATTAATGTCTCTTAAGATTGATTCATATTGTCAAAGTTCTGATACATGATCTATTGCAATTTGAAATAATTATCTCTTGTATTTGTATTTAATGCTCATATCACCTATATTTTGGTTTTATAGTTAAAGTGTGGAAAAGCAGAGGGAATAGGAAAATTTTTACTAAATTGTGTAGTGGTCAGTCCTGTATGTTTCTCATATTGATATTGGGAATTTGTTACCAAGCCCTGCCTGATGAAACATGTGTTCTGTCAGCTTGGAAGTTCTTGTGCCCAGATGAGGCAATCATCCTGGATATTAATCTTCTTTTGATATTTATATGTCATCTGAACTTCAAAATATTTCTTACCTGACAGGGTGACCAGATATAAAAGTACAGAGGACTTTTCTCCCATTTTACCTGAGTTTCTTGGGTTTTGTGCTAATTCCACAGATATAACACATTTTTTTCTGTTAGCCATCTTGCAGGCTTTGCACAGCCTTCCCTATCTAATAAATCCTGACTATACAAAAGGAACACACTTGTCTTTGGAATGCCATACCTAGAGATAATACTTTTAGACTTTGCTAGTAATGAAGTTTGTGTTTTGCAAGTTATAAAATTTGAAAAGAGATTAAGAGGTATATTCTATTTTTTAAACACAGTATTGTGGTACCTTAGGAACTCTTAACTTAGATGTTAACCAGACCTTAGCAAACAATTGCTTGAGGACCTAATTCCTAGCTACTGATATTTGTAAATAAAGTTGTATTGGCAAACAGCCAAGCCACTTTATATTTTCTGTGAGTACTTCATCACAGCAAAGTCATTGCTGTCTTAGTAGCTACTGTTGCTATTACATGGCCCATCAAGTTTAAAATTTACTTTCCTGTCTGGTCCTAAACAGAAAACGTCCCTCCACCCTCACCTATGCAATATGAAGGTGTATACAAATTTTCATTTTTTAGATATCACGTGAAGATTTATATGTATTTTTCCAGAAGTTATTGTAAAACTCATTAGAATTCCCATTTTTGAATATTAATCTACCAATTTCAAACATCATCCACGGAATAAACCATTTGTGACATACATATAGCAAATAAATATTGATTATTTCTTGAAGGACAAGCACTAGTTTCTTAAGGCTGAAAGGATGGATAGACATGTCTGAAGAACACTGAGTATAAAAGCAAGCATCATTTTCCCTTTGGGAGGAGGTTACCTCATGCTAAGTTTCATGTATAAAATTGTCCAAACAGTGCAAATGAGAGGTAATTGATAGGAAGTGAGGGTTGAATGAAATTATGTACTTAAACACCCAGCTCAAAAACTGAATTACGGAAGTACTGACTATGCTTTTTCTGCTATTACTATTATCTGATTAGTTTGGAGACCTGTGAGGATTCAGAATGGTCTATCAAACTCAATTAACACCCAGAAGAATCTACCAAATTAGGCCTGTTTGAAGTGGTTGGCCAGGACAATTTATTTATTTTATTGGGGGGGGGGGAATAATTTAAAGGAAATACAGTCATTGATAGATGCAAAAAATTTCTCAGTTTTCTTCAGAACACTCTCACTCCCAGCTTAGGTTCTCCTTCTTACACTAGGACTTGACGTCTCTTCATCTATTTGAGCAATTCCAATTTATTCTATTCACCTTGCAAGTGAAGTATGAGAAGTCTGTTCAAGGCCACATTTGTCTACTAGGGACATGGATTTCTTTTTTTTTTTTTTTAAAGTATCTCACTGTTTTGCTTTGTTTAATTCATGGTGATATTTGTACCTGAATGCTCTTTAGTAGATAACACCAATAATCTTCATTTAAATGTGAGCATTTAATTCCAGGTCAGAAATAGCAACTTCAAAAAGTTTGCATTTAAAAATTAAACTTACAATATATATTTTACCTCATATAAACTTTACCTCATGACTAGAACTCAATGACATTGGGTAAAATAAGACATATGTATAAAATATCTACAATTCAGGAACTTTAATTGACTTCAAAATCAAGCATGAGTTTAACACTTAATGTGAATTGCTTTTTTTTTTTAACTCTTAGGAAATAATGATTAAACATAATGTCTTCCCCAAAACTGAACCAATAAGTGCAGTTGGTTTCTTCAGGGAAAGTGAACAGTGTACAGACAAGAAAATAATTAGAACAACTGTGACCTATTATACTAGTTCATAAAGCTCTTAAAGACTGCAGCACCCACAAGGTTGTGGCATATGGAAGACAATCGCAACCTCTAATTTCCATGTAGTAGTAAGTAGTTCTATTACCAGACAGGCAAATGGGATAGTCGGCAGACAAATAAATTACTGTAGCACAGTGAACCTTGAAAAACATGCAAGAGTTTTCCTTATAGAACATTCTATAAAATTACCATTTTATTGGACTCTTTTGATTTTTCCCTAACACAGTAATGTATGTCAAATGGACTCTTGAATGTGAATACTGAGAATATAATATTGGGGCTATTCTGTAGTCAGTTTCATGAAGTCAATTTACATTGTAATCATTTGAATCTCCTTTCTTTGTGACACCCCTCTCCACTCTCCAAAAATGTATTGTTCAGGAAGTACTCATTGCGCCAATGCAAGCCCCACCCCTAATTCCCAAAATCATGACTAGTGAATTTTACTAGCCAGCTGCTTTTACTGCATGTGTAGATTTTGTTTGCCGTGATTGTCAATAGAATACTTTCAATTTGGGGTAATGATACTATTTTTTCCACTGGTATCGCCAAACAATATACAGTTCCCAGCTAGATGCTTACACTGTCCCATTCATAAATTTGCATTACCAAAAATATTATATGCATCATCTGATTTAACTGAAGATGCCTCTTTCGAGTACAAATTGTCTGTTTGAAGATTATGCACAACAGAAAGGTTAACTTCTTCCCAATAGTTAGGAAGCAGTAGGGTCCAGAGAGGAGAGTAGTGACTCAGAGTGGCACATAGGATGGTCATAGCTGAGGGGCTGCTCTATCAGTGCCCAGAGTTGTCATATAGGTACCTGAATTCAGCTGCCTGTGTATTCTGCAGGTCTGATTTTGCTCCAGTCAGTCTGTCCAGTGATATCTACTGGGCATGATTCACCAGTTTTCCTTCAGGTTCATAATCTAAAGGGGGAAAAAAAAAGAAGGTAATGAATGGCTGAATACAGGAGACCACCAGAGATTCCCTCCTTTGTTCTATGTACTTACAACAAAGAAATGTGTTTTAAAATAGGTAACTTCCCATGGAGAAGTGTGTTAATGATTTTACTCAGAGAAACACTAATAAGAAAAGGTCACAATGGAGAAATAGAAAATGCTTTTAAGCATTTAGATAATCTACTTTGAAACCCAAGACTTTTAACATTTTAAATACATGTCTAAATTTGAAAGCAAAACTAAGTGCACTTAATATTTCAATTGACCAATTACCAGACAATTTGTAAGATTATTGCCTTCTTTGACACTGTGATGCAATTAGGAAACAATAAGTGAGAACTATTTTACAGGTGTAACAATTTCTTGGAAATAATATGATCTCATTCATTACAAAATTCATAGTCTGTTGATTACAAGGGTGTTTCCAAATGTCAGCTCCATTTTATTTTGTGAGAACAACAACAGAAGACATTGTTTTTATTAATGTAGATTTAGAATTTATTTATTAACTTGCTATCAAGGTATTCCACAATACTATCTCAGTATTGGGAACTATTATTAACTGTTCTAATTAGAAAAGAAGATACTCAGATTATTTCAAACTACTATGTTAAAGGGAGGTTATATTTAATTAAAATTTTAAAAATGAGATGTATTTGAATATCAGAAAGTGGAGAGAGCTAGGTGCCTCAGCTGCTGAAGCTATTGTCTCTGTGATAAGCCTCCAAATTCAGAGAGTCCTCATTAAACTGAGTCGATGGCAATAGCAGACGAAGTGTTAATGGGCAGCAGTGAAGTGCATCGGGCGAATGAAGAGACCCTGAGGGCTCTCCATGCTGTTTATGATCAGCTACATTCAGCAGCATTACCATAAATCCTCTAAAAGATACTGTACTCCACTCCCTGTGTATTGCCTCACAATAATGGAAATACTCAAGAGTGCTAAGAAAGTGGGATTTAAAATAAGATAACAATCTCCTGTGAAATACACAGGCAGTCTATAAAGCATTATCTTAACACATTTTATTATTTTCCTTAATAAGAATTTCCCAAAACAAACACATAAAGAGAAAAAAATATCTTGGAACTATGTATACGGAGCTAGAAGCCTTTCGATTTACCTTGAAAAAAAATCAGGTCGAAGATAGAACATGGCTACATTTGTGTGTGTGTCAAAGTCAGGCTAATTTGTTTTGAGATTTTTTTTAAATAATATTTTAAAATGTATTAGGCTTTTACAAAAATTATAATCTGTGGTTTAATTTGCAGGATGGTGTTTTGTTTGTGTATAGACATCTTACTGGAAAATCTTTGAGAACAGTGGCTTTCTAAAGACTCTCCCACTGATTAAAACACACATTCATGCTGACATTCATACATGCATATGCCCAGGCTCATGTATATGTGCATGCACACTATCATGAAAGAAATTCTCCACTCTCACAGTTCTTCGGTTTGCACTATGATTTGCAGACTTAGCGTGTAACACAAATGCATCCCAATCTTGAATCAGACACATAACCTACAGATCACCTAGATCTAGAACTGAGCAACCAGCTGGGGAGTGAGGCAATGCCAGAAGCTCAGAAATTAGAGCCCACATTGGGCCAGTCAGTGGAGAAGAAGGTAGTCAAATGCTTCCAATCTCACTCCATGACAGGAGAATATAAATATGTACTTAGTGGAAATATTCACATCACACCTCAGATAATCTAACTCTTGAAGTCTACCTTGGCTGTTCCCATCAGATTTTATGAGGCAGTTACATAAAAATGGACATTACTGATTTTGAATGCAACTATAATGAGTTAATGATAAATATACTGGTTCCATATAACATATAACATTCTCACCTTCAGCCTAAGTCCTCCTCCACCATCAGTCATCAGGACCAGAAAGCCCCTCTTCCCCAGAGTCCTTGGATTTGGTGAAATACACCAAGCCTAGCTCAAGTTCTACTTATGTGTCCCATTTCTGTTCTTATTTCTCAATTTCTGTCAAAGAGAGGGCAATCAAATGGTCCAATCATATGACCTGATAACTAGTCTCCTATAGATATATCCTAAGGAATAAAACACACTCTTCAAAGAGATCTATATACAGCTATATTCATAGCAGTATAATGTGTAATACCCCAGACTTGGAAGCAACCTAAGTGACCAACAATATATGATTTACAAAGAAAGTTGTGGGGGCCGTTGGTGGTGCACCTGGTTGACTGCACATGTTACAATGTGCAAGGACCAGTGTTCAAGCCCTCAGTCTCCACCTGTAGGGGGAAGCTTCACAAGTGGTAAAGCTATGTAGGAGGTATCTCTCTGCCTCTCTCCTTCTTTATCTCCCCCTTCCTCTCAATTTCTGGATGTCTCTATCTAATAAATAAATGAATAAATAAAGATAAAAAAGTTTTAAAAAGAAAGTTCTAGTATATATACACAATGGAAAACTACTTAGCTATTAAGAATGCTGAAATCCGCAAAGCATAAGGACTGGAGTAAGGATTCCAGTTCGAACCCAGGGCTCCCTACCTGCAGGGGAGTCGCTTCACAGGCAGTGAAGCAGGTCTGCTGGTGTCTGTCTTTCCCCTTCTCTGTCTTCCCCTCCTCTCTCCATTTCTCTCTGTCCTATCAAACAATGACAACATCAATAACAACAACAATAATAAAACAACAAAGGCAACAAAAGGGAATAAATAAGTAAATAAATAAAAGAATTATGAAGTCACCTTTTTCACTTAATCTTGGATAGAGCTTGAAGGAATAATGTTAACTAAAAAATAGAGTATTATTTGAGTCATTAGAGCCTTCTTTAAGTTTAGGCTTTTTGACAATAATACTCCTAAGCTAATAATGAACTGAGTTCCCTATTTCTTTCAAGTACTTTTAGGTTGGAAATATGGTCAACCAAACATAACATAAGTCTAGTCATGCCTGAATCCCAGGTCAAACCCTGGTAATACATGGGAGTGACAAAGTACCCAGAAAAGTTTTGCTGTTACGGTGCTTTATTTTATCTTTTTCTCTCTTTCTCACTACATGAATGCAAAAAAAAAAAAAAAAAAATCAATAAAACCATGCCTACATCAAGCACTGGCTCTGTAAAAATAAATAGTGTCCCAGGATATGACAGTTTGACCCACTGGAGATTCAGGCATGAAGTCTTTAGTGATGCTCTGGCTCTCTCTCTCATCTACCTACCTACCAACCCACGTACCTACCTACCTACCAACATACCTAACCACCTCCATCCATACATCTAGGCACATAGTACTTTCAAATACAGTCCTCATTGCACTGTTATAGAACCATAATGTGTTTTCCCCCACAGTGAGCATTTGTATAAGAAGGGTGTCCTGCTGTTTTGAGAACTTATACATATTCCTTTTCTGTTAGTTTATACAGCAAGTGCACATTGACAGTTTTGGGCACGGGTTATAGGTTATGATGAATTACTCTATAGTAGCCTGCCTACACAGGAGCATTTCTAGAACAGTATACCACTGATAACATGAGCCATGCCATCCCATCATCCTCTTGATCTATGATGTGTCTTCCCACCCCTACAGGCCCAGAGTGAGGCAGAATGGGCTCCCTGTTACTTTATCTACAGATGTCAGCACATAATGTTCTGAATATTCATGTCCCTGTCATTGTGACTTTCATGGGGTTTAATTTTCGCTCAGAGGCACGACCTCAAGCATGTGTGATTTCATTACTGTGGGTCACTTTTTCATTCAGATAAAAGTGATAGAGCAAGGGAAAGACACGGAAGCACCAGAACTTCCTCTGGTGTTATATCATCTCCTGCATGGTGGCAGGACTTGAGTCACAGGCAAGTGCCCTCCCCTGTGAGCTATCTTCCCCTTCCCCTTCCATGAGTTTTGTTTTGTTTTGTTTTTTGTCTCCAGTTTTCGCTGGGACTAGATGCATGCATTAGATTAGGAATCCACTGTCCCTGGAGGTCATTTTTTCCTTTTTATTGAATAGGACTGAGAGAAATTGAGAGGGGGAGTAAGACATATATGTATATATCTATATCTATATCTATATCTATATCTATATCTATATCTATATCTATATCTATATCTATATCTATATATCTCTATATATCTCTATATATCTATATCTATATCTATATCTATCTATCTATCTATCTATATATATATATATATATATATATATATATATATATATATATCTGAGAGACAGAGATCAGCAGCCATGCTTCACTGCTTGTGAAGTCCACGTCCTGCAGATGGGGAGCCAGGGTCTCAAACCAGGATCTTTGCTTGGGTCTTTGCACTTCACACTTCTTCTAGCATTTGCCCTTCTTCCTTAGCCAGTCAACAGCATCAGGTTGAGCCTGATGTAAAGTTTTGAGACCTCCTTTGAATCTGGAGAGGTGGCAGTCGTTGACTATGTGGGTCATAGTCTGTCTGTAGCCGCAGGGGCAGTTCAGGTCGTCTCTGGCTCCCCAGCGATGGAACATAGCGGCACACCGGCCATGGCCTGTTGGATAGCGATTGAGGAGGGCCCAATCATAACGTGCTAGGTCAAAGCCGGGTTGACACTTGCAGGGGTCTGTGATGAGGTGTTTGTTCTTTACCTCAGCTGACTGCCAACTCTGTTTCCAAGAGACTGGAACAGAGAAGTTCAGTGTAGGCATAGGGGACCAGATTGGGTGACGAGACATCAAGCGTTGGACAGGGTGGGCGAAGATATCCGCGTATATTGGCAGGTCCAGTCGAGCGTAGACGTGGGAAATGAACTTAGATGATGCCACATCCCGACGAATATCTGGCGGGGCGATGTTGCTAAGAACTGGCAGCCATGGAACCGGGGTGGAACGGATGGTTCCAGAAATTATCCTCATGGAGGAATATAATTTGGAATCGACCAAGTGGACATGGGGGCTACAGAACCATACTGGGGCACAGTATTCTGCAGTGGAATAGCATAATGCCAGAGATGATGATCGTAGTGTGGAAGCGCTCGCGCCCCATGAGGAGCTGGCCAGTCTTGCAATGATGTTATTCCTCGTGCACTTCACACTATGTGTGCTTAACCCCACTCCCGGTGCACCACCACTGGAGCCTCCCCACCACCCCAGATTTTGTTTTGTTTTGTTTGTTTTGTCAAAAAGACCTATAAATATATGCTTATGCCTCCTTGGCACTCTGAGCCACCCTTAAGAGTTTATCTAGCAGAGGAAATGTTTATTGCCTTTTAGTTCCATCCTAAAAGTTCTACATGATATTGGTTTAAAAAGTGAGAGAAAAGTTTTAAAGGCAATAAATATTTTGGCAGTGCGTCTCCTCTCCATCAGGCTGTGTGCTGTGCTGACCTGGCCTAGTGTACCTCACATGGTTGCCTCATGCACTCACTGCCTTGCTGAGGGATTTCAGTCATCTCCACCTATTAATAGCATGGACTCCCACTGCCCAGAAAGGATGATATGAATAAAATGTGTCCTTTGTTACTTAATGTGTTCTCTACCAACCTTTCCTGCGTGAACAGAGAGAACATGTATCCCTGTGTGCCAAATTAAAGATATTTTAGTAAATCCACTTCCTTGGTATCTACTTCACTTTGGGATAATCTTAGGAGTGGATGTTTCAGCATCTAGTTCACTATGTAATGTAGAACATGTTAGTTCAATGTTTTCTTCTTTTAAAGAGAGACTATATGACACACTAGGGAAATGAGATAGTAACATAAATGCATGAGCATATGTGAAAATTAATAGTAAGTCAAACTATTGAAAGATGTTTAGAGCATCTAGCTTTTTATTGTCAAATAATAATATACCAGGGTCTGGGTGGTGACACACCCAGTGAAGCACACATATCATCCAGTTCAAGAACCTGGGTTCCAACCCCTCCTCCCCACCTGCAAGAGGGTCACTTCAAAACTGATGAAGCAAGTCTGCAGGTATTTATTTATCTTTGTCTCCCTCTATATCCCTGTCTCCCCTCAACTTCTGTCTTACCTAATAAAAAAAAGACTGGCAGGACTGGTGGATTCATAGTGCCCACATCACCAAGCCCCAGTAATAACCCTGATGGAAATTTCTTTATTATTATTATGTACTTCTTCTTTATATCTCTTAAAGTCTAAATCCATTGAAAAATTCCCTAATGATTTCTCATGTTGGGATTTATTTTTTGACAATTAGAAGCTCAACTCTACCATCTTTTCTTCCACCTCTTGGTCATGAACTTCACAAGCTCAAAATTTCCCTTAGATGACTTAAGCAGTATCACTCCAAGAGGATAACCTTGTGGTCAGCCTCCAACAAGGAACTTTATATGCTAGTATGCCCCAAACACTAAGTACAACCGTGAATGTAATTTGGAATGTTTAGGTAAAACTTTCCTTCTGGTAATTATCCTACTTCATTCCTGGAATGTATTCTCTAGTTTAGATCCACAGTTGATGTGGTCTTCTTACTGGCTTTGGAGACTGAGACTGGATTGGAATTGTCCACCTCCCACTTTGGAATTCTAGGAACATCTAGCAGGACCCTCCACAAAGAGGAAAACAAATTGGAAGATACACTCATTTATGGATGTGGTGATGGAGGTGAGAAGACACTACACAGGACTCTAAGGAAGTAATAGCACCTTTTTGTCTTGAAATTAATAGTGTAGATGACAAACTCAAGTGTTCATAGTCTGTTTTTAATAATTCTAGCTCTGGTGAACACCAGCTATGATGACTTATTTACATGCATGTACAGATATAGGTATAAAATTATGCCATGCCATATGTGTGAATAGCCAACCATGTAAAGCCATAAGAGGTGATCTGACTGGATGACTATAAATAACCTTGGATTGGCCTGTATGCATTGACAGGGCAGATTCACCTTCCTGCTGAGCAAAGTCATAAAAGATGGGTGACTAGCACAACATGCAAGTCAATAGTCTATTTATAAATTTTATATTTACATATACTCATGTATATGCAAATGCATGAGTAATCTTGGCCAGAGCCATGTCTGGGATCCAGTCAAACAACTGCCTCATCAATGAGTAAAAAATGAATTCTAGAGACCAGAAGTAATAACTAACAACTCTTTGGAGAAGAGGGGAATTTCAGGACAGGCAAAGGGGCTTTTGCTTTTTATCTTATATACTTCTAATTGTTTAATATTTTATAATCAAAGTAAATCCATGCAATATTTCTATGACAGAATAGGCTGGAAAAAGTGAGGCTCATTTCATAACTTACTATTTTCAAAAGTCTTGTGTGAACTGCCACAAAGAATTATTAATATATTCAGGTTAAGAATGTAGGCTTTCCAAGCCACATCATAATTGTAAACAACTTAAAATCTCCAACACCTCAAGCTATTCATTTCTTTACAGTGCAGTTTAAACTGGTTCTAGGATTTGCTGACTGTTTACACATTAGTAAACAATGTTACAAGGAAATCACATTTAGGCCCAATTAGACCAGTCTAACTCATTAAAAAAAATGCTTCCAGATTAGGGAAAATGATACAGAAAAGCAATTAAAAATGGAGGCAATTAAAACAAAGGCCAATCAGCGCTGTGTCAGGAAGGCACAAGCTGCTTTTGACACCAGCTTCCTTTCCTCCAGTGCTGAGCTAGCAGGACAGCCACAGCCCTGTGGACACAGAGGGACTTCCTCTAGCAAACCAGTTGACTATTGTCATACAGGCACCTGTAGAAAATTAGAACTGATCACCAGCAGCCAGCATAGCAAGGTAGAGTCTCTGTCTATCTTAGTGACCGTTAGATGGGAAAATCATTGATGCCATCATTTAGCTTGCTCCTTTATTTTCACATTTGGACCTGAAGTCCAGAGAAGCCAAATCACTGCCCAAAGTGATATGGAAATGGTGAATAAGTTCAGCAGGTCCAGGAGCAGCAAGTCTAGAATGAGATTATAGGTGAACTATCCTCAGACCCTTTCTCAATAACATGGAAACTACTTCAGAGAATCATAATAGTTTGAACTAACATTATTAGTCATGTTAAGCTTTAGTCTTCAGAGCACATGGAGAAATAACCTCTCAGTTCTCAGATGATGAGAACTGAGGCTACAGAGATAGATATTTCACCTGAGAGGGTTTCTGTTTTATTATGTGTGTAATCAAGACCTTCCACCATGACACATGATGTGGGTGTGTCATGTCACTGAGAGAGGCTTTAGTGCTATGGTGTCTCTTTGTTTTTGACTCTCTATCTGAAAAAGTTGACTTGGGTAGGCACTGACTGTTCAGTATCATTATGAATTCAGTAATTATCATATTACACACATTAATTCTTTTCTTAAATTTATTTAATTATATTTATTTATTTATTTAATGGATAGGGCCAGAAATCAAGAGGGGAGAGGGTAGTAGAGAGGGAGAGAGAAAGAGAGACACCTGTATCCCTGCTTCACCACTCATGAAGCTTTGCCCCTGCAGGTGGGAACAAGGAGCTCTAACCTGGGTCCTTGTACATTATAACATGTGCCCTGAAGCAGATGTCACCACCTAACCCTAGAATTATTAATTCTTTGCTCTTGGGTAAGTAAATTTAAGATATTGGGAATGATTCCTAATGTACTCACTGACTGACAACTGAATGATTCAGACTATGAAGCAGTTATATCCATCCAATTTGGTATCCAAGCTTCTACACTCTGCCTACTGGTGAAACAAGCAGCTCTTGCTGAGCTCAAAGCTTTCCAGAAGACAACGCCAAAATTCATTTCAAAGAGTTCAGAGATATCAACCTGATTTTCTGTCTTTCATTGAGCCTCTGGATTCAGAGTATAAATCTTTCTTATTCCAGTTCCTTCACTTTTAATGTCTACTAACCTTCCAGTCTTTTGGAAGAATCTTTAAAATATTGCTTCTATTATACTTTATTACTAATAAACTAGTGATCACTATCAATATTATAACATCTTACATATGTGTCATAATTTGAAGTTAACGAGCTTTCACACATAAACTTGTATTATCCCCATTCTACTGGTGAGGAACCTTAAGTCTAGAGAATATCACTGTAATGAAAGCCCATGAGAGACAGATGTAGAACTGAAAGCATTCTCACTAGTTTATTGCCAGGGTTTTGTCAAGCTAGGAAAAATGTATCTTGTGTCACTGATGCCCTGTATGACCTTAGCTTGAGATGTGTTCTCAATGTCCTTCAAACAGAGCAGGCATTTTCTCATTTTGGTTTACACTATTTTCTCTCTTGATGTGAATGGCAACTCTCAGATCAAGTTATCTATTATCTATTTAGAGCTCCTCTAATATATATAGAATTTAGTAGAAGTCTATAATTTTTGAATTACAGACACACACCCTTTATATATATGCAAAAATCATGGTCTGAATACCAAAGTTGCTTTTACTGCTACTGAGCTGTCATTGTTATAAAAGATGATCAGTTCCCTGAAGGTAAAAATTCTGTTAATTTTTGTATCACTAAGGGCCAGAATAAAAAAAATAATTAAATACATGATTAATAGTAGTAATACTGCTTCTCCTAGTCCTTCTAATACTAGTCTTCTTCTAGCGTTTGCCCTTCTTCCGTAGCCAGTCAACAGCGTCAGGTTGAGCCTGATGTAAAGTTTCGAGACCTCCTTTGAATCTGGAGAGGTGGCAGTCGTTGACTATGTGGGTCATAGTCTGTCTGTAGCCGCAGGGGCAGTTCGGGTCGTCTCTGGCTCCCCAGCGATGGAACATAGCAGCGCACCGGCCATGGCCTGTTCGATAGCGATTGAGAAGTGATACTAATAAACTCCTCAAAGTTTAGTGATACTAATAAACTCCTTGGTAACATATAAGATGCTCATTATTATATAATTCTCCATGGTTTCTAGAATAATATTTAGCCTGTAGTATTCACTCCTCAATAGTTATTGATTTTTTAGGGGAATTTTTAGTTGTTTAGTCTAGTCTATTTAAGTAACTATTTCAAAATACTAGACCAAATAGCTTACAGGCATCATAAATTCATCTCCCACAGTTCTGGGGTCTGGAGAGGAGAAGTCAGTGTTTTGTTGATGGGCCTCTTTCTGGGTCATAGATACCTTCCATATCCTTGTGTCCTCGCATGGACTAAGGGATGAGGAAGCTCTCTGGAGCCTCTTTATATGGGTGTTAATCCAATTCAGTACTGCACTATCCATAACTAAGTACAACCCATAGACACCACACTGGGGATTAGGTCTTCCTACAACATATGAATTGTGGGGGCATACATTTAACACAGTGCTGCTTTTCAAGTTGTGGTCATATACCAACAACCTGGATCACAAAAGGCAAGATAAAACACAAATCTTTTCAAAGAAGGCTTCTGTTTTAGGAGTGAAGGCATGTGGCAGAGAAATTATTTGATGTAGGTGTATGTGCACACTCAGGAGAGCATTTCTTGCTCCTGTTGTTCCTGAGACATACAGTGACTTCCTGGATTGAATCACGCTGTTAATTGCTCACTGAACTCCACAACATTTGCAGGGGATCCTTGGGGAGGAAACCAGAATTGCAGTGCCAAGCCCCCTCATAGACATATATCTATATAGATAAATAGATACATATAAATATTTTACTGCCTGTCATGGGCTGTGATTGTAGAGTATGACTTCAACATATTATTAGTTCAACTTAAACTGAGGTTGCACATTCTAACTAGGAAATTATAGCACTGAGAGGCACATTTATTGACCTTCATTTTTGACACAGTGCTGAGTGGAAGTACTTTGTCTCCCCAGGAGGAACTGGCAAGGATTGGAGAGTGCTTACTGCTCCTAAGAGACCAACCACTTCATTTACTACAACTCACAGGACAGCAAACCCAGAAAAGGGATTTTTCTCTTTGTAAATATACTCTGCAACTAAGGGCTCCCCAAGTGATGGAAAAGACCCTGCCAACTTACAGAACTGCCATGCTAATTATTTTATTTTATTCTTGAAATAAGTCCTGGAGTGGGACAAGGGAGATATAGCAGCTCTGTTTGCAGAGAAAACTAATTTTCAGAAATGTTACTTTCCTGGGATCATATGATGAGGATTTTTAACTCTAATTTTTGGAACTGGACATTTACAAATTCTATACTTTAGTTGTGAAATTTACTGTGTTCCCAATACCACTGCATTGTACAGTGGTAAATGTGGCCAAGGGGAAAAAGGATCTGAGGAGTCCACCACAGTTCAAATCTTTAGACTGAAAATCCATCATTTGCACATGAATTTTGAAAAAAATTAACTTAGTAAAAAGTACTAATGACCCTGAGATAGTCAACACTACACATCATCATTAATAAAAATAAATAAATAAATAAATAAATAAAAAGAAAGAAAGAAAAGATAGAAAAACAAACAAACAAACAAAACCCACTGATTTTTCATGAGACAAACAAGATATTTGAGGGAAAGGTAGTGTCGGCCAGCCACTTCTCTCGCCATCCATCTCTCTCTCTTTCCGTAACTCTCTCTCTCTCTCTTTCTCTCTTTTCTCCCTCTTCCTCCATTTCTCCCTTTCTCTCTCCCTCTCTTTTTCTCAATCACACTTGTTTCCAAAAATGAGAATAGTGAGGGTAGAGATTACAAGGATTCACATATGGGATATATGGAGAATTGGAGACATGAAAGTATGGTGTCCAGATTTGTGAAGGTATAAAGGCATGGCATATTCAGTACTTAGTCGGGTCTAGAGAGATACACTCTATTTTCTGTTTTGCTGCTACTCTTTTGGGGAACTTCCATTGGATCATGGAGTAGGATGAGTAGGTTGGGAATCTCTGGCTGTCAATCCAAACAACAGGGGAAAGCAGGCTAGAGCCAGCTCAGCCCACCGAAGCAAGAACTGAGACAAATAGCAAAATATGAGACTGAGATTCCAGGGCCATGGACAAGCAGGCAGACAGGACTCTTACAGTGTTTTGAAAGAGAGCTGTAGGTTTAGGGAAATATGTCCTAAATCATAAATTCCAGGGCAAAGGTGTCCAAAGAGTGCTCTTTTTCACCAAAAGAGGTGCCCTTGATCTGCTGTGGCTACTAGGAGGCTCTAGCAGAGTAAAAGAGATAATTTTGAGAGGTTCTTATTGTGATGAAAGAAACAGAGAGCATTTTCCTAGAAAGACACCTAGAAAGGTATGAATGTTTGAATGTTCATCCTAACTTTACTGATCTGATTCTGTAGAACACATAAAATCAACACACATTTGTAAAGAGAATTGTAGGGCCAGGCTCCTGATTTAGGAAACAAACAATGAAAACAGAATGCAATGGAAGAGACACATGATGAGCACCAGGAGAGTACAAGGGTGAAGGACAAGCTCACACACTTGCAGGCAGAAGAAGGTCAAGTGAAAGATGGAACAGAAGAGCTCAGCCATCCATCACTAAGCTTAGTGTCTATGAACTATTGTTTATCTGGCCCCAGATCAGGACAGAAGGCATACTGGATTTCAGGTTCCTTGTGTTTCCTAAGGTTTTCTTCTTTTTCATAGCTTTAGCAGGGATATTAAAAAAACAAAACAAAACAAGCCTCCAGTTTAGAAATCATGGAACAGAAGACATATTTGGGTTTTTCAGAATGACATTGTTCTTACTGGTGCCATAAGGTAAATAGGTAAGAAGACTCTTATTGTGACAAGGTAAAGATCAATATTTCTGAAAATGCACTTCATAGTATTTTTTTAAAAGCGATCAACACATGGCAGTTCAAAATTCCAGATATAGTTTCTTGCTAAGTACACACCAAAAAAAAGTGCTTGAAATCACTAAAATCTGTAGAAACCTGCAATGTTAAAATTACTACCTGATTAATTTTAATTCTTCAGTCCTGACTGAGGCTAATAATTTTTCTTTGGCGGCAGGAATTGATGCAGGAAGGAAGGAGGAAATAAAAAAGAAAGGAAGAAAGAATGCTGCTGGGAAAATGAAGAGGAAGGAAATCATTAGAATGAGCTGGGTCAAGAAAAAGGTTGAGAATTTGAAAAGCACTGCTGTTAGCTACATGTAGCACAACCACCAAAAGAACACAATGCTTTGATAGTATCAACATCTGCAATTGTGAATAATGATAATGTTATGGGAGTAGGGCTTTTGAACACATAAGCGTTCAAAAGTGAAAAGGTGCATGAAATCTAAAACAGCATACATACACAAGAACACATTCAGCATAAGTTGGGGTATATATGCACAATGGAGTACTACTGAGCTATTAAAAATGGTGAATTCACCCTCTCCACCCCATCTTGGATGGAGCCTGAAGGAATCATGCTAAGTGAGATAAGTCAGACAAAGAAGGATGAATATGGGATGATCTCACTCGCAGACTAAGTTGAAAAAAAAAAAAAAAAAGATCAGAAAGGAAAACACTAAGCAGAACTTGGACTGGGCTTGGTGTATTGCACCAAAGTAAAAGACTCTGGGGTGAGAAGGAGGTTTCAGGTCCTGGAACATGATGGCAGAGGAGGAACTAGTGAAGGTTGAATTGTTATGTGGGAAGCAGAGAAATGTTACATATGTACAAACTGCTGTATTTTACTGTTGCCTATAAACCATTAATCCCCCAATAAAGAAATAAAAAAGAAAGAAAGAAAACAACAACAACAACAATAATAACTACAACAATAAAACAACAAGGGCAACAAAAGGGAATAAATAAATAAAATAAATATAAAAAAAAGAAAGAAAGAAAGAAAGAAAGAAAGAAAGAAAGAACGAAAGAAAGAAAGAAAGAAAGAAAACACTCAGCAGTCCAACAAAGAAAGTAAGGGACAGGGAAAGTAGTAATTGAGGGACTTAATCTACCTACTGATGTTTACTGTAATGCAAACGCACATTTTGTATTTGGGTATTTTTCAATGGAAGGTTTAGTTAGCTCAGTAACTTGAATGTTTAAAATGTTTGGGTGGGACCAGGTGGGGGTGGTATATACAGTAAAGCGTTCATGTTACAGTGCATAAGGACTGGAAAAAGCTACAGTTGAAGTGGTGGTCTTCCAGGGGTATTCTCCCATAGAGGAAAACAATGAAAAAAAAAGTTGTGGGCCCAGGTGATGGCGCACCTGGTGTCTGCATTACAGTGCTTAGGAACCCGAGTTCAAGTCTCCCTCTACTACCTGCAGTGAGAAGCTTCACAAGTAGTGAAGCAGTATGGTAGGTGTCTCTCTCCCTCTCTATCCCCTTTTCCTCTAAATTTCTCTCTGTCCTATCAAATAAAATAAACAAATAAATAAAGTTAAAAAAAAAAGAAAGAAGCAAGCTCTCTCTGTGTCTCTATCTTTAGGGTCTCTAGTCCTAACAACAACCCCTCTGTCATGGTATCACTTCCCAAAGGCTTCATCTACTTACACATTCACTTTGGAGGCTAGGGTTTTAATAGATTAATTTTGGGAAACACAAATACTCGGTCTATAACAGTGCTTTGTAAGCATTTTACTCATAGTCTATCATACTCTATATGTCACTTCATAAAACATACAAACTATAAAAATAATGAAAAAGTCTCTGGACACAGTCTGAGCTGAAGCATGTTGAGGTGGCAATCGTTGCATTGATTAGGTTGTAATTGGCTGATGCAATATTATTTGATATGGATTGGGAGAGGCATGCGGGAAAGTGGGCCCTATCCTAAGGTTCCAGGACTGGGAGAAATATAGACTTCAGGTGTGGAATGACAACCCTTCAGCTTCATTACTCGGGTGAGACCTTTCCTTTCATAGAATTCTCTAATTCCATCCCAGGTGGATCACTTTCTAACAAAGTCCCAAAACCTAGATATACACCAGGTTCTGTGAGAAAGAGAGCATATGTTCACACGTATCCATAAACAAGTGCAAAATACATACCTGAAAGCAGAAGTACACTAGAGTTTGCAGTGAGTACGCCCCCCCCAACACTTCCTCTCCACTATTCCAACCTTTGGGTCCATGATTGCTCAACAATTTGTTTGGCTTTGTATGTTAACTCTCTTTTCAGCCACCAGGTTCCAGATGCCATCAGGACTGTGGCCAGGCTTCCCTGGACTGAAGACCTCACCAATGTGTCCTGGACCTCTGCTTCGCCAGAGACCCACCCTACTAGGGAAAGAGAGAGGCAGACTGGGAGTGTGGACAGACCAGTCAATGCCCATGTTCAGCGGGGAAGCAATTACAGAAGCCAGACCTTCCACCTTCTGCAACCCACAATGACCCTGGGTCCATGCTCCCAAAGGGATAGAGAATGGGAAAGCTATCAGGGGAGGGGATGGGATATGGAGATTGAGTGGTGGGAATTGTGTGGAGTTGTACCCCTTCTGCCCTATGGTTTTTTTAATTTACCCTTTCTTAAAAAATAAATTAAAAAAAGATATATAAAAATAAATTTAAAAAATAAAAATGCCAAAATAATAATAATAATGATAAAGGATTGCAATAGTGGGTTAGGACATTTTCAGCACATAAGCATCAAAGTGCCAAAATATCCATGCATTATTTAATTCAAATTTACTAGTTCCCCAGTATACTAAGTATGTTTTTTAGTTTAACTCTGTTTCATTTTAAAAGCCCTATACAAAACTAAATGACTTACCATACAAGCATATCCATCTCATTGGTGCCCATATGTGGGAGGAATGAACCCCAAGCCTTCCAATGTCCTACATTCTAAATTGGCTAGGTATTTCTCATCAAGTTTTGAAACCAAGATTTTGTACACAATGCCAAAGAAATCTGATCCTTAATGGACAGATAATGGGATAATCATATGAACTTGGATTAAGTGTACAGCTTATTTCACATCAGTCATCTAGGGCACATGTAGCAAATGCCATCTTTGCAGCTGCTTTCTGGTTACTGACTGAGGCTGTTACTTATGTGTCATATAAAGCCAAAATTCTTGTTTTGAAATTTATTTAATATTTACCACAATATTTTATTAAACATAAGACACAAATACATTTCTAGCACGAGCAATTAAACTTACTTAAATCACAATGCAGAGAAATTTGCAAAATCATTGTCTCAAATTTGTAATCAGTGCCTTTAGTATAACCTTATCTTTTTTTTTTTTTTTGCCTCCAGGGTTACTGCTGGGGCTCAGTACCTACACTATGAATCCACTGCTCCTGGAGGCCATTTTTTTTTTCTTTTCTTGCCCTTGTTGTCTATCTTTGTTGTTGTTAATATTATTGTTGTCATTGTTGGATAGGACAGAGAGAAATGGAGAGAGGAGGGGAAGACAGAGAGGAGGAGGGAAAGACAGACACCTGCAGACCTGCTTCACCGCCTGTGAAGCGACTCCCTTACAGTTGGGGAGCTTGGGGACTTGGACAGGGTCCTTAAGCGGGTCCTAGTACTTTGGGCCACATGCACTTAACCCACTGCGCTACTGCCAGCCCCCCAGTATAACCTTATCTTGACCTGCCTCTATTCACTAATGAAGAAAAGATCGATAGCCCAAATGATGCAAGGCAAATCACCTGCCATCATTTCTCTGCCAAAGTAACATAGCTAAAATGGCCTGATTGCTTAAGGATGTTTCCACTATTTATCAAAAATAATTAGAAACTGCTCTGAGGGGAAAAACGGGCAGGTTCCCCACACTGCAAAAAAACAAACAAAAAAAAACTAACAGAAAAACAGCAACCAAGGTAAAATAAACAAATTCAGTAGTTCTCATATGAATCAGAAAAGAAGAAACACCTACAGGAGTAAGCTTAAAGGGTGCAAAAGTGCGTATACATAGGAAGACTTACAAAGAGAACTGCACTTCTTCACCTAACTTGTAGCCAGGTAGACATTCCAAAAAAGGGGCTGGGAGGTGGTGCATCTGATTAAGCACATATATTACCATGTGCGAGGACAAGGGTTCTGCCCATGTTCCCCACCTTCTGGGGGGCACTTAATAAGTGGTGAAGCATGTATAGTTCAGGTGTCTCTCTCTGTCTTCCTCCTTCACTATCTCCTATTCCTTCTCAATTTCTCTCTGTCCTATCAAAGAAAAAAAGGCAAGAAAACGGGATTCACAGTGCAGGTGCTGAACACTAGCAATAACTCTGGAGGCAAAAAGAAGGAAAGAAAAGAAGAGAAAAGAAAAGAAAAGAAAAGATGAGAAGAGAAGAGAAGAGAAGAGAAGAGAAGAGAAGAGAAGAGAAGAGAAGAGAAGAGAAAAGGAAAAAAGAAAAGAGAAAGAAAAGGATTCAGCTGTGCATAATTTCTCTTCAGCGATGCATTGGATCGACCTTCTCGTGCTGCATCCCGTGAGTACCCATTCACTGGGGAAACTGATGATCCTTTCTAGCCGACTCAATCCACATGGATCCCAGTCAATTTCAAAGCCAGCAACAAGTTGCTCCTGACAGCTTTCAACCTGACCTGTTGAATGGCTATGGAAGAAGGGCAAACGCTAGAAGAAGAAGAAGCATTCACCACTGTATCATTGGAGGTGGGTTGGGGCAGCAACAAGTAGAAGATATTGTCCCCAAAGGCCTGTGATGGGGGCTAGGTGCTATGGGACAGCATTATTTTAATTAAGTAACCAATTTCCTAAAATTATTTATTTATTAATTATGAATAGAAACAGCAAAATTGAGAAATAAAGATAGAGGGGGACAGAGAGACCCTATAGAACTACTTTATAGTTTGTGAAACTTCTCTCCTGTAGATGAGGACCAGGGTCTTGAACTCTGTTCCTTACACCACTGCACAACCCTTAATTAATTTTAATGAGAGAGATACATAGAGAAACAATGAGAGACTAAAGTATCACACTCTAGGTTTTGATGGTTCAGGAAATTAAATTTGGATCTCAGAGCCTCAGGCATGACAGCTTTTTTGCATAACCATCATGCTGTTTCTCCTGCCCAGAAATGCATTCCTGTAGCTCTCTCTAAAATATGTGTCTCTTCAGGCAAAAATTAGTACAATTATGGGCCCCTTGGAATAGACCTACTAGCTTTGTCCAAAATAGAGACCCTAAATCTCATCTGCTATAGTCTTACCTTTAGGTTCCTTATTATTAAATGATTTGTTCTGTTTTATATCTTAGTGCATTTCAGCCACCAAGTTGCAGATGCTACCATGATGCAATCTGACTTTCCTGGGCACATGACCTCACCATTGTGTCCTGGAACCCCATTTCTCCAGGCCCTTACCCCATTAGGGAAAGATAGACACAGGCTAGACTGCACTTTGGTATCTTTACCTTCTCTTAACAAACACACCCATGGAGATTCTTGTCTCATAGGTTCTTAGTTTATGGAATTATTTTCAAAGTTCATCTGTGCAATAAAGATCAATGCAAATTGCAAATTTTGAGTAAATGTGTATGTTGTGAGGAAATATATTAAGACATGACTCATCCTCTTAAAATTTATTTCTGTTGGAAAAGACTAGAAAATGAGGGCAGGACCAGGGAAAGATAGAAAAAGGCTGGGGGTATAAATCAACCTGCCAGTACCCATGTCCAGAGGAAAATCAGTTACAGAAGCCAGAACGCCTACCTCCTGCACTGCAAAAACAATCTTGATCCATATTTCCAGTGAGGGAGAAGTGATAGAATTAAGATAAGAGGGCTCCAAACTTTTGCTCTATCAGTACCCAGAATATGAGGAGGAAAAGGAGAGGGACATTTGGATGTAGCAAAAGTATCATGAGTGGCTTGGAAAGGAAGAAAGGAATGGACGTGGAAGTAACAGGGGCAATTATGTTCAAATGGAGACAGACAGTTGTAGAGATGATGGTTGGCCCATGTTTACAATTTTACAGGAACTGTGGTAGCTTGCATTGGGGAGACTGGGTATTCAGAACTCTGGTGGTGGGAACAGTGTGGAATTATACTCCTGTTGAGATGTAATTTTTAAAAAATCAATATTAAATCACTAATAATTTTTTTAAAAAAAAAGAAAAGAAAATGAGGGCAGTTCAATGATCTTGTACTATAGTTCACCCAGAGTTTAGCATAAGCCTTTCTATGTGGCCGTCAGGTTGATGTGTGGAAAATGAAAGCTGACCACCAGGAAACAAGTACTGCTTGTCTTTGTATAAGGTAATAGTAGTAGTAGTAATCTTGACTAGGAGACCACGGTGCCAGACCGTGTCATAGGCTGCTGTGAGATCAACAAAGACAGCACCCGTCTTTAAATTCTTCTGGAATCCATTTTCAATGTAAGTTGAGAGGGCCAGGGCTTGTTCGCAGGTCGATCTTCCTGGGCGGAAACCAGCTTGGGCGGGTGATAGGAATTTCTCTGTAAGAGGAGAAATACATGACAGAGGAGAAATACATGACAAACTCCTTTCAAGGAGTTTGTAACACACGGAGAGGAGAGAAATTGGTCTATAGCTGGCTGCCAGTGTTGGGTCTTTCTTTGGTTTCAAAACTGCTATTATCTTCGCACAACGCCAAATTTTGGGCATAGATTCGGATTCCAAGATGTGGGACAGGAATGTAGTGAGCCACTTCTTTACCGCGGGGCCCAAGTTAAGAATGAGTTCTGGGGTGATGTTATCATAGCCAGCAGCTGTTCCCGGTTTAACCCTCTTCAAAGCGTCTTCCAGTTCAGACAGTGTAAAGGGAGAGAGTTTTGGAGATGGACAAGATAACCGGAAGTGGGATGACCACTCATGGGAAATTTCTCTTTTCCAGACTGGGTCGATCTTAGCACATCCAACTTGAGTTAGGTGACTGGCCACTGAGTTTGGAGATACGGGAGGATGGGAGACGGGAGAGGGTTGGCTACCTGCACCCAGACTATGAAGAAGCTTCTAGGCCTTCCTACTTGAGTGGGTGAAGTTCAGACTTTCCGTGAGTTGTTGCCAATGGGCTTGGCTTGCTGCATCCAGGGAGGCAATGAGATGCCTGCCTCCATGGGTGGCCAACACTATATCGTTTCTTCTCCAAAACAGAAGATTCCGGGTGCATCTGGGTGACAAGTCTAGCAGATGGAGACTTGTCTCAAGTGGCCTCCCCCAGGACTCTGTTCTGGCTCCTACGCTATTTAATATTTACATCAATGACCTTCCAGAAACTTCTTCAAGGAAGTTCATCTACACCGATGACATCTGCTGTGCAACTCAGGCATCTAAGTTTGACATCCTTGAGGAAACACTCATGAAAGACATGTCTCTGATATATGATTACTGTAAAAAATGGTGACTAATCCCTAGCACTGTAAAAACGGTATCATCTGTTTTCCATCTATACCATGCCTCGGCCTCGTGTGAGCTTAATGTGCAGCTTGGCAATACGAGAATCCAGCATGAAGCCCAGCCAGTCTATCTTGGCGTTACTCTCGATCGCACCCTGTCATTTCACAAACATCTCATAAAAAATGCAGCAAAGGTGGGTGCGAGGAATCACATCATTGCAAGACTGGCCAGCTCCTCATGGGGCGCGAGCGCTTCCATACTGCGATCATCATCTCTGGCATTATGCTATTCCACTGCAGAATACTGTGCCCCAGTATGGTTCCGTAGCCCCCATGTCCACTTGGTTGATTCCAAATTATATTCCTCCATGAAGATAATTTCTGGAACCATCCGTTCCACCCCGGTTCTATGGCTGCCAGTTCTCAGCAACATCGCTCCGCCAGATATTTGTCGGGATGTGGCATCATCTAAGTTCATTTCCCACGTCTACGCTCGACCGGACCCACCAATATACGCGGATATCTTCGCCCACCCTGTCCAATGCTTGACGTCTAGTCATCCAATCTGGTCCCCTATGGCTACACTGAACTTCTCTGTTCCAGTCTCTTGGAAACAGAGTTGGCAGCCAGCTGAGGTAAAGAACAAACACCTCATCACAGACCCCTGCAAGTGTCAACCCGGCTTTGACCTAGCACGTTATGATTGGGCCCTCCTCAATCGCTATCGAACAGGCCATGGCCGGTGCGCCGCTATGTTCCATCGCTGGGGAGCCAGAGACAACCCGAACTGCCCCTGCGGCTACAGACAGACTATAACCCACATAGTCAACGACTGCCACCTCTCCAGATTCAAAGGAGGTCTCGAAACTTTACATCAGGCTCAACCTGACGCTGTTGACTGGCTAAGGAAGAAGGGCAAACGCTAGAAGAAGAAGAAGTAGTAGTGATCTGCTATGAAGCCAGCCAGTATGTTGCCTGAATGAGAAAACCCATTGTAAGGCAGGGTCAATTGTCTCCACAACATGGAAGGTTTAAGTTCTGACTCTGGTTCTATTTCTTACAGACATTATAATTTTAGATGAATGTTCCACCTCTACAGGCAACTTTTATCATATACAGACACCAAGTTAATTAGATGGACTCTATGGTACCCTTCAATTCGAAATTACAGAAAGGTGTGATATAACAATAATCCTAAAAGGCCTTGGGAATTAGCTTAACTGTTGGAGAGCAGAATTTTCTTGACTAAGGCTCTAGGTTCAATCCCCAGTCCTGCATATACTGCAGCTGTGCTCTGGTCTCTCTCTATCCTTTCCTCTTTGGTTTGAAACTCTATCTCACATAGAAAACATATTTTTAAAGGTGATCCTTTAAATAGTGAGTTCTATTTTATCTGCATTAAGAGATTTTTATTGAACCAATTTAAGTGTATGAAAAATTTAAGCAATTCATTGTATAGATAAAATATTAGATCATCCCCTGACTGAAAAGGAGCTCCTTCCTTTATTTTGTATTTGCTTGTGACCACTCCTGTCTCATCCAAACAGAGACTAAAGATTTTTTTATTGAAAAAAAAAAGTTTTGCCCAAAATCTGGCCTTTATGAGCCTGAAGAACAATTCATAATCATAATCATGAAGTACCAACATTTTTTTTTTTTTTGGATTGCAGACAGAAGGTAAAACAGGTTGCAGGCACTAGTCCTTTATGTGAAAGCAAATGTCAGAGGAACAGCTCTGATATTTGGTCGTGGGCTCCCTCTTTCTCACAGGCATTTCCTAAATCCACGTTTGATGAGCTTCCCCAGCTATCAATTCTGTCAGTTCCCTCTGGAGCCGTACAGAGTGTGCTTCATGGAAATGTCATCCACCAGGACTGCAATTACTGGCACTGCAGCAATCACAGGCACAATGCAGAATGGGTCGAATTCAGGTGAGAGCGAGAACCAGCAATCAAGCCTGGGGAAGGAGAACAAAGCCATTTTCTTTCATTTGCCGTCAACACAACCATCAGGCCTTAATTACAAGGCGAGTGTGGGGCTGACTGCTGAAAGCTGATTATTATACAGCTCAGCTCCAAATCAGCTCTGTATTGATGGACTGCAGAAAGAGGAAGCCAGCTTGGCCCTGGAGAAAAGGAACAGGCAGCAATGAGCAATGAGTATAGAGGGGATGTGCTCTGGGGAATAAAAATAACTTCAGAAGGAAGGGAGGACCAAATACCTGAGAACCAGCTAAAAATAAGTCTCTGAAAGACATATCTGCTCCACTGGTGCAGCTACCGTTCAATTCAACACAGCCTCACTTTCTGGGGTCAGAATTGTTTCATCCTGAGATGCTGCTTATCATCCTGAAAACATTCCTCCTTCCTAACAGCACTTCCCAGATTCCCCCAAACCTGAATATGAAGGGTACATTTTTTATTTTGATGCTCCATTTTTATAATGAATTTAAGGACATTGTAAAGCCAGTTTCCTTGTTATTCAGCGTGCATTTATGTAGATATGTACATCAGTACCCATACTCTGCCGTATCTACATTAAAAATTCTAAAGTTCTGGGAAGACTTCCCTGGATTGAAGACACCACCGATGTGTCCTGGAGCTCAGCTTCCCCAGAGACCCATCCTACTAGGGAAAGAGAGAGGCAGACTGCGAGTATGGACCGACCAGTCAACGCCCATATTCAGCGAGGAAGCAATTACAGAAGCCAGACCTTCTACCTTCTGCAACCCTCAATGACCCTGGGTCCATGCTCCCAGAGGGATAGAGAATGGGAAAACTATCGGGGGAGGGGGTGGGATATGGAGATTGGGCGGTGGGAATTGTGTGGAGTTGTACCCCTCCTACCCTATGGTTTTGTTAATTAATCCTTTCTTTAATAAAAAAAATTAAAAAAAAGAATATAGAGATTTGGGTGTATAAAAAAAAAATTCTAAAGTTCAAGATGTCATATAGATTGGTATGTTAACACTTAATTGTGGGCCTAATCATCTTTGAATAAAGTCTATGCACTGAACATAAATAATCTATTTACCAGTGAGAATCACACATGTGTATCCTTCCTATATGAACCACTTATGTGTATGTATGAACAAAACACAAATACACTTTCTCCTCGGTATTGCTAAAACTTCACTGTGGTATGGATAGCCTATATATGACTCAGAGCTGTCTGCTAAAATCCTGTAAAAAGATTCTGTTCTCAGGCTGTGCTATAAATTTGGACATGGGCATGCCTTAAGAGAGGGATTCCTTTCCGACCAGGTGACTTCACACTGCCAATCAGGCCAGCTGACCTCTGGGTATAGCATAGATCAACTGAGCAGTGAACACATAGTGAGCAAATCAAAGTCAGACACACATGTTTACAGCGCCTGATGCCTAATCAGGCTGCTTAAAGAATCTCTTATATATTGATCTGTTTTAAATGACTGAGGAAGTAAGCCCTTTGTGTGCCTGGGCATGGTACCTAAAAATCCTCAACACCCACCCATCCTTTTATATCTGGATTTTCCTTTACCTCAGGACCCATGAGTCTAACGTTCACACTCTCTTTGTTGTTCCTCAAGAGATGGAAGGGACTTAAGAAATCTGGAGAGAAACAGCTGTCGCCATGAGGATGAAATGACCAAGGGTAGGTGGTTTAGTGTTTTTGGGTGATGTCTTTTTTTTTTTTTAAATCTATCTCCAAGGCAGAGCTAAAATATAAAAGCCTGTGACCATCTAATAAACCCAGTCTAAAGTTTGTTACTGGAGACCTATAGAGTAGTCTCTTGAACATTACTTTTCACCACACTGACTGGAAGTGGATGTGCTTATACCTAAAATTATAATGAAAGGAAAGAAAACTTAAGCTGTTGCCACCATCCTCCCCAAAATAGTGGAAAACTGCCCCATAACTGGTTGGTCCAAGTTCATTCCTCCTTTCTCCACATCTGGGAGCAAAAGTGATCTTTCTAAAAAATGAAAAGGCCACTCCATTCTCTTACTCAGACTCCTTAAAGAGTTCCCGATAGCATTAAAGATTTTCATAGTCTAACTTCCTTATCATGGCTGCAAGATGCCTTCAGAGCAATTTTAAAGCATGTTATTTCCTATGCCACTCACAGTGTTTCACTATAGCAGTTCTCAAAATGAAATTCAAGAATTCCTGGGGTTCCTATGTTCCTTCATAGGGTGATGTGTGAGATACCCTGTATTTAACTGTATTTTTTTAGGTTGTATTCCCTTTATATATTCAAGATTTTAAGGAAAAATTACAACATAATAGGTAAAGCGCATATATAGACAATAATTCAATTGCTCTACTATGAAAAGCATGAAAGATCAGGGTGTTGGTGTGTCAGGTAGAGTGCACATGTTACAGTGTTCAAAGACTTAAGTTCAAGACCCCAGCTCCATCTGCAGTGCTGCAGATGTTTCTCCTTCTTTCCAGCTTTCTTTGCCTCTATCTCTATCTTTATCTCTTTTCTTCTACCAAAGATAGCTTCCAGGAATCATGGAGTCCTGCAGGCACTACCTTCCAGAAATAATCTATTGGGAGAGAAATTTGCTAAAAGTGAAACAATAACTATCTTGGTAATATTTTTCTGTTATGGAATATATGGCTATTTTTCATAAAATACTACTTGATGAACATACATAGATTTTAGCTGTTATTCTAAATAAAGAAAATTTTAAACAAATCTTATTTTTCATTTTTAAAATGGCTATCATCCCACCTCATCCCATTCCTGTGAATTCTCTGTGAAGTCCTAGAATATAACAAGTTAAAGGGGTCTTGGGAGTCCAAATCCTTGAGAATCACTGTGTTAATGCACTGATTTTGTATAAATACATGAACTAACCTTTTTTGAAATGATTTCTATTCCGTCAAAATATAGATAGATACAGAGAGAAACTTAGGAAGAAGGGAAGATAGAGAGGGAAAGAGATAGATAACTGTAGCCCTACTTCACCATTCGTGAAGCTTTCCCCTTGCAGATGGGGGATAGGGGCTTGAAATCCAGTCCTTATGCACTGTAATTTGTGCAATTAGCCAAGTCTTTTTTCTTTTGAAAAGAAAGTTCAGTGAAACTCAAGGACTCAAGGACTCTGTTCTACCCTATTCCTTGTTATCTCCCAAGTACCTGGGTTCAGGAAGCACTTTGTAACTATTTGATAGAGAACAGTTGAATAAACAAGGTAAAGAGTTTTTATAGCTCTGAACATATTTCCATAACAGAAGCTTTGAAGCTTCTTTGTGAATATTTAATTATATAGTAGATTCTTATTTGTCTAAGATATTTTCACTGAGACCTTTCTGGGAGACTGGATGGTAATGACAGCTATGCCATCCTATGGGCTACTTTAGGAAGCTTGGAAGCTGAAAGAATCCTTCTTTCAGTGGTACAGGATAGAGAGAGGAAGTAAATGAAAGAGCCTAGGAACCAAGTACTTCTAGGATCTTTTTAGGCAGCAGATTGTAAAGATCTAGTTCACTGGAATTGATAAAAACCAGTATGTCAGATCTGAGTTTGTCATGTAAATACCATCTGCTTGCCATTGACATCACAAGCCTTGGGAAAATATCAAAACCATATCCCTTGTGAAATATATGTGAGATCCATTCTGTGACATATATTTTTATCCAACTAAACTAACTGAAGTCCCAATTCGAAATAGTTCAGATTTATGGTGATATACAGGGCTTCTCAATCCTTAAAAGTTTAATAATTCCATTTTTCCTGGAAGAAAAAAAAAATCAGTCTATCAAGCAAAGAGAAAGCTTCAATGATGTAAGCCTGTTACTGCGCTGTGCTATCTACTGATTCTAGCACAAGAAGAAAGGGGTCAGTGTCCCATATCACTAAATATCTGTTTAAACCCAAATCTAAGGAAATAAACTGGCACAAGGATCCAGGTTCAAGACCCCTGATCCCTACCTGCAGAGGGGTCATTTCACAAGTACTGAAGCAGGTCTGCAGATGTTTATCTTTCACCCCCTTCCCTTTCTTCTCCTCCTATCTCAGTTTCTCTCTGTCCTATCCAACAGCAACAATGGAAAACAAGATGGCCACCAGGAACATTGGATCTATACATCATGCAGGCATCAAACCCCAGTAATAACCCTGGAGGCATTTAAAAATATTTATATACTTTTCCCATATTTGGGATCTACTCTCTGCCCAGCTTTCTTGTCCTATTTCCAACTATGACACCATCTCCCCAGACAATACCTTTAGACCACCTGCATGGTAGCTGTTGGGCTCAGGCAAAAATTAGTAAAATCATGGGCCCCTTGGAATATACCTAAAGTAGACCTACTAGCTTTGTCCAAAATGGAGACCCTAAATATCATATGCTATAGTCTTACTTTTAGATTCCTGATTATTAAATAATTTGTTCTGCTTTATATATTTTTTATTAAAATATTTTATTTATTTATGAACAAGATAGGAGGAGAGAGAAAGAACCAGACATCACTCTGGCACATGTGCTGCCGGGGATTGAACTTGGGACCTCATGTTTGAGAGTCCAAAGCTTTACCACTGCACCACCTCCCAGACCACTCTGCTTTATATCTTAATACTGTTTCAGTTACCAAGTTGCAGATGCACTTGTGATGCCAATCTGACTTCCCTGGACAGATGACCTCACATGTGTACTGGAACCCCACCTCTCTAGACCCCTGCCCTACTAGGGGAAGATAGACACAGACTGGGAGTATGGATTGACCTGCCAATGCTCAGAAGAATTACAAAAACCAGACCTTCCACTTTCTGCATTTCATAATGATTCCATACTCCCAGAAGGATAAAGAATAGGAAAGCTTTCAGGGGAGAGGATGGGATATGGAGTTCTGGTTGTGGGAATTGTGTGAAATTGTACCCCTCTTATTTTACGGTCTTATTGATAATTATTAAATGAAAAAAGAAAAAAAGAGAGAGAAAGAGAAAGAAAAAAGAGAAAAAAGAAAAGAAAAAAAGAAAGAAAGAAACAAAGGAAGGAAGGAAGGAATAAAAGAAAGAAAGAACAAAAGAAAGAAAGAAAGAAGGAAAGAAAGAAAGAGGGTTGGCCTGTCATGCACAGGGTTAAACGCACATAGTAAGAAGTATAAGGACTCATGCCAAGGATCCAGGTTTAAGCCCCCAGCTTCCCACTTGCTAAAGGGCTGCTTCACAAGCTGTCGAGCATATCTGCAGGTGTCTTTCTCTCTCCTTTTCAATCTTCCCCTCACTTCTCAATTTCTCTCTGTCCTAACCCTCCTCCAAAAAAAATTGAAAGAATGGCCTCAGGAGCAATACGTTTGTAGTGCATGCACTGAGCCCCAGTGATAACCCTGGAGGCAATACATGAATAAATAAATATAAACAATAAAAATGCCAAATATCCGATTACGTAGATATAAAAAATATAATTTAATATAGATATTCACTTGCTTTTTCCAAATTCAGATCTCCCTTATCACAGTTATCATTTTTTTAGTCTTTTAAACATAAGACTGAGTTAGATTGAATCTTTATGGCATATATTGGCAAAGGTATCATAAAGTCAATTATTCAACACCCATCACAGGCAATAGTGTTACATCAGTCTCTAGTACATTCTTCACTGATTATTAATTTCTTAAATATTTACTGTTATCCCCTTACTAGACACATACAGATCCAAAAAACAGACAACAATTACTCTTGTTCCCATCCAGAGGGAGGCTGTAGTCAATTATTCCATTCCCTATATTGTAGAAATTTGATTTCTTCTAGAAATCATTTCTATATGGGGGGGGATATGTCCTGGTCCATGAATTAGAAGGCTTATATCTAGAGGACATTATTTATTTATTAATGAGAGGGAAAAGAGAGAGAGAGAGAACCAGAAATCACTCTGGTACATGTGCTGCCGGGGATTGAACTCAGGACCTCATGCCTGAGAGATCAACATTTTATCCACTGTGCCACCTCCCAGACCACTCTGCTTTATATCTTAATGCTGTTTCCGTTACCAAGTTGGAGGACATTCTGATATTTATCCTGCATGGATTCTCTATAGATTTAAAATCTAAAATAGATGGATTGAATTATATTTTATTATAATATATAAATAAATGTAGAGGACAATATCAGTAATTCAGTGCAGACACAATTTGAGTATGGTCTAGTTGAGGGACTTATAGTCTAGAATTCAATCTTTACAGACCAATTTTAAAGAACAGTGGGGAAGCATGACAACTTTCTAGAAAAATGACCCAACATCCCAAGTTTTTTTTATTAGTATTACCTTCATTTATTTATTGGATAGAGACAGCAAGAAATCAAGAGGAAGGGGGAGATAGAGAAGGAGAAAGGCAAAGAGACAGCTGCAGCCCTGCTCCACCACTCTTAAAGATTTCCTCCTGCAGCTGGGAACTGGGGGCTTGAACTCAGGTCCTTGCATATTTTAACATGTGTGCTCAACCAGGTGCACCACCATCTGGCCCTCAAACATCCCAGTTTTGATCTTTGCTTTGGTTTTCTTCATCCATTTACTTCATTCAGAATTTCAATGGTTTGAATTAAATGTCATTGACGTTCACAATGCAGAGATCTCTATGGATATTGGAGGTGGGTGGTGATTATACTAAACTCTAATTCAGTAGATTTTCTGGTCTCAGGCTTCTCAAATAATGTTGGCAACTTTATTCTGATTCATTCAAATTGTAGTTGATTCTAGCAAAGCAAAAGTCTCCATAATTCGTCAGCCCTTTGTTGTATGAGTACTTAGATCTGAGATAAGGTGATGTTAGCTATAATCTAGGATCAAAGCAGAGTTCATGGTTTTTCTACCATGTGGCTCCTCTCTCATTTATCTGAGAACAGTTCTCTTGAGAATTTATGGATCAAGATTTGAAAACCTGTTTGCTAAGAGTACCCCACTTGGGAATTCATTATTCAAAATTATATCTGCCACTTCCACACTAAAAAAGGTTCATACCAACTACCTCCAGGTAGTATAGTCATTATCAGGCTAGGAAAAGTATGTCATCTTTCTGGACTATGATAAGAACACCTCCAAACATTTGCTAATTAGTCACAAAAGTGCCTTAGTATTTGAAATCTCAGGGGGAAAAAATGTGCTCTCTTGTCAAAGAACCAACTATCTCATATTGTCATGCATGTTTATTTTTCAGTTTTTTACTTTATTTATTTATTTTGCTAAGACAGAGAGAATCTGAAAGGAGAAGAAGAGATAGAGAGGGAGAGAAAATAACACACACAGCACTGCTTCAGTGTTGGTGAGGCCTCCTCCCAGCAAGTGGTGGTCCGGGTGTTTGAACCCCAAGTCCTAGTACATTGCATTGATAATATCTGTGATCAGTCCAGTCTATTACCACCCAGCCCTTTAAGGTAGATTTTTTTTTTAACTTCATCAAATGAAATAAACACATGAAACTTCTTCTCCAGTTCTTATATGTAAAGTTTCTAGATACCATGTATACATATTTCCTATGTAATACTTGCTTGTGGCATACCAGAACAGCTATACTGGAAGGCATTTTGGAAAGCATCATCTACAGTACATACTTGTCTAACTTAGTTATCTAACACAATCATTTATGGTGGATAAGTAATGAGTGGCTCTGCTCTAGGCAATGACATATGATCTAGTTGTAGAGTAATCTTCTCACTGATAACAAACAGAAAGATTGGGCTCTATTTAGGAGCATTAAAAAATGATTATGATTTTCACAGAACTCCACTTTTATGTTTTGTGTATTTGCTGATACCAAATTCACCCAGGAAGAGTTGAATACATGAATAGAGAGCTCAAAAATAATGTATAAGACTGGAAGTCTAAGGTTAGAGTTCTTGTTCTATTGAGAAGAAGATTTTCTGACAAACACTTCAGACTTCCCATTGGTACTCCACAAATCAAATTCTAAGAATAAAGGTAAACTGGAAACAGCTCAGTTCTTTTGAGTACTGAACCCCAGACTTGAACATATTAATATGTGATTTTATTGAAATGAGTTCACCTAATTCAGATGTCTGAGAGAAGCAATAATTATCTGAGAGCAGAGAATATATCTTAGAGTCTTATTATATAACTCTAATTTTTTCATCCACAGTGTGTGACTCAAGCAAAATAAAACAACTTAGATTTGACCAGTACTGGGGAAAAATAACAATTGAAAGGTTGTATTATAATTATCTGATAAGACTTTGAAAAAAATTACTTAAATGCTAAAATAATCTCATGTGATTATACATGTCAAGATAAATTAAACAATCAAATGGAAATTTTAGAACTGAAAGATGTAATAATTGAAATCAGGAACTTAGTTGATGGGATCAGTTGAAAATGACTGGTTGTCTGCACCATCATCTGGGGTTCTAGTCAGGGAATCCTAGTATTCTCACAAACATATGATGGGACTAGACCTCTAATAGACCCCTCTCTCCACCATCACTGGTCACTTCCATCAGGAATATCATCTTAAGCCCTCTTGTGGGCCTCTCCAGCACCTTGTCCTCATTATAGAGGAGCAATTGTAGGGACTGCCCCACTCTCTGAAGGGAGGTTTGGTCAGCCTACTCCGCTACTCGAGGAAGACTGGCTCTGAAATGATCATAATCTTGTTGCTCATTATTAAATCATTAATAATAATAATAATAATAAAGAAGAATAAGGAAGCTTCCAATGGAGGGGATGGGATGGGAGATGGAATTCTGGTGGGAACTCCATGAAATTTTACCCCTGTCATCTCACAACCTTGTTAATCATTATTAAATCACTAATAAAAATTTTAAAAAAGAAAATCCCTTATCAAAGAATAATTTAATGAACTAGAAAGTGGGTCAAGAGAAAATATCAAGATTAACACGTTGAGTGAAATAAGTCAGAAACAGAAGGATGAATATGGGATGACCTCACTCTCAGGCAGAAGTTGAAAAACAAGATCAGAAAAGAAAACACAGGTAGAACCTGAAATGGAATTGGCATATTGCACCAAAGTAAAAGACTCTGGGGTGGGTGGGTGGGGAGAATACAGGTCCATGAAGGATGATAAATGACATAGTGGGGGTTGTATTGTTAAATGGGAATCTGGGGAATGTTATGCATGTACAAACTATTGTATTTACTGTTGAATGTAAAACATTAATTCCCCAATAAAGAAATAAATAAAAAATAAAAAGAAAATATTAATATTAATATAGAGATACAAAATGATAGAAGATACATATCAAAGTATTAGACAACCAAAAATTCTACCACATGTACATTGGAAATCCTAGAACAAGAGGAAAGAGGAGTATCAGAAATCATTTAAAAAAATTAAGACAAAGACTTCTCTAAAAGTAATAGGTACATCAACTCACAGATTCAAGAAGCACTAAGAATCCCAAACTGGATAAAAGAAAACTATACCTGAACACATTGTAATAATACTTCTAGAAAGTAAACATTAAAAAAAGAAAACATTAAATATCAGTAGTTAGTGATGGCTAGTTTTAAAAAAATATTTATTTATTCCCTTTTGTTGCCCTTGTTGTTTTATTGTAGTTATTATTATTGTCACTGTTGGATAGGACAGAGAGAAATGGAGAGAGGAGGGGAAGACAGAGAGGGGGAGAGAAAGATAGACACCTGCAGAACTGCTTCACCGCTTGTGAAGCGACTTCCCTGCAGGAGGAGAGCCAGGGGCTCGAACCAGTATCCTTAGCTAGTCCTTGCACACTTTGCGCCACGTGTGCTTAATCTGCTGAGCTACCGCCTGAATCCCAGTGATGGCTAATTTTTCAAGAGATTTATTTGAGAAGACAAGAAAATTCTATGTTGATATACTTAATATATGTAATTGTTAATCTGGTGAAAATTCATTTAAAATGAAAATGGAAAAGAATATTTTCAGAAAAGTAAAAATTGAAAGTTTCTCATGTTTGCATTCGTAAGGGAAAGACAATGAAACACCAGAAAAAAATGCAGCTCAAACACACAGGAGACATCAAAGCTTTAACTATGCTGACACATCTCAATAGTTTTACATTATGTAAACTAACAACAACCATTCCAATTTGTGAGAAAAATATATGTAACAAATACATAATCCACAACTTCAAATGAAAACTACACTGAATGTCTTGAACCCTAAGACAGCAGGAACCTCACATTTCCACTATAGAGCCTAAACTTCCAACAATCCTGGGACCCTAGGGTAGGGCCCACTTTCCCGTATGCTTCTCCCAATTCTTATCAAATAATATTGCATCCGCTGATTGCAACCTAATCAACGCAATGAGTGCCACCCCAGCATGCTTCACCTCAGACTGTCCAGAGACTTCAGGTGTGGAATGACAACCCTTCAGCTTCATGACTCGGGTGAGACTTTTCCTTTCATAGTACTCTCAAATTCCATCCCAGGTGGATCACTTCCTAACAAAGTCCCCAAACCTAGATATAGACCAGGTTCCAGGAGATAGAGCATATGTTCACACGTATCTGTAAATAAGGGCAAATATATACCTGAAAGCAGTAGTACACTAGAGTTTGCAGTGAGTACCCCCCAACATTTCATGTCCACTATTCCAACCTTTGGGTCCATGATTGTTCAACAATTTGTTTGGTTTTGTATGTTAACTCTCTTTTCAGCCACCAGGTTCCAGATGCCATCAGGATGCTGACCAGGCTTCCCTGGACTGAAGACCCCACCAATATGTCCTGAAGCTCCGCTTCCCCAGAGACTCACCCTACTAGGGAAAGAGAGAGGCAGGCTGGTAGTATGGATCGACCAGTCAATGCCAATGTTCAGTGGGGAAGCAATTACAGAAGCCAGGCCTCCCACCTTCTGCAACCCACAATGACCCTGGGTCCATGCTCCCAGAGGGATAGAGAATGGGAAAGCTATTGGGGAGGGGATGGGATACAGAGATTGGGTGGTGGGAATTGTGTGGAGTTGTAGCCCCCCATCCTATGACTTTGTTAATGTCTCCTTTCTTAAATAAATAAATTAATTTAAAAAATAAAAATAAAAATAAAAAAATAATATATACTTTAATCTCACAGTAAGAGCCAATGTAACTATCTAATAAGTGTAAGAAGGAATATTCTAAAATACTAAAATTCTAATTCCAAATACATTTAATAAGTGGAGAAAAACAAAAGCAATAGTAAATTGGAGGATGCAACTCAACAATAATTGCACTGAGATATGAACTCACTTAATACTATTATTAGTACTTAAGGTTTATCTGAATGAAAAACAAATCCAAAGTAAATGCTGTTTTCTAATGTAAGATTAGAAACTAAATATGGGAGTCGTCGGTAGTGCAGTGGGTTAAGTGCACTTGGCACAAAGTGCAAGAACAGGCATAAGGATCCTGGCTGGACCCTCTGGCTCCCCACTTGCAGGGGAGTTGCTTCACAAGCGATGCAGCAGGTCTACAGGTGTCTATCTTTCTCTCCCCCTCTCTGTTTTCCCCTCCTCTCTCCATTTTCTCTGCCCTATCCAACAAGAACGACATCAATAACAACAATGACTACAACAATAAAAGGGCAACAAAATGGGATAAATAAGTAAATATTAAAAAAGAAACTAAATATAAGGATGAAAGGTTGGAAGACAAAGAATAAAGGAACCCAAATAATGTAAGTGTAACTCATTGTCACCGTCAGAATAATAATTATACTTCAGTCTGATTTTGGTTGTCGTGACTTTTAAAACCTTGGTTAGGGTATAGATCACTTTATTATCATAATTGTGAGAAATTATTCTGATGAACAGTTATGGTTGAACAACAATGACATAATCTGAAATATTTATGTTACTCAAGAGAAAATAGAAGCCAGAAAATAAAATGGCTTATAGTCCTTTCTATCGTATCTATTCAGTATTTAAGGCATAGCTACTATGAGATAACTGATGAAAAACATACCTTTCTTATAGATCAACCCACTAACACCCATATCCAGCAGAGAAGCAATTACAGAAGCCAGAACTCCCAACTTCTGCACCCCCAAAATGAATTTTGTTCCATACTCCTCTTAGAGGGGGAGAAGTGACAGGGGGGAAATGACCAGAAAGTTCTGAACTCCAACTCCATCAGGGACCAGAAAGATAAAAGGAAAAGAGGAAAGGTGTGGGTGTGATTTGGAAGGGGAGATATGGCAGGAGCATAGAAAAAAAAGGGGGTATGTATATATACATAGACAGATATAGAAATAATAGTCAACCCATATCTGCAACTTTGGGAGAGCTGTGGTAGCTTCAATGGAGGGAATGGGGATATAGAACTCTGGTGGTGGGAACAAGGCAGAATTATACCTTTGTTATCTGAAAATTTTGTAAACCTATACTAAGTCACCGATAAAGTTTTTTAAAAAGAAAATAAAATATACCTTTTTTTCATTTATTCTTTTTAAGTTGTGTATGGGCATAGAGATAACTACAAAGCAAGATGAAAAAGCAAAAGTCTCATGAGAGATGATAAAATGTTATTTGTTGGAAAAGAAAAAACTCTATTTTGAATGAAGTTTAACTTCAGTCTTCAAATAATCAGACATTTTTTTTTCTGGGTTATGAAGAAATAGGTAAACTTGAAGAAGGACAAGAAAGGGGAGGAAGGCATAACAGTGACATCATCGCCAGCAATATCTTCCATTTCCAAAGGAAGTATAGCTCTGCTCATGAGATGTTTTTTTCTTTGCTTTCATAAACAAAGTCACTTTTGAGATATGTTCACTGTTAATTTTTAAGGTAACTTGTTTTTAAGTGTCTAAAACTGTAGGGCACAGACTATTACTTTGGATAATCTTCCTCCTTGCCTAACCTACAATTACGCATTCACTTCCAGTCCCCAAAGGATCCTTTTAGGGCAGAACCCTTTCCTCTCACTCAGTGACTACTCAGACTTGACTGAGAAATATATTGGCAAGCTACTAAATCCTATGACTGAGTCTTCAGTAGCTAAGTTCCTCTGTTATTAGAGGTGTCCTTAATGCATGACTTGGTCCCATTTATTTAGCTCTATTCTCTACTCTACCTGCTCTCTTCTCTCTCTAGCATGATTCCCTTTTCCCTGGGAGCTGTCTGGTGAAACAGGTCATATTCATGTCAAGTCCTTATTCAGTTGCCTGAGGAACAAGCAAGGAACACACATACTTTCTGCAATGCAAATTTCTTCTACTTGAGGCAGGCAGCAGCACAGGAGCAGTCAGGAGCTTCTAAAAATAAAATAAAGCTCAGAATGGCTCTCATTTTTCACCCATAATTTCAACATGCAGCATTCTGATTTATCTAAATAAACTTTCCACATTGGTTTCTCCCTCCCCTACGCATGTCTTTATTTAGGCAGCACCCTTCCATTTGTGTTGGGCTTTGCAGAATTCAAAGTTCAGTTCTTTAAAATGTCTATTAGAGGGAGCTGGACGGTAGTGCAGTGGGATAAGTGCACATGATACGAAGCACAAGGACCAGTATAAGGATTCCAGTTGAGGTCCCAGGCTCCTCACCTGCAGGGGGTCGCTTCATGGAGGGTGAAGCAGATCTGCAGGTGTCTATCTTTCTCTCCCCCTCTCTGTCTTCCCCTCCTCTCTCAATTTCTCTCTGTCCTGTCCAACAACAATAAACAGCAGTAACAATAATAACAACGATAAGGACAATAAAGGCAATAAAATGGAAAAAATGGCCTCCAGGGGTAATGGATTCATAGTGCAGGCATCGAGCCCCAGCAATAACCCTGGAGGCAATATGTATATGTATGTGTATGTGTATAAGTATGAATGTATATCAGTATGTGTATATGTATGTATTTGATTCCCACAGCAGCTCTATGTGGAAAGTGAGGCAGATAGCATACCCCATTTAAAGATGAGATAGAAAAAGAATCACCATATTGTACTAGGCTCCTACTGCTGTGGTAACAAATTGATGCAAATTCAGTGACTGAAAACAACAAACAAATATTATCATACAGCTTTGCATGTCAAATCCTAAGAAGTCAAGTCCTAAGAACAAGAACTGCTTTTCTCGTAAAGATTTCAAGGGACAATCCATTTCCTTGAGTTTTTCAGCTTGTCTCATGGCCTTCTCTTAAAAGTTCTGTATGTAATAGTACTTTTACTATAGAAGGAAGAACTAAAATCCAGTCAGAGACCTCATTTTGACAGTGCATTTGCTATGTCAAAAGCATAGCCCTGGTTCAAAGCCCCATAACACTGAGTTCTATGGTGTCTTTCTCTTTTCTTTCTTTCTTCATTTCTTCCTTTCTTTCTTCCTTTCTTTCTTTCTTTCTTTCTTTCTTTCTTAATGGTGTCTTTCTGTCTCTCTATTTCGGTCTCTGTCTTGCTATCTGAAAAACTTTGCCCCATTGATGATAGAAAAAAAAAATCAAGAAACTAGAGTGCTTCGTTGTAAGCTAGTAGCTAAGAACTAACAATTCTTATAAACAAAGCACTAAAAACAGTCAAACATAATTACTTTTCTTATTTTAAAATTATATTTTGCTCATTTATTACTATGCAAAGCATAAGCAGAGCTTACCAAAGCTTTTCTTTGATTCATATAAGGTACAGGATATTAACTTCCCTAAATTCTATCATATCTGTTTTTCTCCAAAGGTGGTAGACACTATGAACGAGACATGTAAAACAGCATGTGACTAACTAAAGAAAACAAAATGAATAATTCCCCTTCCCAGATTTCTAGTCCTTTTCAAGCACAATCAGCATTAATATCTCTCCTTTGTTCACTGACACAGAGGTCCTTGACTCAGCCCTTCAACACACTTTACCAGACAAAGTCAAGAATATTTTTCTTCTGATATTCAGGCTGCTAGTACTGCTTATATATTCTAGCATATGCTCTGCTGAAGTGAGCCCCGGACCAGAGAGGCAGGTCTTTGTAAAGTACATTTACAATGATGTATCTCCATACCTTCTTCTTTAAAGTCTAAAATATTCAAGTAGTAAAATGTCATTTGGTTTGACTCTTGTCCATATCAACTCTCCCACTGACACCTAATGCTTCATACTGTGGTAAAAATAAACCCCATATATGTCTACATGGTAAGCATTGCCATATCTTCCTATCTGTTGACATCTGTGTTCATTACCAGACTTGTTATTATTTTTAACCTTTCCAAAGGGCATGAACTTCACAGCTGACTTCCTACCTGGTTCATAATCAACTGGAGGGTATAGGACTTGTGTATAATAGAACACTGTGCCCGATTACCAAGTACAATGTCTGGAATAATGTAGGAGCTCAAAAACCACCATACAAATGGAAATACAGTAGAAAAAATATGAGTTAGATATTGTATTCCTAATCCAACACAGGCAACATGTAGTAATTCTCAGGAATTCAGCTTCTATGAAAATTCTAGGGTTAAAATATTGTCAGTGCTCACTTTACTTATTTATAGATTACATATATGGATTTAGTTAACACTAAATGTTAACTAAATGTTTGAAGCCCCAAATTCAATACTCAATTTGCTTTCTCAGCCACTCCTGCACAAACAGAGGCAAAAGATGTGTTGCCTGAGGTTCATAGTTCTATAGTTTGGCTAAACTGAAGTTGAACAAGTCAAAGTTCTTTTAACTCATACTGTAAATGTACTTACTATCCATGTTATATTTAATGTCTAATATTCTAAATTTATGTGATGTTTGCTGGTAATTTGTTTGTTTTAAATGACTGTCAGAGGGGTCAGAATATAGCTAACCTCCTAGTGCACATCCTTTACTATGTGTGACTTCCCCTATATGAGCCCTGACTTCTTTTGGGTATATCACAATATTTTGGGGAGGTTCTACAGAGGATAGAATGAGGCTGTCTCTTACTCTTTCTCTCCTCTTCCTCCTCTTTCCTTGTGAAGTAAAGAGAATGTAAAGTGTCAGCCTAGAAGCAGTGGAGAAGCATGCATCTGAGCCATCAGTGGCAAAACAAGCACAGTGATCTTCAAACTTAGTGTTTAAATACTTACTAGTGTTTCTATACATGAGAAGGCTGTGATGTGTTATATGCTGAAAACAGGTGCCTTAGATAACTTTTGTTCACACATGAGATCTAGTTCTACTAGCTAAGAGATCACTGACTATTCATGAATCAGCTTCATATACTACCTAAAGTATTCTTGAACAGCACACATAAACCAAATATGTTTGATCAGTAGCTAAAAATTTTGTGACTAGAGGTTTTAGGAGCCCAGCCTCAAGGAGCAAAGATTTAGAGTGTCAATGGTAACTAAATAAGCTATAGCAATATGAATAATAAGTATTGGCCATATTGTGTATAATTGTTTATATATACACGCATATACTTAATGCGATTATAATTATTATTTTTTAATTTTGTAACCAGAATACCACTCAACTCTGGTTTAAAGTAGTGTAAGGGATTGAACCTGGGACACCCAGGCCCTCAGGAATAAAAGACATTTTTGTTTCTTATGCAACCATTATGCTATCGTCTCAGATCAGTTATTTCCTTTTGCTTGAAATCCAAATCCATTAATGAAAGTCATTTTTTTTTTAACCAGAGAATTCCTATCCTCTAAGTTTTGGTCCTGTCAGGTTTGAACCTAGGACCTCAAAGCCTCATGCTCAAAATCATTTTGCATACCCACTAGTGTGATTTTCCCAGATATATTTATATATCATATTATTTTGCCCACATTTATCCCTTACCAAGAGGAAAAACATCTGGTAGTGTTCTAAGAGCCTGGCATTCCCAGATTAGGCCAAGTATATATATATTCTTTGAATTTTGCAGAATATAATGTGTTATTTAATGTATTTGGAAAATCAGGAACCCTTCCAGATAAGCTATCTAGATGCTCCCTCATTTTGCAATTATTTTTACAAGCTATGCCAAAACATTTTTTAATAGAGGGGGGTAGTGTTTTACAGTGTAGTCATTGTCACATACATATAATTACATTTTTTTTAGATATTTTGCTTTATTTTCCATTTTTATTTATTTTTTATTTTATATTTGATAGGACAGAAAGAAATTGAGAGGGAAAGGGGCATAGAGAGGGAGAGTGACTGAGAGACACCTGCAGCCCTGTTTCACCACTTGTGAAGCTTTCTCCTTGAAGGTGGGGACCAGGAGCTCAAACCAGAGACCTAGTGCACTGTAATGTGTTCACTTATCCAGGTGTACCACCACCTGCCAGCCTCCTGCATATAATTTCATTATGCATCAGGACCCCACAGATCTCTTTCATCCTTCCTTCCCCTCCTTTTAGCCAGAGTTCCTTTGATGTGATACACCATGCCCAATTAGTGTTTCACTTAGTTTTCTCCCTCCTTGTCCATAATTATTAGATCTCAGTTATAATTGAGATCATTTGGTATTTGTCCTTCTCTTTGTATGGAAAAAATTTTTAAATAGTTAATTGACTGGAATGGGTAAATATATAAAAATATAGATAATTATAGAAAAATAGTCAACCCATATTGGTGACCTTTGGAGAACGACTAGAGTTTCCAATGAAAGAAATGGGGACACAAATCTCTGGTGGTGGGGACAGTGTGGAATTATATCCCTGTTATCTCATACATTTGTAAATTAATATTAAATCACTAATAAATTCTGAAGATGAACAAACAAGCACATTTCCATGTTCAGGCTACTACAAATAGACTTGAAACAATCATGGTACGTGAAATCAGTCAGAAAAAGGGTGAATACTTGATGCTCTTGCTTATAGGTAAAACTTGAGAAACAGAAGGGAAAAATCAATGTGGGCCAGACCTGGTCTGCTAGAACAAAATCAAGCATGTTGGGTGATACAGGGACAAGGGGAGACAAAGGAAGGGGCTGAGTAGATGTATGGTACCACTATATAATGGGGCAGTGCTCTGGACTGTCTAGGTCTTATTTTCTACCTCTCTTAACATACACAAACACACAATCAGGAAATAACATTAACAAAGAAGTACTTTAAAATAGATCATGAGCTTGATGATTAAAGTAGGAAATAAAAAAATTCCAAAATAGGAAATAAAAGCAGGAAATCACTAAGATGCTGAATCAAGTATTTATTTATATTTTTAGATACAATATCCAACACAGAACCCATAAAAGAGCACATCAATTTGGGCTTCATTTAAATGAAAATGTCTGCTCTTCAAGAAGAATGAACAGTTAATAAAATCTGGGAGAAAATATTTGCAAATCTAAAAGAATGCATACCTAAAATACATAAAAAAAATTCTTTAAACCCAGCAATAATGAGACTCATGCTAGTTTTTTTTTAAATGGGTAAATGTTTGCTTGGTCATAAGTGTGGCTCAGATTCAATGCTAGTCCCCACCACTTTGGAGGAAGCTTCAATACTGTAGAGTGTGTGTGTGTGTGTGTGTGTCTATGTGTGTGTGTGTCTATGTGTGTCTCTATGTGTGTGTGTGTGTGTGTGTGTGTGTGTGTGTGTGTGTGGTGTTGGTCTTGAGAGGTGAAACCCAGATGATGAACAGTATGAAAAAGGGGGGAAGTTGTGAGTGAAGATGCACCCAGATAATTACATATTACCATTACCATGTGGAAAGAACTGGGTTTGAACTCCCGATCCTCACCTGCAGAGGGGCACTTTACCAGTAGTGAAGCAGGTCTATAGGTGTCTATCTTTCTCCCTCCTTCTCTTTTTTTTAATAAATCATTTTCATTTTCATTTTATTTATTTATTATTGGATAGAGAAAGAAAGAAATTTAGAGGGGAGGAGAAGCTAAAGAGCGAAAGAGACAGAGAGACACCTGTAGCCCTACTTCACCACTAGTGAGGCTTTCCTGCAGATGGGGACCAGGGACTTGAAACTGGGTTTGTGTGTGTGTGTGTGTGTATGTGTGTGTGTGTGTGTGTGTGTGTGTGTGTGTGTGTGTGTGTGTGCTTAACCAGGTGTGCCACTGTCTGACCATCTTTCTCTCCTTCTCTATCTCCCCTTCTCTCTCAATTCTTTTCTGCCCTATCAATTATAATAGGAAGGAAGGAAGGAAGGAAGGAAGGAAGGAAGGAAGGAAGGAAGGAAGGAAGGAAGGGAGGGAGGAAAAGGGAGGAAGGAAGGAAGGAAGAAAAGGAGAAAGGGAGAAAGAAAGAAGAAAGAAAGAAAGAAAGAAAGAAAGAAAGAAAGAAAGAAAGAAAGAAAGAAAGAAAGAAAGAAAAATAAAGAAAGAGGAGCAATGGATTTGTAGTGTGGGCACTGAACCTCATCAATAACCCTGGTAGCACTTAAAAAAAAAAAAGTAAGGACCATGGAAACAGCATAGTGCTTATGCAAAAGACTTCGATGCCAGAGATTCTGAGGTTCTAAATTCAATTCATAGCACCACCATGTCCCATAAATAGTATTCTGCTTTTGTGCCCCCTTTTGTGTGTGCGTGTACATGTGCTTGTATGTGTGTGAGTGTTTTTCTCTAAATATCACTCACTCACTAAAATAAAATATTTTAAATGGGTAAATTATTTGAACAGTATTGACTAAGGAATGACAGATGAGTGAAAAGACTACAATATCAATAAATTTTAGGAAAATACAAACAAAATTTTCACTATTAAACCCTACACAATTATTAAAATACTAATGTCTATGATAAAGATTGACCATAACAAATTCTTGATGAAGATATGGAGGAACTGGAGTGCTCATACCCTACTGGAGGGGATAAAATGTTTCACTTTTTTATTGATTAATTTATTGGATAGAAACAGAAATAAAGAGGAGAGGTAGAAATGGAGAAAGAAAGAAAGAAAGAAAGAAAGAAAGAAAGAAAGAAAGAAAGAAAGGAAGGAAGGAAGGAAGGAAGGAAGGAAGGAAGAAAGAAAGAAAGAAAGAAAGAAAGAAAGAAAGAAAGAAAGAAAGAGAGGAACATCATTAATGAAGCTTCCCTCCACTTCAGGTGGGGACCAGGGGTTTGAACCTGGATCCCTGCACATTATAACACATCACAGCTCAATCCCTTGAATGACAGACTTTGGTAAACAGTTTGAAGTTAAGGTATTAAATGTGTGGCACTGTATAATCTGGTCATACAACACCTAGATGTTAGCCAAGAGAAATAAGAGCATTAAGTTAATACAACAGCTTTTACATGATGTTTGCTAGTAGCTTCATTTGAAATTGTCAAATATTTAAAAATTACTCAAATATGTGCATGGAAAAGACCATACTCTTTCAGGTGAGCTATCCTCTATTCCTTATTTTTTCTTCAAAATAAAAAGAAATGTATTTAAGTAAAGGCTTTTCAAGCACAGGACAGCTAGATATGAGAATGAACTCACTGTAGTTTCCAAGTACTTTGCTGCCAAATATATATACACACACACACACACACACACACACACACACACACACACACCAAATGGGTCAACTAAGAATCAAATCAGTCTCATTGATAAGGTTTAACATGGTATGACACCAGCAGGTGTTTGGGCTGCTTTGAATGAGTTAGTAGGTATGATGTATCCATTGTGTGATATTCTAAAAAGATGACTGTCTTGTGATTCATCTAAACACACTTTTTAAAAGTGGGCTGTATTGAGACAAGTTATTTAAGGAGAACCATCCAGTGTGTACATAGACTAACTTCCCATAAACCTTCACATATTAATTTGTACGTGAAGTAGGTCTTTTGCTTTTATCGTAAGGGAAAATTCTGTGAAGAGTCACTTCCTCCTTGTTGTCTGGGAGCCTATTGTGCTCTCCGTTATTTAAAAATAGAAAGATGTAATAGCAACAGATGGCAGCCTGGAAAAGAAGTCCAGCTGAGATTTTTCTAACATACAGCAAAGGATGAAGGTTGATGGGCTCACTGTCAACTGTGCAAAATTAATATCCTTGAAAAAATGGGAAAGAGAATTAAATGACTACAACACTACTCTTCTAATTTTAAATGCTTGCAGGTGAGAAGGAAAGGAATCAGAGCAGTTTCCTCCCCATCCTGTTCCCTGACATGCCTATTTTTTTTTTCCACTGGGAAAATAACTACTGAAATGTTTTAAATTCTCAAATGTGGTATTATTGCATTGCTGCTCTCAGAGTGTTTGACCCAGAGAGTAACAAAAGATCTATGCTTTGTGGGATTGTACTATTACCCTCTTGAAAGTCATAATTATTCTCTCACAGGGATTTTGCACCTTTATTCTGAATTAGGTCCCACACTACACTGGTCCTATCTCAGCCATCCATCTTTAGAGATGGCACCATTTGTAAATTTATTACAAATATTGTTCTGTCAGTCTTGAACTAGATCTTCTCTTTACTCCCAAGTTAACTCACCTCAAGCATACTAATCCATCCCCTTACACAGTTGACCAGGCAGTTGTCATGTCTTCTCTGGTTTACCTGTAAAATTAATGGTTACCATCCCGAAGTCCATTAGAATTACCATCTGAAACCTGCATCAGTGCCCAGTCCATAGGTAGGAGTGAGAATTGGGAACATCCACTTTTCAGAATCTTTGTACATACTATGTTCACCTCACTGAAAACTAATACTCATTCATGTTTTCTCGCCTTCTCTGCTTTAGTGCTAATATCATCAGTTCAATCTGAAATCCACCTATGATGCTGGCAATTACTCTCCTTCACTCAAGTTTTCTTTTCTTTTTAAACTGTCTTTTTTAATTTGAAATATTTTGTTTTCTTATTATTGGATAGAGATAGAGAGAAATATAGAAGGAGGAGAAAATAGAAATGGAAATAAACAGAGATGGAAAAAAAATTCATGAAGTTTTGCCCCTGCAGGTGGGGACCAGGGATTTGAACCTGGATCCTTGCACACAGTAATGTGTGCATTCAACCAGGTGCTCTACCACCTGGCCCTGCCACATTATATTGTCTTTAACTCATCTTCCATACTTCATAACAATATAACAAGTTCCCAATAGGCCACATTTTCTTTGGGAATGCAAAGAAATAATACATCCTGCAGCAGATGGATGAGGTAAAATGTTATTTTTGCTCATAGATTTTGTTTTTAAGAATGGGAGATTGTCTCTGCCCTAATCCAACTTTCTAGCCCTTTTTTTTTTCTACTCTGATACGGTTTTATCAGACAATATTTTTGTCCAACTCCATGTTAGCTATCAAACAAAAGCAAAAAACTATGATAGTTATGGGCCCCAAAAATATGCCTACAATGGACTTCCTAGCTTCTTTCTATCTGTGGATTCCCTAATCTTGCCTGCTTTGCTCCTACTTTTTGTTTCCTGTTCATTAATTGTTTTGTCTCACTTTGTATTTTGCCGCCTTTGAGCCATCAAGTTGCAAACACTAGCATAATTCCATCCTGACTTCCCTGGGCAGATGACTTCACCACTTCAGAGCCCTGTATCACTATGGAAAGATAAGAAACAGGCTGGGGGGTATGGCTAGAGCTGCCAGTGCACATGTCCAGTGGAAAAGCAATTATAGAAGCTAAAACTACCACTTTTGACACAACAAAAACAATTTGATCCATACTTCCACTGGGGGAGAAATTATAGGGGGAAGATGACTAGAGGGCTCTGATCTACAACTCCATCAGGACCCAGAGGGAGAGGAGGAAAAAAGGAGGGATATTTGGATGTAATAATACGTGTGTGTGTGTGTGTGTGTGAGAGAGAGAGAGAGACTTGGAAAAGGAGAAGATGGGGCTCCCCCAAAATGCTAAATATATACAAAGATAGACAGATGGTTGTAGAAATAATAGTAGACCCATATCTGCAACCTTTGGAGAACTGCTGTAGCTGACAAAGGAGAGATTAGGGATACAGGACTCTGGTGGTGGGAATGGTATGGAGTTGTACCCCTGCTGTCCTGTAGTTTTGTAAATCAATATTAAATCACTAAAAAAAAAAAGTTTGTCTTTATGTGCCTGGATCCTGATTGACAACCATCGCCACACCCACACTGCACTGACAGACACACAAGAGAAAGAAGAAGTGTGCTCTCAGTACCTGAACTTAAAACATACCACGTCCCCACAGCACAGGTATACTGATGCTGCCTTCAAAGACAACTGCTAGCCTTGCAGAATAGGCCTGTATCAGCCCCTCAGCTGAACAATTATCCTTTTGAGCACTGCCCTCTCAATCACTGTCCTTCCTACCCTTCTCCTCAAGGACATCTCTCACCCCCACTTTTGTGTTGACCTCTCTTCTGGGTCCTTAAGATGGAATGCCACAAGACTCAGTCCTCTCATTTATTTATTTATATAAAAATAAACAGGTTGTTAGTGATAGTACATGCTATGTCTCTGCACAGAATAGATACAACTCAGTCATCAGCTGACATCAAAGATGGGTAAGAAAATAATTTGAGAACATACATTCAATATCAACTGTGCTAAATATCTCTGTTAGCTTTATAATTAGCTTAATATGTAACCATCCATCATAAGATCTAGAAATCACCAAGATAGTATATATAAAATGTGGACATTGAGATTATAATAATAATCTCAGTACTGAAACTGAATTAGACTGTAAGCACTGAAAAATATACAATAAACTCTGTATCACCCAACTAGCAAGTGTCCTTCCTGTCAAAGTGATGTGAAACACTTTTAATACTGTTATTTTACCTAGATATCAAAATAAGATTTTAACTCAGATCACAACTACTGAGAATTTTAGTAATGAAAGTGGAAAGAGAATTTTTTCTGCTAAAACTCATTTTTAAAGATAAAATATTTATCTTTATATAAATTCTCTCAATATGAAAAATGTAAAAATTGTCACTTTAAGGTAATGATATATACTATTGTGTAGTAACACACTCTCTACACAACATTAAAAGTGCTTCTCTTTATATAATTTGTTTTATCACAGAGCATTTATTCAACCTTAACATTAGTGACATGAGTTGTAAGTAGTCATAACATCCTTCCTGGAAGAATATCTTAACACTCACAGATATATTGTCACTGTAGTCACTTAGTTTAGAAGTAACAGGAAAAGGTTGAATATTTACCCAATAATAAATTTTAAAAAGTTGTTCTGGATCTTTGAACACACTTACCATATAACTTAAAAATCATAGAGTAAGTACAAGTTAATAATAAGAACAGTACCAGTGGGAGAGTTAAAGACACAAGGTAAAGTCTTCCAACTACCTAGTCAGGCTTTACATTCTTGTTTCTTTATAGTAAAAGTTTATTGGGAAACTTGCTAGGTATATCCTATGCTTTCATGAAATCTTTCTCTCTCTCTCTCTCTCTCTCTCTCTCTATATATATATATATATATATATATATATATTATAAATATACATATATAATATAAATATACATATTCAGTAAGAGTTAATATCTATCTTTATTTTTATTTATTTTTTGTACATAGGGCAGAAATAAATTGAAATGGAAAGAGTGGAGAGACAGAGGGCAACAGAAAGATAGACATCTGCAGACCTGTTCCACCACTTATGAAGTCTTCCTTTGTATAGGAGGGGAACGGAAGCTTGAACCTGAGACTTCAGTCTGGTAATACGTGCACTCAACCAGGTGTGCCACCACCTGGACATTCACATGGCTATCTTTATAAAAATAAACTCATATGAGTGAAATAGTGTACAGTAAATGCTACATATAAGTATAAATTAATATATTTTATATAATAATAGATCATCTAATATTATTTATTATGTATTTTCTATTTGTATCAATAGATAGGACATCAATATTTAAAATCAACATTTCTATAAATGTTTGATTCTTTTAAACATAGCATTTCCTTATGGATAGATAAACATTCAAACTTTCTTGTATTTGAACATTATGGTGGTTTTCATACTCTTTTTTTGTTGTTGTTGTTATACATATAACACATGAACAACAGCCTTAAGTCATATATCCTTGCATATTATGGAGATATTTCAATAGGATATGTTTCTTGTCAGTAGAATTACAAAGGATAAGTACATTTAACATTCCCCGACCTTGTCAAGTACCTCCTTAAAAGAGTTAAAGAATGGGAAATCTATGAGGGGAGGGGATGGGAAATGGAGTTCTGGTGGTAAATTGTATGGAATTGTACCCCTCTTATCTAATAGTTTTGTCAGTGTTTCCTTTTTTATAAACCATTTCTTTTTTAAAAGTTTGCACCAACTAGCAATTCTAAATGTAAGAACACTGGCTTTTCATTTGTGGTCCCTAAGGAAGCATCATCCATCTGGTTCAATGTATGTTGACTGTAAGCAAGGCACTGTGCTAAGAATTTTATATGCATGGTCTTTAAATCTTAGGATAGCCAAACCAGATATGTATAACTGGTCCCATTTTTTACTCACATAGGAGCTAAGCTACCTAGCACTCTCAGGATAGAAGGGGTACTATTGAAATCCATGCTTTGCATCCAGAGCCTATGGAACTGGCTCACAAACATATGATTTGCAAAGGTTTTTTTTTTTTTTTGGGGGGGGGGTGGGTGAGAGGGCAATGTGTTCTAATATCTCTGTCATTCCTAATCAGACCAGGGGATTGACATTCTGCTTCCTTTTATTTTTAACTGTTGAAAATAGTTCTAATCTCAAATGGACTCTTTTTTTTTTCACCTTCACCTATTCCTCCTGTGAAGGACATGTGTAATTCTGCTGCCTGGACCTGTCAATAGATGAAGCTTTATGATTCCTCTGTCAAGCTTTAGTGACATCCCAATATGAGATATCAGATATCAATATGAGATAACTTTATTTTATAGTTGAACACCACATTCGTAGAGATGAAAAAGGACGGTCAGATAGTTGTTTAATTCTGTGACAAAGTGGGGGAACAAGTTAGGGAGTGCTAAATGGACTCAGCTTGAAGTAGTATGATTTTTTTTTCTCCCTTGGCATTTTTAAGACAGAGTCTCTGCTGCCTGGCAGGGATTTGATTTTGAGCTCTAATTTCCAAAAGTTATTCATTAGCGTGTATACTAAATCACATGGTTCCCTTTCCTTATGAATGTATTGTCAAGCTGGCTGTGGAACAATGACTCTCCAGCGACTGTGGAAGTGGGATTCTCTTTAGATGACTATGTATGGCTTTGCTCACTGGGTTGTGATGGCAACCCTGGAAAATTCCCTGTGCCCTGTCCTTCTCCTCCAGCGAGCTGAGTGCTTGTGAGGTGACATGTGACAATGAAAGTGGCTCCTGACCCAGATGCTGAGCTGTGGAAAATCCCTTCTAGCAGCAGCAGCTGGGGCGGTGGCGGCTCCACAGGCAGCAAAGCTGACAGCTCTGACGTTGCCTGTGGCTCTGTCATGTAGGAGGCTGCTCACTGAGCTGAAGGATTCCACTTGAAGCCATATTTCTCTGACTTACCTTTGATCCTCAGCTATTTGCATATTGCTGTGAGCTGTGGGGTAGCCAAAAAACACCTGCATAAATACCTCCTGAGAGCAGTCTGTCTCTACTTTCTTAGGGTGGAAAAATTATCTGTCTGGGCTGGGTAGGAACAGTATTTCGTGTAGGTTACTGAAATAGTCTTCCACATACAGATTAAAGTCAAGAGTCCTGCCCACCCACTAGGCAAGGGAGAAATTGCTAAATGTCTCACCAAAGGCAAGGACATAGTAAAGGTGCTTCTCAAGGACATCAAAATAGAAAGTGAGGTTCTCCATTTCTGTAAGCTGGGTTCAGTATCCATTTCCTGCTCTTCAGTGTCTCCCAGACTAGTGAGTTGGTTGGAAGGGCAGGTATTAAGGTCTAAAGTACAATGAAGTGAGGTCTTCTCTTCTTTTTCCACTTTCTACATATAAAATTGTATATTTTCATCTACCACCTCTCTATATTAATCTCTTTCTATTATTTCCATAATTTCTCTCCTTTTTTTGTATGTAGCATAAATGCAATAAACATATCTGTGTTGATTGAAATATTACCCAAGATGTTCAATGCTTGGGGGGGTAATAGTAACAATAACAATAATAATTATAATGGCAATAAAACTAGAGGCTCTAAATAACTGCATTTCTATTTACTTCACACAATCACTCCCCCAAGCTCATATCTAGTTTATTTATTACTGTTGTTTTATTTTGGTTTTTGAATCCTGGTTTGGTTTTATCTTTAAAGAAATCATGTAAAAACTGGTTATGAGGCCTGGGGAAACAGCATAATGTTTATACTAAACACTTTTATGCCTGGAGCTCTGAGGTCCCAGGCTCAATCCTCAGTACCACCATAAGTTAGAAATGAGCAGTGCACTGGTCTCTTTCTCTCACTCTCTCTCTGTCTCTCTCATACATAAATAAATGTTTAAAAAATAAAGCAGCATTACAGTTCTTTCCAATAGTTCTCATAAGTTCTGCCTGGACCAAGAATATCTACAAATTGACACTGTAAATATATTTAACAATAAAGGGCATTTTCACTCCACCATTACACCAAGGGCTTATTTTGTAAATATCCTAAGTAGAGCAAATGCAGTGATAAGTACACAATGAGATGCAAATTTCTGATTACTAAGGTCCTTCATGGAAGGGTGATGGAAGGATGTGTTAAGTAGTGATGGGTTTCTGGGTGCATGAAAGACTTCTTAGTAGAGAAAAGGGAGCAAGCAGCTCAAGAAAGGAAAAAACATTGACCAGAGAATTTATGTGCTAGGGGCAGCCTGCACTCAGTGAAAGAACTTAAAGTCAGTGCTTTCATCCTCTGCATTAAATTAGTGGTACAAGTCACCATTTGTCCAATGGGTGTATCAACAACTTTGGAGAGTTGTGTGTATGTGGGGGTGATGGTTCTGAACTATAAGCACTGCAACTGGTGTGTGATACTACATATAGCTTCACCATGTCCCTATATAGGAGAAATATAGAAACTTTCTGGACAATAGGAAAGAGACTAGAGATAAAGTGTTAGCATTTTTGTTTATGGAAGTTGGTGTGGTAGACTGATAGAAAGATTGGACCAGGAGCAAGCCCATGTGTCCAGTGACTTCTCTACTAACCTTGGTCATTACCTGGAAGACTCTATTTCCATCCCTCCATATTTACTCTCTCTTCATTATCTGTTGACCAGCATTTCTCTTAGGCATATTCTAATATTGTGGTCTTTCTAAGTGCCCCTAAGAAGCACAAAGTAACAGAATTTAGCTTGCAGAACCACTGGGTAAACTGGGCAGAGTAATATTTATAAAATATTTGACTTAGTGCCTGACATGATCAGTAGTCATTAAACACCACTTACTCTATGAATTTAGTAGCTGCTCAATAAGAAAATTTAAATCAATAAAATATTAATTTTAAAATACTTATTAATTTATTAATTAGTGATAGAGAGAGAACCGGCGCATTACTATGGCACATGAAATGGCAGGAACTGAACTTAGGACTTCATGTTTGATTCATCTAGACATATCTTATAAAGCATTATTGGCAATTTTTAAAGGTTGGTATTTATTAACACAGGGACGGGAGAAGGGAGGTAAGGGGAGAGAGAGAGAGAGAGAGAGAGAGCAAGAGAGAGAGAATATCAGAGCACCACTCTGGCACATAGGAATCAAACTTGAAGTCTCATGCTTCCAACTCCTTGCCTTATTCACCACAAGGTGAATTGCAGTTTTTAAGGCCTCACATTTCGTGTCATGGAGAACCTAGAGATATCACTTTACAAACTGAATTTTCACAAGGTTGTATAGTGAGTTGGCTGTGACTAAACTTTAATTACAATTTTTGTTCAGTTTTCTTTTCAGTGGAATATATTACCTTTCCATTTGTTTATTTGAATTGAAGAAAGCATTTAAAAATCACAAAAGTTGACTAATCTTAAAATGTGAGGAAGTGGGAGCTGGCAGTAGCGCAGTGGGTTAAGCACATATGTCACAAAGTGCAAGGACCAGTGTTAAGATCCCAGGGTTCGAGCCCCCGGCTCCCCACCTGCAGGGGAGTCACTTCACAGGTGGTGAATCAGGTCTACAGGTGTCTATCTTTCTCTCCCCTCCTCTGTCTTCCCCTCCTCTCTAGATTTCTCTGTGTCCTGTCCAACAACAACAAACATCAGTAACAATAATAACAACAATAAGGACAATAAAGGCAATAAAATAGAAAAAATGGCCTCCAGGGGTAACAGATTCATAGTGCAGGCATCTACCCTACTTAACTTACCCTACCCTATGTTGGTGCCCTAGTGGTCTCAGACATGTGGTATCACACCACTACAACTTTCAAACTACTTTTCCTTAGAGATAGAGAAACACACATATACACACATACACACACACACAGAGAGAGAGAGAGAGAAGCTCCACAGCACTGGACTCCATGTTATCCTGGAGCTTGAATCTGGGCTACAAGCAGGGCAAGACCTATACCTTACCCTGTGAGTTATTTCTTTAGCCTCTCCACACTTGTTTTTACTAATAAAATATTTTAACCAATGAAACCAATCTACTAAGAAAATGCTATTCTTCACATTCTAGATATCAGTCTGTTTACATTTATCAGGTCAAAAATCTGTGTCTATGAAAGGCAATGGTATGTTTGTCTCTTTAGTGTATGTACATCATCCTACTCCCCATAAGGACTGAAAACACAATTTTCTAATATTTTTCTAGATATTTTTTAATTTTCCCTTTTGTTGCCCTTGTTCTTTATTGTTGTTGTAGTTGTCATCATTGTTAGATAGTACAGAGAGAAATGGAGAGAGGAGGGAAGACAGAGATGGGGAGAGAAAGATAAGACACCTGCAGACCTGCTTCACTGCCTGTGAAGGGACTCCCCTGCAGGTGGGGATCCGGGGATTGAACTGGGATCCTTACGCTGGTCCTTATGCTTTGCCCCACAACATGATTGCTTAACCCGTTGCACTACTGCCCAACTCCCATTTCTAGATAATTTTTATAAAAATAATAATGGGGACCCAGGCAGTGGTGCATCTGGTTAAGTGCACACATTACAGTATGCAAGAACCCAGGCTCAAGCCACGGGTCCCCCTCTGCAGGGGGAAACTTCATGAGTCGTGAAGCAGGGCTGCAGGTGTCTGTCTCTCTCCCTCTCTACTTTCCCCTTCTCAATTTCTCTGTCTTTATCCAAAAACAAAGAAGTTTTAAAAAATAAAATAATAATGACATTGGATAAGATTATAATTTTATACATGCCAAGTTTCTCTTGTTCGTAAAGTCATAAAAAAGGGAGAGGTCTCTGTCATGATGGGCAGACTATAGATGGCAATAACATCTTTTGGGCATGAGAAAACTTGAGTATCAGTACTGAACATCATGTTATTTTTCAGGTGCTTCCAACAACACATTAACAATGGGGCAATCTTAAAAAGTTTTAGAGATTATTCTTAGATAGCTAATATATGTGTATGTGATCTATTCAAGCTAGGGATTGCAGAGATAAAGAAACAGTTAGCTTGGCATGAAGACTGTGTGCCTAAATTGGCTATGCAGCTTCACCCCTGCTTAAAAAGCTAGCAGCACTTTCTAAGCTTAAGGGTTTACTTTGGAACTCTAGTGGATATTGGTAAGTGTGTTTTAAAAAGGAACAACTGTGAAAAAGTTTTTAAAGGATTCTGGACAGTAGGGAGTTTCATCTAAGGTATACATCTCAGTTTTAAAAAGAATAGGAAGTTGCCTTCATAGGGCAGGGTGGTGGTGTACCTGGTCGAGTTCACACATTACAATGTACAAGAACCCAAGTTAAAGCCCCTGGTTGTTACCTTCATGGGGGGAAGCTTCACAAGAGGGGAAACAGTTCTGCAGATACATCTCTGTCTTTCTCCCCCTCCCATCTCTGACACTATACAAAATACATACATACATAATTTTTAGAAGGAAGTTATCTTCACTCAACTAGGTGAGTGAAGAGTTCAGAGTCCTCAGGGGAGAAAATATATAGACAGCTTTACAGCATGATTTTTTTATTTGTCTACAGAAATATGATGAATTTTATGGCCTCCCTTCTGACATTCAAGCCTTTATTCATCTGTCTGATTTAAACAATGACTTATTTTTCCATTTGCTTTTTAAAAGTACGCTATCTTTTATGATAGATTCAGAGAATAAATACTAATGGGGGGGGGGGAGAAGAAAGAAAGAGAGAGATCTACAGTTTTCTCCACAGCTGGTGAAGCCTCTCTTCTGCAGGTAGAACTGGGGCCTTGAACTTGAGTTCTTGTATAAATGGTAACACCACCTGGCCTTTGTCCACTTCCTAAGTCCTGCTGGAGAGTTGTGATCCTCTAGATACTTTCTTCTTCATGTTTCTTTCCCATCTAAGCTTTTTCTTTGTTGTCTGTTACTTGCATACCAATATTTTGCTCAGAACCATAAATTGTCCTTTCACACTAGATTTGTGGCAGCAATTACAGCTTTGCTTTTAGAGACACCTTTCTCAACTAGTTGATATTACTCTTTCCCCTCAACTCTAAATTCCTCATCTTGCCTTTATGAATACTACTTCTTGGTCAGTATTTCCATAAAGCTCAGTTTCTTAGTGTTGACCCTTTAGGGAATATCCTTTTTATCTGTGCCATTTTGCTATGTTCTGATTGGCTATGGCAAGAAGTAACTCACAGCAAAGCCCCTCATAAGCTACACACTGAAATCTTTTACAGCTCTCTCAGTACACTGAAACCTAAGATGGTTGGTTTATTTATTTCTGTAGAGAAAATGTGACTTCACATTGTCACTTCTACATATTTTACAAAGTGCCACCCCCTCCCAGACACAACGGGGGTGTCTCCAGACTAATTAAAACAAAACATTTCTATAATATCTGATATGCTTAGTCATGGATAGATTTTTACTGCTAGCAGCCCTGAGAAAGATCCTTCTTCTACTAAAAAAAAAAGTGTAGAAACTAGTTGGCACCATGGCTCACTTAGAAGTGAGCTGCTGGGAGTCAGGCGGTGGCGCAGCAGGTTAAGCGCACATGCCGCAAAGCACAAGGACCAGGACCGGGGATCAGTTGGAGCCCCAGGCTCCCCACCTGCAGGGGCGTCGCTTCACAGGCGGTGAAGCAGGTCTGCAGGTGTCTATCTTTCTCTCCCCCTCTCTGTCTTCCCCATCTCTCTCCATTTCTCTCTGTCTTATCCAACAACAACGACATCAATGACCACAACAATGTTAACCAACAAGGGCAACAAAAGGGAAAATAAATAAATAAATATTTTAAAAAAAGAAAATATTTTAAAAAAATGTTTGAAAAAAAAAAGAAGTCAGCTGCTTTGCCATGTATGTGGCCCAGGTTTGGGTCCAGCCCCTACCACATTGAAGGTAACTTCTGTGCTGTGGTTTCTTTCACTTTGTTTTTGTCTTTCTGTCTTTATCTAAAGAAAAAAAAAAGCCATCATTGTATATGTGGACGTGATGTATATTTTTTAGATAAATTCTATGAAAAATCCACATGGCAATAAATTAAATAAATAAATAATATGGGATACCACCTCAAAAAAAAATCCAGTAACTGTTTATATTGCATTTGAATTTGTGGGCTAAGTAGATATAGCACATCGTTAATTTTCTTCACAATCAAAGATTACAGAAATTCATAGATTACATAAACCTGCTCTATTACAGCTTTAAATTCAATTTTTTCTCTTAATTTTTTAAAACTGCAATTGTCTTTCTTTTGCTTAAATGACAGATAATATTAGAAGAAGACACTGGACTTTTTCTCATCCCACAATTCCCTTTCAGGCCCTTCTTCCCTGATTCTTCTAGCCTCTTTTTCTGTTCTTTTCTTCCCAGCCTTACTTATTCTCATCAGAGTCCATTTGAAGCTTTGGAATGTCCACAAGGTTTTCCACTAATGGTACTCTTAACACAACCCAGGGGAACCTGTAGAGAGTCCATTGTGTTGAATACCCTCTATCCCAAATAACTTTATCACACACTGAGACCAAAGCACCAAAAGGCACCTCCACCCCTCCCTGCCATATAAAGTAGGGGAAACTCTTCTTACAGTATTGATGGTTTGAATAGAGAATGACATAGTGAGGGATGTAATTCTGCAACTCTAATGCCTCAAGCACTGCGTTCTTAACGTAAAGCAATTTGTGTAAGTGCTTTAAATTGCTACTATGCAAGCATCGTTTTAATAAACATCCCTTTAGTAACCCTCTTACACAAAATGCCCACAGAAGGTCAGGAAAGAGGCACCTCCATTCAGAAAACCGGAAGTGCCTGTGATGCTCATCAACTCTGCCACCATCCTCCCAGCCCCCCATCAGGCTTCAACCATGGAAGGTCCCCACGGTGTCTTAGAGAAAGTGTTTCCCCCATAAGGGAAACTCAAGGAATAAAGCTGCTTCTCAAAGCCTCACAAACTGGAATATGTGAGTGTAGAGAGGGCAAAGAGGGCTGAAATGACCTCTTTTTTTTTTTTCCATAGAAAGAATAGTTGTTTATGAGATGGTTTATGTTTTTAGGAATACAATTCCACAACTCCTCAAAATATGGGTTATATGCCCACCCATGAAAGTGAAATATCCTTCCCTTTTCCTTTGCAAATCCCCCTCATTCACTTCAGTAAACTCTGATCTGCAGTTAAGAAACTAAGGGATTGTTCTTGTCTGACTTTGTGAGTCTTTGTTTTGTTTCTTTATATTCCACAGATGAGTGAGAACATGCCTCAGTCTGTCTTCCTCCATCTAGTTTGTTTCTCTAAAACTAAGTCCTGACCTTGCTTAATGAACTGTTAAGAGTTTCCTGTGAAACTACTATTTGGACAAATCTTCAACTTGTCACTAACCCTGGGATAACCATTGGGAAGACAAAATCTGATGCTTCAAGAACAAATCCTGTAGAGGACTGGCAGAGGCACACTGGTAGGTAGAGTTCACACCCGACTATGTCCTAAGACCCACATTGCCCACTGGGCGGGGTGGGGGGCACTTTACAAGTGATGGAGCAGTGATGCAAATGCTTCTTTCTCCCTCCCCCCTATTTCTATCTCTCGCATTAGACAAAGGAAAACTGGCTGGTAGGAATGGTGGAATCAACATATAAGCAACAAGTCCCAATGACAATCCTGGTAGCAACAACAAAAGAATAAACCATGGACAAAGCAAACATCTACCACCTTTGATTTTCAATATCCATCTGAAGAAAATGGGGTAGAGGAAGTCCAACATTATTATTATTAATTTTTTATGATGAATGAATATGTCAGGCTGAAGAATACAATTTAAAAGTTCCCAATTAATTTTCTTTTATTTTTTCTTTTTCTTTTTCTTTTTCTTATTCTTTTTCTTTTTTTTTGCCACCAGGGTTATTGCTGGGGCTCAGTGCTAGAAATCCACTGCTCTTGGAGACCATCTTTCTTTCCCATTGCCTTTGCCACTATCATTGTTGTTGGATAGAGCAGAAAGAAATTGAGAGAGGAGAGGAAGACAGAGAGAGGGAAAGAAAGACACCTGCAAACCCGCTTCACCACTTGCAAAACAACTCCCCTGCAGGTGGGGAGTATGGTCTTGAACCAAGATCCTTCCTCAGATCCTGGTGCTTTGCACTATGTGTGCTTAACCCTGTGTGCTACCGCCCAGTCCCAGGACCCCAATTTAATTGGAATCCTGGACCACCATTTTTTGTTCTCAGGACCATGGATATGGGGTGAGATGGTGACTTTGAGTTGCCATACTTAATGTTGCAAAGGCTAAATCAACGTCATAAACTACTGTTGAGAAGTCCTTACTTAAATTTCTCAAGCCAGAGGTTCTGTCCTCTGGATTTCATTCCCTACATTTTCTAACCTACAACATGTGGGTAATGACTAGAGCACTTCTTCTTCTTCTAGCGTTTGCATAAATTCTCTTGACTCCAAAGGAAAAATTCACTCCCATAGCCAGGAGATGGAATTCAGGTTATCCAAGGGGATCTTACTAGGTATCCCAAACTTAAATGTAATAAAGTCAACACATTTATATGAAGAAACATACCCTCTTCTAAAATCATGAAAGTGTTTGGAATCCCTTATACTGGACTTCTCATAAAGGGGAAAGTCATTTTAATCATTGGAAGACAGGTGTAGGGCTCTTGCTCAGGGAAACTAGGGCCTCAAGCAATATTGTAGCTGAGCCTTGAAATCATGGTGTCAAGGAAAGATATTAAAGTATTTTGGGGGAATCTGCTGACAACTGAAAAAATTTGTGCAAACTCAACAATCCAAGTACAATGCACATAGGTCATCAAATTAATTAAATCAAATTAAGCCTTTTCTGTTCCTGCTTTGAATCTTTCTTAGCAGGCTTAGAACCCTAAACATATCAATCTTTTCCCCCTTTTTTTCAAAATTTTTATTTATAAAAAGGAAACACTGACAATTTTTAGGAAGCTGGAGCTGGCCCTTATCTTGGTCTTTGAAGATTTTGATTGATAGTGGTTGGGGTGGGGGGCACACTGGAAAGACTCTGACCAACACTGTGAAAAAGTCAATTCCAGTGACACTGATCCACATAACCCTCCATGCTACTTGATCAAGTGTCTTAGTTGTATTGAAGCTATTTTATTAACACTATAGATGGTGATAATACTCCCCCCTTTTTTGTTACCCTTTTTTATCTTTGTTGTGGTCATTATTGTTCTTATTGATGTCGTTGTTGGATAGGACAGAGAGAAATGGAGAGGGGAAGGGAAACAGACAAGGGGAGAGAAATAGACACCTGCAGACCTGCTTCACCACTTGTGAAGGAACCCCCCCCCCCCACGCAGGTGAGTCTTGAACCAGGATCTTTAAGCTGGTCCTTGAGCTTTGCACCATGTGTGCTTAACCCACTGTGCTACCACCTGATCCCCGATAATCCTCTTTCTTTCTTCCTCCCCCCCCCTTTTCTTGCCTACAGGGTTATTTGGACGCCATATATTTTCCATTATTGTTGCTTCTGTTATTGTTATTGTTAAATAGTACAGAGAGCAATTGAGAGAGGAAAGTAAGGCAGAGAATGGGATAGAAAGACACCTGCCGACTTGCTTCATTGCTTGAGAAGTGACCCCTTTGCAGGTGGGGAGCCCTGAGCTCAAACTGGGATCCTTTTGCAGGTCCTTGTGCTTTGTACTATGTGCGCTTAACGCAGTACACCACAACCCGATTCCCTTTATTTTCTTCTTAAAAAAATTTATTTGTGATTTAATCATGATTAGGTGTACAATTCCACACAGTTCCCAACATCAGAGTTCTGTGTTCCATCTCTTCTACTGGAAGCTTCTCTATTTTTTTATCTGACTACAGATGTGAAGAAGTAATGTAAAATCAACTGTAGTATATGAGAGTAAGTAATTTTTAGATAAATTCCAACACTGTAACTCTTCTCTGTAGCATCACATGGAAGTTTTAGCAGACACAGAACATATAAACTATGAAATACTGTGCATATGTACTAAGGCAGACAAAAGCAAAGAAACAGCAAAGTGTCACTCTAATTGAACCTTAATTTAGACCACTATAACTTGCCTACTGAACATTCTTACAGACTAATAGTCCTTCCTGTATACTTTCCATTACCATTGCAAATTATCTTGGGGGTGGATAAAATTATTTCTTTTTTTTAAAATTTTTTATTTAAGAAAGGATTAGTGAACAAAAGCATAAGGTAGGAGGGGTACAACTCCACACAATTCCCAACACCCAATCCCCATAGGATAAAATTATTTCAACTCTAAGTGCCAATGTGATAAAATTACAATGAAGAGAGGACTGGGCAGTGACACAGTTGGTTAAGGATATCTTCCCACTGGCAGCAGAGAAGCTTTACAAGTGGTGAAGCAGGTCTGTAGGTCTCTCTCTCTCTCTCTCTCCATCTCTCCATCTCTCCATCTCTCCATCTCTCCATCTCTCCCTCCCCTTTCAATTTCTTTCTGTCCTATTCAATACCCAATAAAAAATAGACAGGAAAAATGCCCTCTGGAAATGGTGGATTTATATTGCTGGCACTAAACCCCAGTGAGAACCCTGGTGGCACTTAAGAAAAAAAAAATTACAATGAAGAAATTTAACACATTCAAGACAGAATGCCCATAGGATCACAAATCTTATACTAGCTGATTTGTCATTTGTTAGATATCATCTAGTACAAGAAAGAGTATTCAGTTCCCATTTAGGTTTCACACTGAGAATGGTGCCAGTACTAGGCCTTGGCTTTACCTGTCTGGAATTTTCCCTCTTCACTTCCCTCATCACCCAAAGAACACTTCAATACCCTTGTTTACATTGATTTGGCCTGACTCTGTCAACTACAAAAGTCTAGTGAAGAGACTTTCAGTGAATTATTTGAATATGAGGTCTGGTATCCCTTGATATAGTTTCTGGTCTTCTAAACACATGGTAGATATTCTCCCATAAATCAGCAGCATCTTTGGGGTCAAACAGTGCTGTTTCCCTATCAGACTCCAGGGTGGGTCTCCTCAGTCTGTATACTTAAGTTTCTACCATTGGATGAAGTTGGAGAAAGGTTCCTAAATTTAACTACTTAAATATTTAGGTCAAAAGCTAACTCTCAAGAACCAAAACCAGAATTATGTAGTAGTTCCTTTTCTTTTTATTTGTTTGTGATTTTTTTTTAATATTTATTTATTTATTTTCCCTTTGTTTTTGCCCTTGTTGTTTTATTGTTGTAGTCATTATTGTTGTTGTTATTGATGCCTTCATTGTTGGATAGGACAGAGAGAAATGGAGAGAGGAGGGGAAGACAGAGAGGGGGAGAGAAAGATAGACACCTGCAGACCTGCTTCACCGCCTGTAAAGCGACTCCCCTGCAGGTGGGGAGCCGGGGGCTTGAACCAAGACCCTTATGCCGGTCCTTGTGCTTTGCGCCACCTGCGCTTAACCGCTGCACTACCGCCCGACTCCCATGTTTGTGATTTTTTTGCCTCCAGGGTTATCACTGGGACTCAGTGCCTGCACTACTAATCCACTGCTTCCAGGAGCCGTTTTTTCCTTTTGTTGCCCTTGTTGTTTATTGTTGTTGCTGTAATTATTGTTGTTGTTACTGGATAGGGCAGAGAGAAATCAAGAGAGGAGGAGGAGAAGACAGAGAAGGGCAGAGAAAAATAGACAACTGCAGACCTGCTTCATCACTTGTGAAACACCCCCCACACCCACACCACAAGTGGGGAACCGGGAGCTCAAACTGGGATCCTTGGGCCGGTAAATGTAGTAACTTCTCATTCATGGATATGCAATTTGCTACTTCAATTTGACCTCAGACCTTCTTTTTTAGAGATTGAGAGAGGTATAGTGAAACAAAGAAAGACAAACACTATTATTAATGCAAGGTATGAGCTGTTCCTATTTCTTCAAATTTGTGTTTTTGGAATATGGTCAGGAAAAATTTCATCTTCTGTATTTTGCACATCAGTGAATGCATTAACAGTAACAAGTCAGCATATGCTAGATGAGCACATAATTCAACAAGCTTTTTTGCATCTATTTTTTTCTTCTATCTTAACAGGTCTGATAAATGGAAAACTCTGGTCTCAAAAGGAACATCCACATTTATATTTGCATATTTGCTTCTGGGCTCAGGCAGATAGCATAGTGGTTATGTAAAAAGTTTCCATGCCTGGGACACAGATATCCCAGGTTCAGTCCCTGCTACCACCTAAAGCAAGAGCCAAGCAGTGCTCTGGTATTAAATAATGAGAAACATAAGAGGAGAGAGAAAGAACCAGGCATCACCCTGGAACATGTGCTGCCGGGGTTTGAACTCAGGACCTCATGCTTGAGAGTCCATGCTTTATACAATGTGCTACCTCCTGGACCACACATTAAATAAATAGATGATAGCTAAAAATGTATTTGCACTCTCCAGGATGAGCTATCTCCTAACCCCAATAAACTCTTCTCTCATAAAGAAGATCTCTGCTACACAACTTATCTTATAAAATTTTCTTCAACTATAGCCTCACATGGTATATTCCTTAATCAGAATAGATGGAGAGAATGGTAGAAACACAAATTTACACATTTTACAAAATGTATTTTCTAAATTATCTATTAATTAGAAATAGGGACCAAGAATCAGAGTATCACTTTGGCACATGTGAGGATGGCTATTGTATTAAGGACCTCATTTTTGAAAGTTTAATACCCTATCCACTGTGTTACCTCCTAGGTTTCTAAAAATTTCTATCTATCTATCTATCTATCTATCTATCTATCTATCTATCTATATATATATATATTATAACATATATATTAAAGTTATCTATATACAGATATCACAGAAGCTCACAAACCACCTTGGTAGTCAATTCCATATAATATGAGACAGCAAGCAGTTGACCTTGTATTTGGCATGTGAAGCCTGGAAAGTGCAGGAAGCTTCCTGGTTCATCACATACTCTGTTCAAGCTTACTTAACAGGAACATATTTAACTTGTGCAGTGGAATATACATGGATCCACATGTGTGTATTTCTTATATGATCCACTGATCATTGGTTTATATCATAATTAGTTAGAATTAAGTTGTCTTTTGAATTCTAATTGGAGCTGCTAGCAATCTCAAATCACTTTGGGCATCTGAACATTACATAAGATACTACACTATATAAAACAAATATGACTCACTTCAAGTTAGTTTCTAGTGAGAAAATGCTCGTATCACAGAAAAAAATAAAAACATTCATCCTAATTGGCAACCTTGGTAGCTGTTGTTTCAACAGAAAAGCTGTATATGTGATTGATAGTACATACTGACAGGTTCAACTATTTTTTATTGATTAAATTTCAGACACACCCTAAAAGCAACTAAATACAGTTTCCATAATAAACTAAGGGGTTATGGAGATTATAATTTCAAATATAGTTATATTTATGACCATGTATGTTCAGTCTCTATGAAATATTAAAGTGCATCAAAGGACAGTTGTCTATCAAGCTATGACAAATACTTTTGAAAGAGTTTGCCCTCATGAGCCTATCATCTGTGTTGGAGACACGGGCTTTTCCCAAATACCAATTAATGTTCTTCAGGTTTCTTTTTGTTTACATTTGCAAAATTAGACTATAGAGGGGGCTGGGTGGTGGCATACCAGGTTAAGTGCACATATGACCATGGATAAGGACCCAGGTTCAAGTCCCTACTTCCTACCTACAGGGGGGATGCTTCAAGACTGGTGAAGCAGGTCTGCAGGTGTCTGTATTTCTCTCTCCCTTTCTATCTTCCCATATTCTCTCAAGTTTTATCTGCTGTATATGATAAAGTAGAAAGGAAAAATAAATGGCTACCAGGAGCAGTGGCTTTGATTGATTCCCAGTGCCATCACCATGCCTCTACAATAATCCTGATGGCAATTAAAAAATAAAATTATACTGTAGACATTTGTAAGATTCTTCATGGATGGAAACCACAGATATGATAAAGAATTCCCTCATAATATAAAAGGATAGGCCTCTCCATTTTTCAGAGTTTCTTGAGTATAGATACCCTTTAACTTGAAGTTTACAAAGCTGTGCAGTATAGAGGAAGGGTTAGGTTGAGGAGGCTGAGACTAAAAGGCTGAATGTGCCTCGTCCATTATCTGAGGAGGCTGAAGACCCTGGGAGAGAGTGACTTCACACCCTAATGATGGCAGAATAATGATGAAAATTGTGAGGGGCTTTTATTGTTTCTCAGATCCCAGGCTCCAGCAAGATGGTTGGCACAGAACACAACACCTGCACTACAGACAAGAACTGCATCATACTCTGTGCATTGGTTTGGGACAGGGATCTGCAGTCTCCATCCTGTCAGTGAACCAAACTGTTGTATACAGAGTGCCTTTCCATGTAGGCACAGTCTTTAGGGAATTATCTCGAAGAATAGAAAAGAGAGAGAGAGAGATAGTAAAGTTAGGGATTATAGATGGAAGGTAGTGAGATCTCTCCAGAGTACCCACACCGAAGGGGCATCCAGCTGCAGTATCTGGGTAGACACAGATTGGGTCTTCTTTCTAAATTTGTGTATTTATTTTATTCATTTTTTTTATTGTCACCACTGTTGGTATGCATGAGACCCCTTCTGTTTCATTTGGTTTAAACCCCCCCCCCGCTTAACACTATTCTATTTACATAACCACTTCATTCTATTTACATAACCACTGTTAACAAGTTCCACCCTCCCTCCAGGGCATTTGTGGTTCAGTGATAGGATTCTCACCTAATCTGCCCCCTCTTTGTCACACTCTGATTTTCACCAGTCACTTTTCTCTCTACCCTCTCTATGTCACATCCTGTTTCCACCTTACTTGGCAAGTATATATAAAGACAGCATTGTGAGTTTTACGGTACTGTACTTTGAGTTTAACTTAGCTCGGCTTAGATTGTGCTGCGTTCTGCATGAATAAAGAGATACTGCCTACAGCTCAACCATGAGTCCCTGGTCATCTGTTACCTGCCCGTGAAGCCAGCCCGGCGAAAACAACATAACCCATCGAAAACAACATAACCCATCGAAAACAACAACCACGGTTAGCACTGAGGATTGGTTGGTACCTGCAAGGTGAATCCACTGCACCAAGCAACCATCCCCTCCTTTTATTTTTCTTTCGTTTATTTGATAATATAGAGTGAAAATGTGAAGGAAGAGAGAGATAAAGTGGGAGAAAGAGAGAGACACCTGTAGCCCTGCTTCATCAATTGTAAAGCTTCTCCCCTACAGGTGGGACTTGCATATAGGAATGGATGCACTCAGCCATGTGCACCATAACCTGGCCCTCGTGTTTTCTCTTTTGCCTCTTTGGGGACTTGGAGGAGGAACTGAGCAGCCTTGAATACTAGGTTTGATGATATTCGCAAACTTTGAGCCTTGTAACTGCTTGAACAGTTGTTTCTTCTGGAGAAGGAATGGATTAGATCTACTTATTAGGCTTTGCACCTTAGCAACATTTAAACCAGGACCTTGGTTTCTGTGTCACTTTCATACCTGCTGTAAAGTGGAACATCAGGCCAAATCTTGGCTTTTAGCTTATGAGAGCAGGTGAACAGATATATGTGCATCCTTTTACTAGGGCAGAATAGCAACCTATCTGTGGGATGTGGAGAGACTCTGATTTCGGTGGTCCTGAGCTTCCCAAAGTATACAGTGTCCTGAATTTTATATAAGGTAATAGATGTAGATCCTTAATACAGTGCCTGTAATATGGTACTGAACATGTTTTGACTACTATGACTATTATGTAATGTCAAGAAGAAACTCTGTTGAGCAAACTACAAATACATCAATTAAATTTTCACAATCCAGTTGCTATCAGTCGATTTTCCACCTACAGATATTTCAGAAACTAATTCAAGACAGCTCTGTAGAAAACATGAAAAGACCAAGCACTTGCTCTTATACAGCTGGATGCCCAGAGGTTTTAAATAATCAGAGCAAAGTCAAGATAAGTGAATCCTTTTTAATTGATAGCAATATATTTATCAGTCTTTGGAGGGACTGTTAATTGCCATCACTTCCTTTCTTTTAGATGGACTTTGGAATTTCATCATTAGAAAAGAAAACCATGAGACATGGTTAGAAAAGATAAAACCATGATGATGCATATAAAATGTGCATATAAAGCAACACAGATAGGTTAATGTCATCTTCTAATTTAATTAAAACATCTTCTAAAATATTTATTTTTTATGAGAGATTTGTGGGAAACAGGGATATGGAGAGGGGGGAAAAGAATCAAAGCATAAATCTGGCAATTTAATTCTAGGGATTGAACTCAGGACCTTATAATTGAGACTCCAAGACTTTATCAACAGCATCACCTCCCAGGCTGTTTAAAACATCTTAACATGTGTCATGTTTGCATTAACAGAGGCTTTGCAGAGATAGCAGTAGCCACAGAAGGCAGAAGAACAGCTCTCTAAATGTCTAATCTCTGACCTAGAGTCTGTGAATAAATTGCCTTACTTAGCATGTTATTTAAGATCTTGAGAGAGGAAGAGTTTTTCTGAATTACCAAGATAGGCTCAATGACATCATTGAAGTTTTTATATGAGAACAAATGAGGTAAAAGGGAAGACACTGCAGCTTGTGAGGATGGAGGAAAGGGACTATCAGCCAAGGGATGCCAATATCTATAGATGCTGAAAGAGGCAGAAGTGCATCCACCCCTATAGCTTTTAGGAGAAACCAATTCTGTCAGGTTTGGTTTTGCCTAGTGAGAGAGGTTTTGGATGCTTATCCTACAGAACTACAGGATGATAGAGCTGTACTGTTAGAGCCTATGTGCTTAAGGTCCTTTATTGAAGTGTCAGAGAACCAAGGTAGCACAATTGTCCATAACTCTCATCCTCCTAGTCTAGCTTCCTCCCTCTGAGGCCCCATTTATCTTCATGTTTCTTGAGTATCTGGAGAAGGGCCAGCAGAAGAGGTGACAAGGATAATTATCTCAGCAAGGTCCCAAAAGTACACCCATGTCTCATAGGAATGGAAATGTTCCAATATCATCAAGAAAATGAAGGGGGTGTCTTGCCTGTGGGTCAGCAGGCAAAGCAAACTTCTCCTTCTCCTTCTCCTTCTCCTTCTCCTTCTCCTTCTCCTTCTCCTTCTCCTTCTCCTTCTCCTTCTCCTTCTTCTTCTTCTTCTTCTTCATCTTCTTCTTCTTCTTCATCTTCATCATCATCTTCTTCTCCTTCCCCTCCTCCTTCTCCTCCTCCTCCTCCTCCTCCTCCTCCTCCTCCTTCTTCTTCTTCCTCTTCTTTTTTCAGAGACTGAGAAGATTCATCAGGGCACCTGCCACCTCACTAGCATGAGAGGATCAAGTAGAACCATGTGTTGAAAATACTGGATCTAGGGCATCTTCCGACTGATACAGACTCCACAAGACATGAGGAGGTGTCTCTCCTGTCCCCCTGTCACTTTACAGATGGTGCAGGAGCAGCTGAGTCAGATCAGTCACTACTGATCTGCTATATGTGAATGATTATGATAGGCACTTTTGCCTTCTTGGTTATTTCAGTGACAAATTATTATTTCTATCATTTATTCCTTCAAAATAAATAATATACCTGAAAATAATACAAAAGGATAAACCCCCTCTTAACTAAACTAAAAAGAATGTTTTTAATTGTTAGTCTTGATTTACCTCTACATGTTTATATTAGTTTATTTTATTGGTTATTTTCTTTTAAAAATAATTTATTTTATGGAGAGAAAGATAGGTAGATAGATAGACCAAAGCACTGTTCAGTTTTGGCTTACGGTGATGCTGTGGATTGAACCTAGGAACTCAAAGCCTCAAACATGAAAGTCTTTGCATAGCCACTACACTCTCTCCCCAGTCCCTTGGAGACAAAGTAACCTAGGCTTTGTCTATTAAGTAACACTCACTGTGTGCAAGTCACTTGTTGCTTTTCAAAAGAACTGGGGAGGTGAGGGGAGGTATCTGCTGAGTTCTTAAATCATTGTGAGCATTTATTCAACTCAGGCCTTTCCTCAGATTTCACTGGGATAGAAATTGTCATTACAACGTTATAAACCTGGAAGTGACAAAATAACTCACCTGGATAGTGTCCCTGTTTTGCCATGAGCACAGCTCAGGTTTGAACCTTATATCCTACAGCACTGGGGTCTTTAACCTTCTTCCTCTGACTCTGTCTCACTCTTTAAATCTGAAAAAGTTGGATGGGAATGGTGAGGCCTGACTAATTAACCCATTGCATCCTCTCCAATTATTCTGCCTTTAAAAAAAATATATATTTACTTATTTTCCCTTTTGTTGCCCTTTTATTATTATTGTTGTTGTTGTTGTAGTTATTATTGTTGTTACTGATGTCGCCGTTGTTGAATAGGACAGAGAGAAATGGAGAGAGAAGGGGAAGACAGAGGGGAAAAGAAAGATAGACACCTGTAGACCTGCTTCACTGCCTGTAAAGCGACTCCCCTGCAGGTAGGGAGCTGGGGGCTTGAACCAGGATCCTTACGCCAGTCCTTGCACTTTGCACCACGTGCGCTTAACCCACTGCGCTACCACCCACTCCCATTACTCTGCTTTTTAAGAATCTACTCTGAAATATAAACACACTGCAAAAATTTGAAGAAGACTCTTAATTGTGACATTGTTGATAATAATAGCTGTGGGCAGAAAGATAGCTCATCAGGTACAGCAAGTGCCTGACCGTGCAGAAACTCCAGGGTTGAGTCCATGAACCACGTGAGAGGTGCTGCAGCCCTGGGGGAAGTATTCCCCATGCAGTAATATCTCTACCTTTACCTCTCCCTTTCTATATTTCTCTCACTCTGAAAAAACAGCCAGTATAGTGAAATGACAAATATGTGAGGTCCAGGTTCAAACAAACAAAAAACTGGAAGCCTAATGTCTGAAATGAGACTGTAGTTAAATTAGGGTAAAATTACTATGAAAACATTTTTCAGACTCTAAAATGTAATGTGTATAATGACTTTAATGCCAGGAGAAAGGGAAATAATGCAAAGTGAAGTATAAGGACCTATTACATGTTAATATGTATGCTAAAAGCTGCTACCTCTAGTAATAACATAAAAATACCTTTTGCTTTATTTATTTTTTCATCAGGGTTATAACTGGGGCTTTGTGCCAGCCCCCTATGAATTCAGTTCTTTCTTTTGTTCTATTTTATTTGATAGGACAGAGGAATCAGGGGTGGGGGGTGGGATATAGATAGGGAGAGAGATGGGGAGTAGGGCTGGAACCTGAGTCCTTATACATGAAAATGTATGTATCCAACCAGGTATGCTACTGTCTGGCTCTCTACTTTTTACAATATTCTTTCATTTCTATAACTTGCTTACAGGAGCCTATCTTCCATCTGACATAAAGGTATAAATAAGCATGTAAATTATCATTAATTGCACTGGAAAATAGGTACAGCTCTCCTGTATCTCATGCTTCACTCACGTGACTTGTTTCTTGCCCTTGGCATTCATCCAGAACTATCCCAGTGTCCTCTCCCATTAATGGAGAGCTCTGCTGCCGCCATGTGTCCACAGGACACCTCCGACCCCAGGAGCAATCTGACATCAGATTTTGCCCCTACATTAGCCCCATACTCCACTGGGCATGCTTCCTTCATATTCATTTTTGGGATTTAACTATTCAAAGGAAACTCAGTCTCTGAAGAAAATCAAACCAATTAAATTGCTTTTCACTCCTGCCTGCTAAAGGCAGGTGCTAGCAGATTATCTCAAGCTATGAAACAATTGATCCGATGACAAAACATAGAGTACAAGGATCTGAAAGCATTTTCAAGAAGACTTATTCTCACAGGATATTTACCCATGACTAATTCAAGAGTTTCTATGAAGCATCTACAAAAGGTCAGGCTAAGTGTAGAGACAAAAAGAATGGAATCCATCAAATGTAGCAGTGAACACAATAGTCAGGCAATGAATATGGAATATGGTGAGTTTCTTAAAGCTATCCTACTTTTAGATGGGGACTTTTTTATTTCTAGTTGTTATTGCTATACCGAACTTTACCCCTATATTAGTTGTTCAAATGTTTCAAAGACTGCCCTCCCCACACACATACATACCCACCAAGCGTCAAATGATATTAATTGCTTTCTCTCTCATGTCCTGTGTCCAAATGGGCTGGTGACATGCCTTATTCTGCTTCCACCTTCACTCCTCACTCTTTTTCAAGATTTAGTCCACCTGTGTTTTTTTTTGTTGTTGTTGTTTGTTTGTTTATTTAATTTGTCTCCAGGGTTATCACTGGGGCTTGTGCCTACACAAATCCACTGTGCCCAGCAATCATTTTCCCTTTCCTCATGTTAAAGACACAGAAAACTAGAGACAGAGAGAGAAGAGAAAGGTGCAACATGCTTCACTTCTCAGGTGGGGACCAGGGGCTTAAACCTGGACCTTTGCTCATGGTTATGTATGAGCTTTGCTGTATGTGATCACCTGGCCCATATTTAATTATGATCCTGGACATCACACATGTGCAATTTCACCTCTCCCTGGACATTTTTTTCGTTCAGACAGAAAGGAAGAACGAGACACAACAGTTCTGGTGCCTCTGGTGCTGTAGCACTTTGACGTAGTGACAGGACTCAAACCCGAGCCATTCTTATGACAAGGCAGACATCTTATGTAGTGAGCCCTTCCTCCAGTCCCATGGCCTCTTTCCTTACCTAACTAATTTTCCCATCTTCTGACCTGACCTGCAGACCTTGCTAGTTCATCTTTCATCCAACTCCTTTAAGAGCTGCCCAGACAATTTACTTGCAGGTCCCGTAATCTGAAGGATCAATATAACACATTGTTGCCAAGAGATCAACTGAAAAACAATAAGTCTATCATGAGAATTTCCATTTTAATTTTAGAACAGATTTCTTTTTTTCCTGTAATTATTACTAATGATTTAATGTTGATTTACAAGTTTGTAAGATAACAGGGTTGTAATTCCATACAGTTCCCACTACCAGAGTTCTGTGTCCATCCATTCCACTAAAAACTTCCCTATTGTTAGCTCTTCTGGGAGTATGGGCCAAAATTCTTTTTGGGGGCATAGAAGGTGGGAGTTCTGACTTCTGTAATTGCATCTCCACTTGACATGGGCATTGTCAGGTTGATCCATACCCCTAGCCCAGTTCTATCTTTCTCTAGTGGGGTAGGGCTCTAGAGAGGTGAAATAGACCAGATTTCTAGATTCTTCTTCCTTTCTCAAATCATTTTATGGGGAGCAAATTGTTTACAGTATAGCTATCTACACATGGGCATAAATTCTCATTTGAACACTTTCAACCCAATATAGTCTTTTCCCACTATCATGTACCAGATCCCCAATGTACTCTCCACTCATTCATATTCCCCCTTCCCCAGAGTCCTTTGCTTTAGAGTAATGTACCACGCAGAGGTCAAGTTTTACTCTGCTTAAACATAATGGTGGTTTTTATAGACTCATATCATTACCAGAACAAGTATGTTGATGTCCTCCCTTTAAAGATAATGTTTCTCGGGGGCTGGTCGGTAGCTCAGTGGCTTAAGAGCACATGGCGTAAAGCTCAAGGACTAGAGAAAGGATCCGGGTTCAAGCCCCAGGCTCCCAGTGGGGTATCACTTCACCAGCAGTGAAGCAAGTCAACAGGTGTCTATCTTTCTCTCCTCCTGTCTTCCCCTCCTCTCACAACTTTTCTCTGTCCTGTCCAACAACAGCAATGGCAACAATAACATTAACAACAACAACAACAAGGCTAAAAACAAGGGCAACAAAATGGGAAAAAATGGCCTCCAGGAGCAGTGGATTCATAGTGTAGGCACTAAGCCCCAGTGATAACCCTGGAAGAAAAAAAAAAGATAATGTTTCCCTTCCTACCATCCTACCATATGGGGCCCTACCTCCAAAAGGGTTTTGCTCTGTAGGATGGCTAACTATCCCCAAATCCCTGCCCTCTTTTTCCTTTTATCTCTTCTATTAGAATCATTTTAGAAGATCCTGCCACCTAAAAATATTTACCAGGTCATTCTCTACTATAGACCAAAATTTTTAAGCATGCTATCATAAATTCTCATTTACATGAACATTCAAGACAGTATCTTAAAAGTTTTTTAAATAAATAAAAAAGGCATATCCACATCCCTTATCTTAAAAGGTGACTTATTATTATAGTCAAGGAAAAGAACATATAAAAATAACTTGACTTGTGCTATTGTGACACTTCTGATAAAAGGCACAATGAAAAAGAAAGCTCCTAGCAAGGACATGAACAATCAGAATAATCCCCTGCCTTTGAACTCCAGGTTTAACTGATGGTTTTGGGTCTTGTCTTGTTCCCATGCACCTTCTGCTTAGATTATATATTAATTGACAGGAAAGGGACATGAAGGTTTCATATAACAACGTTGCCATAAAGGTGCTGAGCAAAGTGTTAAAGTGCTTCCTTAATTCTTCAACTTTCGACTGAGTCAGCATATGACATTTCTGGATAATAGTCAAAACCAAATGCTACACAGTGGGGAACCACTCGATAATGGTATTACCCAACAGCACCAACTGATAATGCTGTCACATCTAGTGCTCTGTGGGGGGAAAGAAACGCAATTAAAAAAGAGGGACTGGGAACTCACATTTAAATATATAAAGCCAAGTACTGTATATGAAGCCACACAGGGTGGCAGAAAAGAATGAAATGTCTCACAAGGTTAGGGCCTGAGAAGAGGACGTGTCTGTATTCATTTGACGAGAACAGAAGCTTTGTAGAGCTAACATGACTTTATTAAACAGCCACTTCTCCAGCACCAAATTTGTGGTATTTGCCTTCATTTCAGGTTGGGCATTAACTTCATTCACCCCTATTTACAATATTTGATCATATCAAAAGATTAGAGTGTGCAGGCCAGGGGCTTTAAAAATAAAGACACACTCAGGAGTCAGGCGGTAGTGCAGTGGGTTAAGCGCAGGTGGCGCAAGGATCTGCTTAAGGATCCCGGTTCGAGCCCCCAGCTCCCCACCTGCAGAGGAGTTGCTTCACAAGCAGTGAAGTAGGTCTGCAGGTGTCTTTATCTCCCCCTCTCTGTCTTTCCCTCCTTTCTCCATTTCTCTCTGTCCTATCCAACAATAAAGACATCAATAATAACTGCAACAAGGGTAACAAAAGGGAATAAATAAATAAAAAATAAATAAATACACACTCATCTACACAACATTCACACATGCACATACACATATACAAAAGATACACACATAAACACATACCACACAGATACACACACAACCTCAAACACTACATACCCTTGCCCCATGTATAACAAATGATCCAAATGGGACACTCCATATGATCGGTACTGAGGAACAGTGGAGACCACACTGAGGCTGCTCCACAGCTAGTAAACCGTGTATAACTCAATGCATATGTATGAAGTCCAAGTGTGGCCTAAGTCTTTTCTGTACCTTGGTTTCACTCATGGTCTCCCAAAGTCCTTTTGAAAATATAATTGAAGTATACATTTACTATAATGTGCTTACTGGCACTTACAAATAAATAAATAATCAGAAGAAATAGTGCAGTTTGAGAAATTCTTAGGATTGTTTCTAGTGAAAATGCTTACCATCATATCCTATTTCAGTTTCTGATCAATAAAGTTTGATCATTATCACAAAAAGCATTGTCAGGCTATCAACATCAGAGAGAGAGATGACCCAGGAACTAAGCTCATGGTGGCAAGGCAATTCAAATCTTTATTCATCCAAACGCCCCAGAATCGATAGGTAGCACACCTGCTTAAGCCACACGGCACAAAACCACAATGGCCAGCGTCCACCTCTAGGTCTGCATGCATGTGCTCCTCCAGGTCTGAACAGGGAAGAGACAAGATGGAAACAGAAGTGGCTTGACAAAACCATACATGGTTAGGAAAGGGGCAGAGAAAGGCAAAAGGGGCCGGGAATGGTATGAACCTCCCCAGCAACTGTTGCTAGGGGTTCAACTGGTAGGATTAGCAATACCCTGCTGGGAATTAGGAAGGAGACCTTTAGTCATCTTTAAGACAAAGCAGAAGATTGATATGTAGATAATAAAAGGAATGCAGGGTGGAGCAGGCTTAATGTTTTAAGGAATGCCGGCTCCTGGAGGCAGGAAAATGCAGTGTTTTGTGAGGCAGAGAATTCTGATATGAGGGGGAACCTTTTGAGGTTCCTGTGCCCCCCCCCTTTTGCTCAACACCTCCTTAGAGAGAGAGATTAACAAGATGGACTCACCTCTCAGGTCAAACCCTGCCAGGCTCTACCACATCCCCACAATATCCCTACAAAGCATATTCCTTCTTCTACCCAAGAAATGAACCCACCATCTCTCTGCCCTTGATCTCTGTGTTTTCTTTCTCCTCTGCCACAACCTTCTGCTCTAAGAAACCATGAAATCATGTTTTCATTTCCATTTCATAGTCTCTACAGGTTATTTCCTTTCCTACTTGCATATCTCCAGTTTAATTTTTTTTATTTTCAGCCCATCTACTAGAATTAAAGATTGAAGTTGATTAAAAGGATGTGTGAACAATTCATCAATAAGACAAAGTTAAAGTTAAACATCCACAGAGAGAGTTAACTTAGAGAAAAGCAATAGTTAAGGAATATAAGTCTGTTGTCTCCTAAAGCTGGGGTGTTCTTTTTCTACTGACATTCATTTATAGCCATGTTAGAGTTCCTCCTTTCTAGCTCTCCAATGGGAGATTTCTAGAATCATTTGGTAATTTCTAACATCTAAATTTCCTTATTTTGATCTAGGTGGTGGTGCATTTGGTAGAGTACATAAGTTAATGTACATGATGACCCAGTTTCGAGACTCCTATCTCCACCTTCAGAGAGGAGGTTTTATACGAGGTGGAACAATACTGCATGTGGTCCCTCCTTTTTTCTCTCAATCTCTTTCTCTTTCAACATCTCTCTCTCTCTCTCTCTATGTCTCTCTCTTTCTCTCTCTCTCTCTCTCTCTCACACACACACACACACACACATACTTTTATCAAAAACAAAAAGAAAAAAAAAATGCCAGCAGAAACTATGGAGTAATATAGGTACCATCCCCACCAATAACGCTGGTGACAAAATAAACAAATAAGTAAATAAACTCCCTTACACATTATCACTTAGGCCATGTCATGCAATTATGTAAGAGGGTATATCACACAGCCTTTTAAAGCACTAGTCTCATTTTTCTGTCTAGACTGACTTTACTCCTACACATTTCTTATCCAGAAAGGACAGCTGTTGCCACAGGGCAGTAGAGCAGCTGCAGAAGCATCCAGAATGGAGGGAGGAAAGCAGCCAGACAATGAAAAGAATTCGACTAATTCCCCTGAAAATTCAAATTACTTTGAAAAAAAAAAACCAGTAAAATCAGTGCCCATTTGTTACTGGATATTTAAAATACTTTAGTTAAGGATTTTTTATTTTCCAAAAATATGAATCGTTTGAGCCTGACAGATTTGCAGGACTAAGGCTAGGTCAATGTTCTCACTTTTAGTGGTTTGCTACACAGGTCAGACATAGAAATTGGTATAATGGTCTTTCTGGAAAGAGATCTAATACCTATTCTCAAGTACAGTGATATTGTTAACCACACCACTCTGAAGACTGTCATTCATGGTCTTGCAATGTTTACCCAGTAGGTAAACATTCTAGAAACTGACTTTTGTTTGAGATATGTCTGGACTGTGGAAAGCTAAGAACCTATCCATTGGGAAGAAAGCCAGCTGAGATGATAAACAAAAAGCTATGAGCAACAGTTATTTTAGGAAAGTTCATTAATCCAGGGCAAAAGCATGGCATTGCTTCCTGGTAATATTCTGTAGCTGTAAACACTGAAAATGGGATGTTGTTCTATATTAGAGGTCAGTATGTGTTCTAACTTCCTGGTGTTCCCACATGTGAAAAGTATATTCTTTCACTCTTCATTGATCTCTGACCAAAAACAAGCAAGAAGAAGATGGAGGTTCTGGGAGAATAATGTGGATGGAATCTCCTAAATTCTTCTGGGGTAAAATGAGGGAGACTTAATTTTCTGCCCCAGGCCACCATGACCACACCAAATAGGTAAACATTCCTGTGAATAATCTGAGAATTGTTAGGAAATACTACCAACACCTTATTTTGAATATTTCCCAGGACACAAAAGCCCAAAAAGCAAGGTCATAGACTTGAAATTACACAGCAAAGAGGGAATAGGAAAAGACTGAATCCTAGACAATAAATACAATTAATGATTTGCATAGTAGTGGAAAATTAATTAAAATGAAATAGAGAAATAAATATAGGGTAAAGTTGATGTGAAAAGCCAAAGCTGCCCTAAAAAACAAAAGCAAATCACTCTTTCTGTCATCAATGACAAGAGTCAGAGCAGAGAAAGTAGGGAATATACAACAAACACCTGCCATTGTAGTCTATTCATGCCAGGATACAGGAATACACACATGAGTATGACTGCATTCACACATGCATGTGTTGCTGCTTTCCAAGCACAGGAAAACCATTAAAACTCAGATGATCAGACTCTGCCCTCACATTTTCTAAATCTGCAGATTTGGGGTGGGGCCCAGAATGTGCTAACAAGCTGTTAGTAGATGCTGCTTCTGATCATCAAAGAACCCATTAAGAAACTAATTTGGGAGAATAAACAGTATTATTATTGTTATTGTTATTATTACCACCAGGGTTATCACTGCAACTCAGTGTCTGCAGGACCAATCCACCATTCTCAATGACCACTTATTGCCCCCCTTTAAAAAAAAAAAAAAAAGCATTCTAGGGAGTCAGGCAGTAGTGCAGCGGGTTAAGCACAGGTGGCACAAAGCACAAGGACCGGACTAAGGATCCCGGTTCAAGCCCCAGCTCCCCACCTACAAGGGGGTCGCTTCAAAAGTGGTGAAGCAGGTCTGCTGGTGTCTATCTTTCTCTTCCCCCTCTGTCTTCCCCTTCTCCATTTCTCTCTGCCCTACCCAACAATGACTATATCAATAACAACAATAATAACTATAACAACAATAAAAAAATAAAACAAGGGCAACAAAAAGGAAAATAAATTTTAAAAAAATAATAAAATAAAATAAAATAAAATAAAAAAGCTTTCCTATGCCAGAGAGGCATTAAGGTATGGGGATGGCATAGTGGTTATGCAAAAGATTTTTCATTTCTGAGGCTCTGGATTTCAGCATCACAACAAGCCATAGCTGGTCAGTGCACTGGTCTTTCTCTCTCTCCCCACCCCCTTCTCTCTCTCATCTTTCCTTCTATATCTCTCATTAAGATAAATTAAAATAAATAAATAAAATAACATTTTTTAAAGGAAAGTGAAATTAAGAGGGGTGGAGAAAGTGAGAGAGAGAGAGACCTGATACTTTGCTTCACTGCTGGTGATGTTTTCTCCCTACAGGCAGAGACTGGGGACTTGAGCCTGGGTCCTTGTGCATGGTAATATGAGTGCTCAATCAGGTGTACCACCACCTGGACCCTTGATACACATCAATATTATTAAGTATCAAATCTTTCCTGCAAAGTGAAAATCAATGCTGGTAAAAAGAAGTCTCCATGACTTGCAGTTACAACTTTGATTTTAAGGGTTTATATTTAAAATAAATAATGGTTTCCTCATCCAGCCAAACAAAATAATTGTTAATTATTTTGTTTGGCTGGCTGGCTTACCCTATGGATGACCAGCTCAGAGACAGCCTCCAAAATCCCCTGTGTTATGTGTGTGAAGAATGTATCCTATTTTTAAGTCAGTCCTTTCCAACCATAATCCAGTTGGGTGATGATAATTCTAGCTCTTTTTAAAGTTGTAGGATGGGAGTCGGGGGTATCGCAGCGGGTTAAGTGCACGTGGCATGAAATGCAGGACCAGAGTAAGGATCCCAATTTGAGCCCCAGGCTCCCCACCTGTAGGGGAGTAGATTCACAAGAGGTGCAGCAGGTCTGAAGGTGTTTATCTTTCTCTCACCCCTGTGTTATCTCCTCCTTTCTCCATTACTCACTGTCCTATCTAACAATGAAGACATCAATAACAACAACAATAACTACAACAATAAAAAACAAGGGCAACAAAAGGGAAAATAAATACATATAAAAATAAAAAAACTAAAGTTGTAGGATCAGAGAGAGAGAGAGAGAGAGAGAGAGAGAGACTGATCATGTAAAATGAAGTGAGAAAGAGAAATCAGAATAGTGGCTGGGCTTACTTTAACTGAAAGGTCCTTGGGAGGTTCCTCTTGAAACTGGACTGTTGATATTACTTATAAAAGTCACCAAAGCATGGTCAGCAGAATAGTTCAGTTGGATAAAGTGCTTTTTTTATCCAGATTTGAGTCTGTTCCCCACAACACAAAAGGAAGTTTCTATAGCTTTTCTACATACACATACATATATATATATACACTCACCAGTGTTCCAGGGTTATTAATGGGTCTTGGTGTCAGCACTATAATACCCTACCCCCTTTTTTCTCTTTCTACATTATTTGATAGGAAAGAACTTGAGAGGAGAAGGGAGAAATATGGGAGTCGGGCAGTAGCACAGCGGGTTAGGCTCACATGGCACCAGTTTGAAATCCCAGTTTGAACCCCCAGCTCCCCGTCTGCAGGGGAGTCGCTTCACAAGCAGTGAATCAGGTCTGCAGGTGTCTATCTATCTCTCCCCCTCTCAGTTTAACCCTCCTCTCTTCATTTCTCTCGGTCTTTTCCAAATACGACAATATCAATAACAACAATAAAAAAACAAGGACAGCAAAAGGGAAAATCAATCAATCAATAAATGGAGAAAGATATAGACACCTGCAGATCTGCTTCACTGTTCATGTACCCCCCTCCCCAGCTTGCAGGTAAGAACCAGAGGCTCGAACCCAGGTCCTTAAGCATAGTAATGTGTGTGCTCAACTGGGTGTGCCAGCTTCCTGCTCCCATCTCTCTTTATTCCTATCTGAAAAAAATATGTATGTGTATGTGTATGTGTCAGATTGGAACAGTGAAGTCCCACCAATGACAAAAAAAAAAAAAAGGGAAAAAGAAAAAGTTAAATTAAAAATCCTGAATATGGATTGAGGAAATAGCTTAGAAACAGAGAGAGCTATGGGCTTGCAGGCATGAGACCCTTAGCTTGATCCTAGTTCTTTATATTCCAGAGCTGATCAGTGATCTGGTCTATCTCTCATAAAAGTAAGTAAATCTTTAAAAAGATAGGAATAAAAGATCTGAAATCTGTAATTTAAAATGGTATTTTATTGCTGGAATAAAATAAAACCATGAATATTATTTATAATGAAGAAACCTGAATGCAGTGTGCCCTCCCCACCCTTTGTATAAGTCCATGACTTTCAATTAGGGGTGATCAGTACACAGAGATCTGGGAGAATCTCCACATAAGTAACACCATGCTCAGCATGTCTTACCTTTTTTGAGTTACAGAATGGTCAATACACAAAGACTATTGCTACTCAAATTTTTCTGTTATTATTATTATAAATGAGAGACCTGGGTAAACTCAAACCAGGCATATGTGTTCTCTCTAGACCTCAGTTTCTTTTCAGGACTAAAAATGAGAATATTGATTTCAAAATCTTTTTGAGTGTGTTACTCTAGCTTTATATGTAAGTCCCTAGTTCTCCTCTTGTCTCCATGGATTCTCTGTGGATGTCATGTGGTACAAGATATGTATATTACGGCTATCGGATATAAACATACTCTAAAATGAGTTTTGCATAGAACACATTATTATTATCTGTTTATGTTATTTTATTATGGTGAATTCAGGATTTCTATGAAATGTTTATATATATAATATATATATTATATATATATTATATAATATATATATAATATATATTATATAATATATATATATATATACACAACTAGTCTTTCTTTCACTCATCTTTTATTTACTTATTATTATATGATTTTATTTTTATTTTATTTTTACAAAACAGTAACTGGTCTTGAATGTATCTGCGTTGTATTTCACAAAGAGCAAGCTTTTTGAAATTGATATAAATGCAGGTGTTGCTGATTAATCTAACAAATAAAAATAGCACCTGTTTTGACTCTGTTCCAGTTGGAAAGACACCTATTCAGTCCTTCATTACTTTGTTTTCTTCACTAGAGTACCCACCAGATCTAGTCAGATTGGGAGAAGTGTCTGTTGATCTGCAGACCACTGAGATAGAAAAGACAAGGCTGAAAAGCCAGATGGTTTCAGTCAGTAAGAAACTGCTTATCTTCTAAAAGGTTGAGCTAGGAGTTCTGCACAACAATGGAAGTCATTTATTGTTTTAAGCATGGGTCTAATGGGAGACAGGTGTGGCTTAGAAAGGGGGAGGCAGGGCTTGGGTATTAAAAGGAAGACCTTAGGTGTGGCTTATTCTGTCCAAGTCATCATGTGAGTACTAGCTCTACAATTCTCTCTCTCTCTCTCTCTCTCTCTCTCTCTCTCTCTCGTCCTAACATGTGAATGTTCTAAATTTTTCAAATAAAATTTATAATTCCTGGTATAAAAAAGGAATCCTGTCTAATTTTTTTCATAGACTCTGGAGCCCAGTGAAAAAATACTTGAACTTTACTTTCTTCAAAGGAAACTTTGCATCATAAGACAATGAGTCAACAACTCAAAAGTCCTCATTTGATTTCCTTTTTCTACTCATTTTCCACTAAAACTAGCACAGTATCATCTATTGAACTTCTAAATGTAAACATTTTTCTGTCTTGTGGGTCTGAGTAGCATTCCTGCACCATCTATGGGCATTTACAGGAAAAACAGCAAAGACAATTCTAGCCATAAAGGAGAAGAAAGTGCTGGAGAGCAATATCCAGCTTTAGGATATTGAGTCTGTTCCCCACATTGAGTCATTTCACCTCAGGGATAATATTTGAAGGATTGCATAATCTCCTTACTTGTTATCTCACTTTATAATGCTATATCCAAAGAGCTTAACAAGCAAGGGTACATTCTCCAATTGAAAAATTAAGGCTTCTGAAAATCTCTAAATCCTTAGAATCAATGGAAATAAAAATCCGTTTTCTGGCCAATAATTAAATGTACAAAGTTAGTATCACTTTCCCCCCAAAACCATTTTTATTGGAGTTGGGGGAATATGGTTTATAATATAATAAAATAATATAGTTGTTGACACATAAGTATAGTTTCTCATTCCCAAAAGATAGGCCTCTGGAAAACATTTTCACCCCAGCTTAGATCCTTTCCCTCCACTGTGCAAGGTGACACCAACTCCAAAAAGCATCACTAATATCAGTGAGGTGCTAACAGTATTTCATGGGAAGGCGTGAAGTCCTCCAGTGTTGGAGGTGGTTGAGGTTCTAGCTTGTCTATGCACCTCACTGGTGCGGAGCGGTGAGGTAGGTCGGGTTCTTTACCCTTTCTAAGCTCCAGTTTATTTGCTCTCAAAATGTTAGCAACATCATTTTCAGATGCTAGGAAGATAGTTACCTCATGCATGAGAAAAACACTTAGGGAACAGTCAAACAACACCATACACTGCTCTACCTCAGCTCCCTTCAGACAGTTGCAAGAGAATGTCAGTGACACCCCTACCTGCCCATACACCCAAAGGCAGTTTGTCATCACAGTAAATTGTAAGCACTGTCTTTTTTCCTCATAAGATGCTCAAAAAGCATTTCATTCATCTTTTTATTTATTTCTTTTTTTATTTATTTCCCTTTTTTATTGTTGTTATAGTTATTGTTGTTGATGATGTTGTTGTTAGATAGGACAGAGAGAAATGGAGAGAGAGAGAGAAAAAGAGAGAGAGAGTGAAAGATAGACACCCGCAAACCTGCTTTACCGCCTGTGAAGTGATTCGCCTAAAGGTGGGGAGCTGGGAGCTTGAACCAGGATCCTTATTTTGGTCCTTGCACTTCACATGTGCTACCGCCCGACTCCCTCCATTTATTCTTATTTTCAATTCTTATTTTCAGTTTAGTAGTAATAGTGACAATTACAGAATAGAGCAGGACACACGATGTAAATAATCAGGTCTCAGAATTGACACCTCTTAGCGGATAAATGGCAGATTGTGCCTCAGTCTCCTCATCAATACAATGGGCACAGAGTGAACATTCCTTTGAGGATTGGGTGAAAAGTTTGGCAATGAAACCTCAGTATTTTAAAAATGTATACCAACTTCATTGTGTGCTACTTTATGATGAACTCTTGGAAATAATCCTGTAACTCAAGTGGAAAAGATAACTTTTCTTTTAAACAACTATAACTTCAAGCCAGAAGTTGAATTGCATAATTATAACTGCCATCTTACCATTTCCAGTATCATTCTTGCTTCGAAACTATGAATGACTGATAGCAGATTTATCATGGATTCTAGCAAAACTCCTGCTTATTCAGATGTAATTTCTTTGGGGTTTCCCTCCATTAACCACTCGCTCTCTTCTTTTCTTTCCTCCCTTCTTTCCCTTCCTCTTTCTCTCTCTCTCTCTTCCTTCTTTTCTTTCTTTCTTTCTTTCTTTCTTTCTTTCTTTCTTTCTTTCTTTCTTCCTTTCTTTTAACAAAGCACTGCTCAGCTCTGGCTGATGGTGGTGTGAGGGATTGAACTTGGGACTTTGGAGCCTCAGGTTTGAGAATCTCTTTGAATAACCATTATGCTATCTACCCCCACTCCCTTCCTTCCTCTTTCCTTTCTTCCTTCCTTCCTTCCTTCCTTCCTTCCTTCCTTCCTTCCTCCCTTTCTTTCTCTCTACACTTAAGTTTATCATAAGTTTACTAAATTATCAAACTAAATTTAATGCTCAGGAAGTGTATTTTTATTACACACACTCAGAAATTGACCAGTCTAAATTTCTTAGAAGAAGTTCTAGATTTCTTTCTTCCTAGATACACATATTTAAAGTTTCACATCTACATCACACAACCACCTGTAGAGATTTTTCAGAGCCAGACACTAACATTGTCATTGGTTCATTTATTTGATCCAATGAAGAGGGAAGATGATCCAGTCTGCTTTGTTTTGCCATTTTGATACCTTCTGGACAGTGATCCTGCCATTTCCCTTGGGAAATTTTGCCAAATTATATAATGAACTCATGCTTTTCTTAGCATCTTACTACAATGATCTTTTCCACAAGTCAGGTTGTTATTCTAAGAAGTAATTTTACTTATTTATTCGATGCTTTGAGGTAGTTTACATACCAAAAAAAAAAAAAAAACCCTTTTAGAGCACTTATCCATATTTCTTTTGATATTTCATCCATTTTCATTATAAATCTGACTATCACCATTCAAACATCATAAATGAGGAACACATAATGCAAACTTAGGATATAACTGCATTGCCTACTACTATTAAAGAGAAACAAAGTCCTGTAAGTGAAACTAAAATAACAATTAACAATTGTCAGGGAGGGTGACATTTGTCCTCTTGGTTGGGTATGAAATAGAATTATCTTCCATTGGTAACTCCTTAAAACTTTGATCGATGAGACAATGGTTTGTGAGAACTTTTAGATTTGGCCATCTCATCAAACAATAAAATTAGGTTTATACCATATTTATGGTAGAAATCAACTGAAAATAATTATATTGTGCAGACACCAGTACAATTTCTAACATTAAAAAAATAGAGTTAAGTAGTTATCTTAAAAAAACATTAAAGATTAGGGAGTAGCTTGATTATGACATAATTCAAGTAAAATGAGACTGAAATAACTACTTTAGGAAATATATACTTGACATTACTATTATGATCTTTTCTGGAGCCAGCCAGAGTAAAGAACACACACTGAGAGCATTCTTCATCCCTTAAAAGAGTAAAAACATTTCCTCTAGGATATTTACTTCCCCTTCCTCTGATCCACTAGGGAAAGAGAGAGACAAGCTGGGAGTATGGATCAACCTGCCAACACCCATGTTCATCAGGAAGCAATTACAGAAACCAGACCTTCCACCTTCTGCATCCCATAATGACTCAGGGTCCATACTCCCAGAGGGTTAAAGAATAGGAAAGCTATCAGGGGAGGGAATGGGATATGGAGTTCTGGTGGTGGAAATTGTGTGAAATTGTACCCCTCTTACCCTATGGTCTTGTCAGTGTTTCCATTATATAAATAATTTTAAAAAAAAGAGAGAGATAGAGTAAAAACAAAATGTAGACATTCGCACAGAAATGAAGTGGAATGAAATAAAATCCAAGGATAGTGATTCATAGCTTTTGTAAAACATCCCCTCCAGTATCTGTGTCCTTATAGTGTGGTTTTGAGTAACAATAACTTATGTTGAAATGGGACTGACTCAACGTGAAACAAAGAAGTATCTTCCCTGAGAGGGTCATCCTTCGACCACAGTTCTGAGAATTGTGTGGGTGTGCTTGTGTATTCGATGTGACTGTGCAAAGTGAGGTGTAGGTGTGTGTGCCTATGTGTGGTTTGTGGGTATTTACACAGTGTATATATGTGAAATAGCTGTATGTAAGAATTGTGTGACCAAATATACCATCATAAATAAGAACTAATCTCTCCTCAACCAAAATAATAATAATAATAGCACAGATAAATAAAATTGTTGTTCTGTGGTCTGGGAGGTAGTACAGTGGCTAAAGCACTGGACTTTCAAGTATGAGGTCCTGAGAAAATCCCTAGAAGCACATGTACCAGAGTGATATCTAGTTTTTCCTCTCTCTTCCTATCCCTCACATTAATAAATAAAATATTAAAAATAAATAAATAAAATGGTTGTTCTTAAAAGGTAAGATGGAAAACAAATACTTTTTTCAATGTACAGAACATTAAAATTAATCATTTTTAGTTAGGAATTATTGTTGTCCTTGGAAAGAATGGTTAATTTAACTCTTCCATGCATGACCAAATGTAAATCAGAGGTTAGGGGTTAAAGTAACTGATGGCAGCTACTGGCCAGTCCCAGGAAGAGTTCTTTCTTTCTTTCTTTCTTTCTTTCTTTCTTTCGTTCTTTCTTTCTTTCTTTCTTTCCTTCTCTCTCTTTCTTTCTTATTTATTTATTTAAATATTTATTTGTTTCCTTTTTGTTGCCCTTGTTGTTTTTATTATTGTTGTAGTCATTGTTGTTGATGTCAACATCATTGGATAGGACAGAGAGAAATGGAGAGAGGAGGGGAAGACAGAGAGGGGGAGAGAAAGATGGACACCTGCAGACCTGCTTCACCACCTGTGAAGCAACTCCCCTGCAGGTGGGGAGCCAGGGGCTCAAATGGAGAATCTTATGCTGGTCCTTGCACTTTGCGGCATGTGTGCTTAACCCACTACGCTACCACCCGACTCCCTAAGTTCTTTCTTTAATATTTTGAAGGAGTGCTTACATACACTAAAATGTCATTGTTTATAGTTCCCAATCAGGTGCAGGTGTTGTGTCACAAAGCATAACCACCCCCCCAAAAAAACAAAAAAACACCAGCAAATTTACTGCATGGCAATGGATCCCTTCCCCCATACAAGACAGACTAATGCAAAAGTTGTGTGGAACAAAGGAACTGTTTTCTGTGGGTTGGAATCGGCTTTCTAAAATATCACCTTTGCACACAGAACTAAGCAACTCAATAGTTTTACATATATATATACATATACATATACATATACACCAATATTGAGATTTGTTCTAGAATCTACTCCATTCTTTTTCTCAGCCACACTACCCTCTCTAGACATCCACTGTGAACTTGGAAAAGTGCTTCTACCATAGTCCTTGCAGGTGACACAGGAGCAGCTTAGATATTTGTGGCATGGGGCTGGTGGAATAGTTCATTTGAATAGTGCACTTTTTTTTTTCTTTAACCATATGAACAACCCAAGTTCAAGTTCAGTCCCCACCCTGGTGCACTGAAGAAAAGGAATCATTAATGTTGTGTTCTCCCTCTCCCTCTCTCCCTCTCCCCTCTCCCTCTGCCTCTACCTCTCCCTCTCCCTCTCCCTCTCCCTCTCCCTCTCCCTCTCCCTCTCCCTCTCCCTCTCCCTCTCCTTCTCACTCTCCCTCTCCTTCTCACTCTCCCTCTCCTTCTCCCTCTCTCTCTCTCCCTCTCCCTCTCCCTCTCTCCCTCTCTCTCTCTGTCTCCCCTCCTCCTCCCTCTCCCTCTCCTTCTCACTCTCCCTCTCTCTCTTTCTGTCTCCCCTCCCCCTCCTTCTCCCTCTTTCTCTCTCTCTTCCTCTCTCTTTCACTCTCCCCATGCCCAACCCCCTCTCACTCTCTCTACCTTAAAAAAGTTACAGTATACGTATATGATGGAATTATATACAGCTGTTAGCAATGATGAAGTCGTCTCCATTACCAATTTTGGATGGAATTTAAAGGAATCATGTTAAGTGAGATAAAGCAAAAAGAGAAAAGAACAAATATTGGATGAGCCCACTCAGAGGTGAAACTTGAGAAACAAAGTGAGAGGAGACCAGGTGGTGGTGCCCCTGGTCAAGCACACATTACCATGCACAAGGACCCAGGCTTGAGCCCCTGTTGTTCCCCACCTGCAAGTGGACGCTACACAAGCAGTGAAGCAGTTCTGTAGGTGTCTTTCTTTCTCCCTCTCCTAATTTTCTCTCTGTTCTTTCCAACAAAATATAAAGAAGGAGAAAGAAAGAATGAATGAAAGAAAGAAAGAGAGAAAGAAAGGAAAAGACAAGAAGGAAGGAAGGAAGCAAGAAGATGTAAGAAAAGAAAGAGAAAGAAAGAAAGAAAGGAAGAAAGAAAGAAAGAAAGATTGCCAGAAGCAGTGGATTTATAGTGTTAGTCAGAAAGGGAAAATATAAAATAAAACTTGAACTGTGTGTAGTGTGTTGCACTAGAGCAAAGCATATGGGAAAGGAGGAGAAAGGAATGGCATGGAGGGATTTGGAAGTCATGATGCGTGATAGTGAAAAGTACTTCAGTTAGGGTGAGAGTGTTTTGCAGATACCCATCATGAGGAGATGAGAAACTCTCTATGGGCAACCCACTGTACTCTAATGACAACTCCCCCCCAACAAGGTGATAAAAAATGAGAGAGAGCTGGCCCGGTAGCACAGTGGGTTAAGAGCATGTGGCGTGAAGCGCAAGGACCTGCTTAAGTATCCTGGTTAGAGTCCCCAACTCCCCACCTGCAGGGGAGTTGCTTCACAGGTGGTGAAGCAGGTCTGCAGTTGTCTTTCTCTCCCTCTCTCTGTCTTCCCCTCCTCTCAGTTTCTCTCTGTCCTATCCAATGACAGCAACAACATCAACAATAATAATAACCACAACAGTGATAAAAAAACAAGTGCAACAAAAAAAGGGGGGGGGTAATGGCCTCTAAGAGCAGTGGATTTGTGGTACAGGCTTTGTGCCCTGGCAATAACCCTGGAGGCAAAAAAAAAAAAAAAAAAAAGAAGAGAATTTCACACCTTTAGTTTGATCTTTGGCATTTATTTTACTCTTTAGGTCTTGACAATATCTTCTATAGCTCTTGAATGCTCCTGACTTCTAAGAAAATTCACAGTGAACTTTCTAGAATATTTTGTGTGCTTAGTGTTTGTCAGGAATTATACTCTAACACATATGCATACCATGGAATTTAATTATGGCAACAACTTTAATCCACGCCCTTATTTCTTGCAGAGAAACATTGGTATGTTGTAATATCATGGCTGGCTAAGGACCTAGTATTTTAATTTGAACCTAGATTCAACTGAGTTAGAAGCCCAAGCACATTTTAGTAGTGGCAAGAGTTGATCCTTGCATTTCTAGCACTTCAACTTTACGTCATGTTTCTGGAACTTGCATCCACCCCAATTTCAGTGTCAAAGTTTATGTAGTTTTTAATGTTGAAATCCAGTATCTGTGCAGCTCTCAGAGGGAAGTTATGGTCTAAAGTCCTAAATGCCCAGGATCTGATGATTTTTATTTATGCAAATCTTTACAGTGTCCTGTGGTGTTAATATAAACTTCATAATTTCATTCCTCAGACCCTACCTTCATTAGAGTCATTCTCACAATAATTTGTACTATACATTAGGTTAAAAAAAAGAAAAGATTATATCTAGTAATCACTTAACCTAATTATATTTATATGTAGAAGAGAATGACTATACGCTATTTCTGCTCTGATTTTGATGGACTTCATTTTAGATTCTTTACCACACTGACCACAGACTATAAGAGCAATGGTGATCATTTCTTTAAAGGTGCTTCTTAAATTTGGGCTGAGGATTACATTTCCAGGAAAGCTGCCATATTTTGGATGCATGGTTGATGTGGAGGATAAACCTTGAATGTCACTGAAAGGTCAGTGCTGAAATTGAGTTCAGGTAGTTGAGAATCGTGAAAGATGTGGAGAAACTTTGATGAGAGCAAAGAGAATTACAGCATTAAAAATTCTAGAGGACCCAAACCTACTTGTTCATTTTGTTTAGGTATTTCGGATGTATAAGATACCAGATACAAATCTCTGGTACCCCCACAATCAAAGGAAAACAAGCCCTTACAGAATTGAGGTCACCAAAGTAGGAGAAGGAGGGGATAGTAAGACAGCAAGAGATCCACTGGTCCACTAGAGTTGGGTAGAGGGTTATTGGTACTTTAATGGTAGGTGCAAAAGGGTAGCATACAACGGGAATAGGTAAATACATAGCTTTTACAAACAGTTTCTGTATTAACAATTTTTAAATAAAGTTGTTATTAGTGTTAAGTGAAAATATTCAAGTGAAACTATTTTCAGGTATAAACATATTTGATATATGGGAGCTTTTATTTTTAACAGGCTGGTTTCTCCCCACCTCCATCTCCATGCTCATTCTGATCTGCTGTGAATATGACTAGATTCGGCTCTTTGAAGTGAAGAATCCCACTTCAATAGGTACAGAGTATAATCTGTTGGGACTCAGATGAGTTTACATCATTGAGTCTAGTTGGAGATTCTAAATGGTTTCAGACAACAGTTCAGCTTCTGAAGTCCAGCTCTGCAGTAGTATGAGAGTGGTAAGACTTTGATAGTGACACCATCTTTTCAGCAAGAATGACAGTGCTGAGCCAAGCTGTGGTACATCCAATTAAGTGCACATATTACATGCACAAGAACCTGGGTTAGAGCACCAGCTTCCCATCTGCAAGGGAGGAACATTTCACAAGCTGTGAAAGCAGGTCTTCAGGGGTCACGCAGTCTCTCTCCCATTCTATTTCTCCCTCCCCTCTCAATTTCTCTCTGTTTTAGTAAAATTAAATAGAAATGAAAAGAAAATGGCTGTCTGGAGTGCTGGATTTGTATTGCAGATACCAAGCCCCAGTAATAACCCAGGTGTCAATAAAAAAATAGATAAATACACAAATAAATAATGAAAGAGAGTGTGAGTCTAGGTCTTCAAAGGACAATAAGGGGTCAGAACACTGATCCATAGGTCTGTATACAGTATGTTTCCATGGTTGGGGGGACACCAAGAATATATAAGATGGTGCAACAAGGATGGGGACAGCGTAGGGATGTGGGGACATGGTGGGTTGAGCCTGGTTGGAACCCCAGATACCTCTCTGTAAGGATGTAAGGCATTCACTTATAAGCCTCCCCACTCCTCCCTAACCTCGATCTTGTTAGACCCAGAGGCTGTAACTATTCCCCCTTCACTTTGTCTGGATAAACCTGATATGCTCAATGAAATGTGGATAAAACCAAAGAGCCCCTTCCTCTTTATTAAGTCCCATGTCCCGGGTAAGGGGAAGTCAAGAGCAGGAGTTGTTAAAAGGAAGCTAGAGTCTAAAAAATATCTGATTGGTTCTTGCTGTCAAACTTTTGTCCCTATTCAGTTTATTGCTCCAGCACCCTGCCCCAGCACCTGGCTTCTTTTTACCCCATATAAACCCTGCCTTTTTCTTGAATAAACGCACTATCCCCTGCCATAGTGTCCAGAGTCCTCATTCTGCATGCTCACCCCCCACTTCAGCCTGTTCTTCTCCTCTATCCCACCTTTCTGGTGGCCAACAGAATGGTGGACATGGGGTGAACAGGGCAGGCTTTCCAGAGCTTGCCCATGCATGAAATTAGAGTAAGAAATTGAGAGTAGTTAGACTTTGTTCTATTACAAATGGAAGGGGACTAATCAAGATGGAGGAGAAGAGGCTGGAGGACTGCTCAGTCAACAGACTGCACAATTTACTATAGACAAGGGCCCAGATTCAATTCCCTGGCTACTATAGCAACACCATCCAAAGAGGGAAGCATCATAATTGGTGGAATGATGCTTTGGTGTTTCTATTTCTCTCTCTTTTTCCCTCTCTGCCTCTAGCCCTCTATCTGGAAAAAAAAAAAAAAAAACAGAGGGGGGGAGGTATTGCAAACAATCAAGAGAGACAACAAAGGCAATGTGGGAGGTAAGGTTGAGAGAATATTGACTGGCCCAGCTACATTTGATTCCTGAGAAGGCATTTTTGTAAAAGACAAGGCTGAATAAAGGTGTTTGAGGAGAAAAGCACCACCCACTATGATAATTATGTTAACTGCCTCTCATTGTACCCAACTGCCCCTCAGTGAATGGTACTTTTGCTCTATGATGTTAATTATCTTTGCAGAAAGATTAAACTCCATTGTCTTTCGCATCATTTCAAATAAGGACATTGACAGTCAGAGATACTAGGTGAACTTGAAGGCCTCCAAACAAGTAGATGACAAATTGTACTTGAATTTACATGCATGACTCAAAGAACTGTCTTTAGAAAGAACTAGAAGACAAATAGGAAGCAGGGATGGGATAAGACCATTTTTGCCAAAGATAAAAGTGAGTATAACAAAGAGACTAAGAACAAGTATCTCCCCAGACAGAATAAGCAGGACTTTACAAATTTAAGTTTTTAGGAAAGGGTACTGCAAGAGAGGAGCCTATATAGCAAGTATAAACGCAACCAAAAGAAAAATGGATGAAAACAAGTTTAGATCCCACGTACACCTCAAGGACATCTTTGATGAATCAAACCCAATTGCAAGGAAGACCAAAGCAGAAACAAACCAATGGGACTACATCAAATTGAAAAGCTTCTGCACATCCAAAGAAACTATTAAACAAACAGAGAGACCCCTCACAGACTGGGAGAAGATCTTCACATGCCAGACATCAGACAAGAAACTAATCACCAAAATATATAAAGAGCTCAGCAAACTTAGCTGCAAAAAAGCAAATGACCCCATCCAAAAATGGGCAGAGGAAATGAACAAAACATTCACCACAGAGGAGATCCAAAAGGCTAACAAACATATGAAAAACTGCTCTAGGTCACTGACTGTCAGAGAAATGCAAATTAAGACAACACTAAGATACCACCTCACTCCTGTAAGAATGGCATACATCAAAAAGGACAGCAGCAACAAATGCTGGAGAGGATGTGGGGACAGAGGAACCCTTTTACATTGCTGGTGGGAATGTTAATTGGTACAGCCTCTGTGGAGAGCAGTCTGGAAAACTCTCAGAAGGCTAGACATGGACCTTCCATATGACCCAATAATTCCTCTCCTGGGGTTATACCCCAAGGACTCCATAACACCCAACCAAAAAGAGGTGTGTACTCCTATGTTCATAACAGCACAATTCATAATAGCTAAAACCTGGAAGCAACCCAGGTGCCCAACAACAGATGAGTGGCTGAGAAAGCTGTGGTGTATATACACAATGGAATACTACGCAGCTATCAAGAACAATGAACCCACATTCTCTGACCCATCTTGGACAGAGCTAGAAGGAATTATGTTAAGTGAACTAAGTCAGAAAGATAAAGATGAGTATGGGATGATCCCACTCATCAACAGAAGCTGACTTAGAAAATCTGAAAGGGAAACTAAAAGCAGGACCTGATCAAATTGTAAGTAGGGCACCAAAGTAAAAACCCAGTGGTGAGGGGTAGACATGTAGCTTCCTGGGCCAGTGGGGGGTGGGAGTGGGCGGGAGGGATGGGTCACAGTCCTTTGGTGGTGGGAATGGTGTTTATGTACACTCCTAGCAAAATGTAGACATATAAATCAGTAGTTAATTAATATGAGAGGGGGAAATCAATTGTATGTCTCAAAGTTTCTCAAAAGACAAACTGAATCTTTTTAATATATAGGCTGCGTATTTGATATGCGGACTCTCTCAAAAGCCTAGACCAAGTAGATTAGAAGCTTCCAATAGCACAGCTATATACAAGATACTGGGTACTGTACAGCAAACCATAACAAAGGGACTTTTCAAAGTTAACCCAATTAACAAATAATGTGATAATAATATTAACTATTGATTGTCTTTTTGAACCCTAAGACAGCAGGAACCTCACATCTTCACTATAGAGCCCCTACTTCCCCCAGTCCTGGCACCCTTGGATAGGGCCCACTTTCCCGTATGCATCTCCCAATCCAAACCAAATAATATTGCATCCGCCGATCACAACCTAACCAAAGCAATGATTGCCATCTCAACATGCTTCACCTCAGACTGTATCCAGAGACTTCACGTGTGGAATGACAACCCTTCAGCTTCATTACTCGGGTGAGACCTTTCCTTTAATAGTACACTCTAATTTCATCTCAGGTAGTTCAGTTTCTAACAAAGTCCCATAACCTAGATATACACCAGTTTCTGTGAGAGAGAGCTTATGTGCACACGTATCCATAAACTACTGCAAAATATATACCTGAAAGCAGGATTACACTAGAGTTTGCAGTGAGTACCTCCCTAACACTTCCTCTCCACTATTCCAAGCTTGGGATCCATGATTGCTCAACAAATTGTTTGGCTTCATATGTTAACTCTCTTTTCAATCACCAGGTTCCAGATGCCACAAGGATGCTGGCTAGGCTTCCCTGGATTGAAGACCCCACCAATGTGTCCTGGAGCTCAGCTTCCCCAGAGACACACCCTACTAGGGAAAGAGAGAGGCAGACTGGGGGTATGGACCGACCAGTCAACGCCCATGTTCAGCGGGGAAGCAATTACAGAAGCCAGACCTTCTACCTTCTGCAACCCTCAACGACCCTGGGTCCATGCTCCCAGAGGGATAGAGAATGGGAAAGCTACCGTGGGAGGGGGTGGGTTATGGGGATTGGGTGGTGGGAATTGTGTGGAGTTGTACCCCTCCTACCTTATGCTTTTGTTCACTAATCCTTTCTTAAATAAAAAATTTAAAAATAAAATAAAAAAAAAGAAAACAAGTTTAGAGTAGTTTGGATAAACAAAATTCAAATTATCCATTTAAGATGAAATATCCTGCAGAGGGGGATGGTTGTGATGTCCAATCAGCCATAAAAAACAAATAGGGGTCCAAATGTAACCAATTAAAATTGTTAATGGGTATGGGTTAGAGAGCAAGTACCTATCATGAGAAGAAAAGGACTAAGAATAGAACAACAACAATAATAACAGCGACAATAATAATACATATTTATATATGCAAGTATATAAACAATAATAATAACAGCGACAATAATAATACATATTTATATATGCAAGTATATATTAGATAGAAATATCTAAAAGTAGTCTCAGGATTGAAAATAATCAATAATGGGAGTTAGGCAGTAGTGCAGCGGGTTAAACCCCTGTGGCGCAAAGTACAAGGACAGGAGTAAGGATCCCGGTTTGAGCCCCCGGCTCCCCACCTGCAGGGGAGTCACTTCACAGGCGGTGAAGCGATCTGCAGGTGTCTATCTTTCTCTCACCCTCTGTCTTCCCCACCACTCTCCATTTCTCTCTGTCCTATCCAACAATGACGACACCATTAACAACAACAATAGTAATTACAACAATGAAAAGGGCAACAAAAGAGAAGATAAAAAAATTAAAAAATAAAATTAAACAATCAGTCATTGTTAGCTGAGCATGATAGATAATGATGAAAGTATGAAACCAAAAACCTACCTCTCAAATGAAGAAATGCAATTTTCATAAAGTTTAGCTACAGAAACTATGAAATGGTGGTGTTGTTAAGGTAAATAGTTACATACATGGAGGAGGGAGCAAAAAAAAAAGAGAGAGAGAGAGAGAGAGAATGGGGGGTGGGAATACTTTTGATTCAAACACAAAACTGATGATTTTAAACTGAGTTTTTCACATTTCCACAAAATCATCACCTATTGAAATTATGCATAACTTTTTCATCTTTAAAAATAGACAAGGATATAATAAAATGATTGTCGAACCCTAAACAGATAGTGAGAAAGATGTTTGGAAACCGTTTCACTGAAAAATAAATTGGTAAATGAAAAGTAGTGGTGATTAAGTTAAATTGGAAACTTAAATTGGAAAACATCTTCAAAAATTCTCTTTTATATGAATTTCCAATGTATAACAATCTGCTCTCACTGATGTGCATTTACAGCCTTGACAGTAACCTGTGACAGGTGTTGATCTTGTACTGAATTCCCTTTACAACACTTCAATAATCTGCCCCAAATCAAACATTGCATGTTTAGGGAATTCACACTCTTTAATTATTAGCCTAAACAAAAATATAATTATGAAGATAAATCTGGAGGGAAGTGGGGAGAAAGCAAATAAACTTTTGTATTAGTTTTCTTTTTTATTATCTTTATTTATTTATTGAATAGAAACAGCCAGAAATTGAGAGAAAGGGGTGGAGGCAATAGAGAAAGAGAGAGATGGAAAGATACCTACAGCACTGCTTCACCACTTGTGAAGTTTTCTGTCTGCATATGGGCATTGGAGGCTTGAACTCAAGTCCTTGTGCACTGCACATGTGTACTCAACCAGGTGTGCCACCATCTGGCTCTGCAAATAGACTATTCACAAGAAAAACAGAAATGATACTTTAACTCCTTACTTCATTCTCATGATAGACCGCACTGACATTACTGCACAGTATGATTAAATATAGGAAATATAAGAAAGATACATAAAAATGAAGGCCTAGGACGCTACCCTTTCCAGCAATGTGGAATTACAACCCATGTATTATTACCCCCAAACTGTCTGTAGGCAAAATTTGAGATTGTAAAAGGGGCAAGCCAGTTCTTTCAAATCAATTATTTCACAAAATACAACTTAAATATATTTCTGAAAAAAAAACGTCAGTTATTGATGTTGACTGTCTCATCTACAACAAGTGACCATGGCATTCTCTTTTTGCTCTTTTGGCATCTGGGTGGGCAACAAGAGTATGTTACCTTCAACCCAGTCACAGACCACACTTTGGGTGGCACTGCTACAACTTTTGTCTTCTCTTTCTTACAAAAATGAGAAACTCATTTCCCTCTCTTAATAGTTGTTTATAGTTGTGAAGGCAAAAATAGATCATGAATGTGAATACTTTATATCAAAGAAGGCTTTTTTTCCCCTTTACTTCTTTTTTATTTCTCACTTGGATTATCTCGAATTTCTTTTGCCTACAAACTGCTATAGAGATCCCCGCAGACTCACCTTTACAGTGCCATGCGCTATCATGCCACATGTCTCCTCTTTAATCTCTACTAACTCCTCATGCCCTTATGACTTAGCCTTATATCCAGAGTTCTTTAACATTTATTCCTGATACACCAATCACCTTGCTCATTTCTTCTTTCCCATCCCCCATCCCAACAAACAACAGCACTATGATTACTTATGTGCCTCAGTCCTTATAGTGCTCTGAAGTTTATTCTGCCTAATGTCTCTCTTTCCAGTCAAGGAGGAGGACTCTGCAGAAAGATGGAAAATCTGATGGACTCAATCCTCTTATTTTCTCAACAGAATTTTTTTTTCTTGTTGTCCATGTAAACAGCCTCTTACCAGATTTCTAAAGGCAGTTATAGATTTCAATTTAGTATTAGAAGTTAGATATCTACTTATAGACATACATGTACATGTGTACATGTTAGGTCTATCTTTTGTGTATAGATAGGTGTGAACTTGCATTTTATTCATTACATCCATTTAATGATTAGCATGGATCTTCATAGGTCCAAATATAAACCCCATGCAAAAATATTTTAGGGTTTATATCATGTTGCAAACACAGGAATGGAAAATTAAGGAAGGAAAGAACTGTCTGTTAAATCATAGATCTGTCACAAATTAGATTAATTCCAAAATGTGACAAACAAGCAGAGAGAAAACGGAAAAAAAAAACAGCCTTCCTAACTGATATTCATTGAATGCAGGCATTCTTTGTGACCATACGCAGATATTCCGTATGATCCTAAAAGGTCATTACGGACAATATATAATCAAGTGGAAGCAGTTAAGTTAAAAAAAATGTGAGACAGTCTCTGTGTACCATGGATCTTCAGAGACTAAAACCCAAGCCATGAGATCCAGACCTAGTTCAAAGGCTACAGAGGCATTCAGGAGTTGACAATGTGTTGACAAATGTGTTGACAAAGACATTCTTATTGAAACCAACCTCAGCTCACCCCACTTTTCTTGTCTTCACACCCAGGCCATCTAGTTGACTTTATTATGTCAGAATATACAAATTTCTTATCAATGGGAGAGATGTTGACGCTATTTTCTCACCCATTCCTGCTTCTTATGTGAGAAATGTGTGGAAAATGCATATCCTGGTGTGAGGCTGGGGAAAAACATCACCTCCAATTCCCCAGATCGTGTGTGTGTGTGTGTGTGTGTGTGTGTGTGTGTGTGTGTGTTGTGAATAAAGATTCTCGTCACAGGTGAATAGTTTATATTTTGTTTCTATAGCCTCACTAAGGTCACAGACGAAAACAGAACCTAGAATGTGAATTTTTCAATTAGAACCTTAAGGGACACCCCTACGCCACCCCAAAATATTTTTTGTTACCAAAACAGTTCGAGAAGACTCACTTGGACATACCACCATGTAATGTTCTCAATTTGTTTACTTCAGTTGGTGAAAGGCTGTGACAGTATCCTACAATCATAGCACCAGGTATGCACACACTGCAAAGACAGGGCAGGGGATTCAATGAGATGAGAATATCACATCCCATTTGAATGTTAGGAATCCACTCTAAGGTCACAGAGATCTTTAAAGGTGAATAGTTGAATGAATTCTGGAGAGAGCAAGCAGGGAGGGACTTACTGAACACTGCATTTTTTCCCTTTATTGGGGGACTAATGGTTTACACTCATCAGTAAAATATTGTAGTTTGTACATGTTTTGCATTTCTCAGCTTTCCACATAACACTCTAACACCCCCATACACATCTCGGTTCTCCTCTGCCATCATGTTCTAGGACCTGAATACTGCTCCACCAACCCCACCCCAGAGTCCTTTATTTTGGTGCAATACACCAAATCCGATGTTAGTTCTGCTTTGTGCTTTCCCTTCTGTTATTATTTCTCAAATCTGTCTATGAGTGAGATCATCCCATATCCATCCTTCTCTTTTTGACTTATCTCACTTAACATGATGCCTTCAAGTTCCATCAAGATGAGGTGAAGAAGTTTACTTCACCATTTTTAATAGCTGAGTAGTATCCCACTGTGTATATATACTACAACTTACTCAATCACTCATTTGTTGTTGGACACTTGGGTTGCTTCCAGCCTCTTCTACTCTTATTCACTTACTAAAAAGTGTAGTTTCCTTCCCAGAGTCCTGCCCCACTAGGGAAAGAGAGAGATAAGAGATAGGCTGGGTGTATGAATCAACCTGCCAATACCCATATTCAATGAAGAAGCAGTTTCAGAAGCCAGACCTTCCACCTTCTGTACCCTATGATTCTGGGCCCATACTCCCAGAGGGATAAAGAATAGGAAAGCTTTCAAGGGAGAGGATGGGATACAGAGTTCTGGTGGTGATAATTGTGTGGGAATCTACCCCTCTTATCCTATGGTCTTGTTAATATTTCCATTTTATAAATAAATAAAATTGTTAACACAAACAAAAAAGTGTGGTTTCCAAATGTACCCCACTGTATAACAAACAAATGTCCTTTCCTAATTAATATCCCAGAGCTCACATGATGGCAAAGTCACTGCCTACAATGAATTCTACACAATCCTGCAAGGCCTATGTGTTCTACTAGGAGGAGCTCACCAGTGGCATCCTCTAGAATGGTGCCTCACACCTACCTGAAGTCATGAGTAGTTAGACCACCTCTCAGGCAGAGTTCCTAGCACTGCTCATTTATACAACTTATTAGGAAACAAATCAGTCTTTTTACTCAAATGATACGAAAATGTCAATTTAAAGAGTCATTTACAATTATAGTGCATGATGATTTCAGAAATGAAAGAACAAATAATCAAATATCTTTGACTTCTATTAACATTCATCCCTCCTCTTTGGTCATTGCAACATCTTATTTTTCTACATGTTCCTAATTCTGGGAAGTCTCTCAATAAATGTCAGCATAAGACACAGAAGGACAGAAAATCAGTTTGGAAAGGCAATGTTACCTTTCATTCCTTTCAGGCTAAGACTTTTTGAATCTCACCCCTGCTATAGATGTGAGGTAACCCCATTCCATATTTTGTCATTTCAACATATTAATTCCTCCATCTAGGCTAGCAAGATCCTTTAGTGCATAAATTGCAACTAGTTCTGCCAGCTCTGTCCATCAAAAATGAATATTCCTTCCTTAAGTCTCCTAGGACATACTGGTGACTCCAAATGTTCATTATATGTGGCCAGTGAGCTAAACATGGCCTTTACCTACTAAATATCTTGTTGTTTTTTTTTTTTCCTCCAGGGTGGTGGAGTCCAGGTAGGGACTTGGTGGTGACACTATGAATCCACTGCTCCTGACAGCCTTTTTTTTTTTTCAGTAGGAAAGAGAAACACTGAGAGGGATGGAGGGGTAGAGTGGGAGAAAGAAAGATAAACACTTGCACATCCTTTGCTGCTTGTGAAGCATCCCCCCATCCATGTAGGGAGCTGGGAGCTCGAACCCGGATCCTTACATAAGTCCTTGCATTTAGTACTATGTGCGCTTAACTGGGTGTATCACCATCAGGCCCCCTACCTGCTAAATCTCAGCTCTTCAGAATAACTGATTTCTGTTTATCTTTTCATCCTTGGCACAGTCCTTTGCATAAAACACTTGCTCAAATGTAAACTTTGTGGAAACACACACACACATAGAAATAATGGGGCAAGCGCAGAGGGTTAAGCACACGTGGCGAGAATTGCAAGAACTACCATAAGGATCCTGGTTCAAGCCCTCAGCTCCCCACCTGCAGGGGAGTCACTTCACAGGTGTGAAGCAGGTCTGCAGGTGTCTATCTTTCTTTCCCCATCTCTATCTTCTGTTCCTCCATTTCTCTCTGTCCTATCCAGCAACAATAACATCAGTAACAACAACAATAATAACTACAACAATTAAAAAGGGCAACAAAAGGGAATAAATAAATAAACCTAAAAAAAAAGGAAAGAAAGAAAGAATGGGGCAACAATAACAACTACTGTCCTATATATGTTCTTGATTCTAAGACCCTTATATTGTTTGCCTTTGAAAGTATTTTTTTAGAAAGAAAACTGTCCAGATTTTTAATATTGATTCCTTTCTTCAAATAGCTGTGAGTTATATTTAAGTAATGAGGAAAAGAGATGTTGTAGAACAATTTATGTATTTTTCAAGTTAATGTCACTCAAAATTGTAAGTAGGGTTAGAATACAAGTGGCCATTAAACAACTGTTTATAGAAAAAATGCACTTATTTATCTTTTGCAGCAGAAAACAAAAGCAATTAAGTATTCAAGTTATAGTTAGTCTTGTGTTTAAACCATCTAATCTATTAAGCTATTCTTCTTTGAAAGATAAAAATCATTATATATTCCATCCAAGACTTAAAAGCTCATTTTTAAATCATTCCTTTAAATGCTTTTGAGATATATTCAATGTTACAAGTCACAGAAAAGTCACTAATTACTGTCAATTCTTCTTTTGATTTTAAAATATAAAAGATACCTATTAATTGCAAAAATACTATTCATATAAATTTTAAGGATTTTTTTACTATAGTAATTGGTAAGACAAGATAGCCTAAGTGGAAAATGAGCAGAGAAGTTTCACATATATAAGAATTTACAAGATGGGGCCGGGTGGTGGTGCACCTGGTTGAGAGCATATGTCACAATGTGCAAGGGCCTGAGTTTGAGCCACTGGTCCCCACCTGCAGGAGAAAGCTTTGCAAGTGGTGAAGCAGTGCTGCAGGTGTCTCTCTTTCTCTATCCCTCTCTACCTCCTCCTACCCTCTCAAATTCTGGCTGTCTCTATCCAATAAATAAAACATCAATTAAAAAAAAGAATTCACAGGACTGACTTGTAGGGGTTATGCTATGAATGAGATGGAGATAGTAGCATATAGCTTAGATACAATACATATTAAATACCATGTGTAATATCTCATGATTCTACACTACAAGTCTATGGGCTTTACCAATCACAAAAGACATACCTGATATCCCAGGAATGGTCTGTCCTGATTCCTTCTTGCTCAGCTCTGGGAATTGAGGATATGCAATTACCACGCCACACATCCCCAAAGGACCTCTCTTTGTTCACCTACACACACACATAGCTACATGAGGTGACTCTGAACCACCTCAGCCGTCATAATAAAACCCAGTCAATACAAGTTTATTATAAGAAAATATATTTTCCTAAGCAGATCTTTGTTTATAATCTCTCTCTCTCCCTGTCCTTCTCCCTCCCTCCTCCCTTTCTCTCTCTCTCTCTCCCTCTCCCTCTCTCTCTCTCTCTCTCTCTCTCCTCTCTCTCTCTCTCTCTCTCTCTCTCTCTCTCTCTCTCTCTATATATATATATATATATATATATATATATATATATATATATATTAACTTGACAGTTGTGATTGTGGGGCCCTACAGTTGTCATGATTCAGTCAGCTAAAGAAAACAGAAGAAAGAAATTGGCATGGGGAGAGGAGGGAGAAAGAAAGAAAGAAAGAAAAAGAAAGAAAGAAAGAAAGAAAGAAAGAAAGAAAGAAGGGGAGGAAAAGATGGGAGTGCAGAAGCAAGGAATAAAGAAAGAAAAAAGAAAGAGGGAGAACAAGACTATTCCTCAAACTTCCATGGGCACCTTGCACCATAGTCAGCTTGTTTTCCCACTGGTTGTTTTCCCAACTATGGCTTCAAGTCTTCTGGGTCTTTAGTTTTAAACTGAGTGTGAGTCTTCATTCTATTTCCCTTTTTGCCATTCTGTGCTTTGGAATGTTTTCCATTTAGTGCCTCAACTTTACAGATACTGGGCACTGGCATTTTCTTTTGCTTACCACTTTTCATGAGAGAGACAGAAAACAGGATACAGACAGAGGAGACACAAATCACCACTCTAACATTTGGATGATGTTCTATTTAGCTTTATGATACTTTAGGTACTGTAGGGAATGGAGCCCTCATACATACGTGCAAGACTCGGCAATGGAGCCCTCACACAAACATGCAAAGCACATGCACTACCACTGAGCCACCTTCCTGACCCTGGATACTTACCTCTTCTTGTCATAAAATATAAATTCCCTGTACAGAGTCCTAGTAGAAAGCAATTGCTAACATGCTGTACTTACATGAGTTACCTATTAAAGACAAGCATGTAACAAAATTCAGGATGTAGATTTTTCTTTCTGATTAGAGCACTAATCAGCTCTGGCTTATGGTGATGATGCTGGGGGTTGAGCCAGGGACTTTGGAGCCTCTTGCATGATGCTCTTTAAATAACCATTATGCTATCTACCCCTGTTCCAGGATATAGATTTGAGGGAAATTAAACAAATGTCTCGGTGTGGTACACTTGCATGGAATAGGAAGAAACATAATTATCAGAAAAGAGGGGGGAGGAGGAATTTATATAATAATTCAGAAAATTTATAAAGTAAAAAGCAGAGCACTAGTCAACAACAGCTAAGCATAAGCACATGCATAGATTAAAATAGAAAACATTGCATTTTCTAAGCAGTTCTATATTTAAGGAAGATTTCTAGAATGCAGGTACTGTTGATGCTCATGTGCTACGTTCACATTGTCTGTGAATCAGCCTGCTTTTATTGGGGGTGGGGGGTGTTGTTTCTTTATGTTTGCACCTTAAAGTTGCCAGTTAACAGGTATCATCCTGTAATCCACCAAGTGATGGGGAATCTATCCGGAGCTGAAAAGTTGAGAAATCAAGTCTTTACCCACCCGCCCTAACTCCTCATTCATAGCAGAGACGATAATGGGAGCTCATACTTAAGTTCTTTAGCCAGGTTTGGCCCTGTGACTTCAGTTTTTCACACTACATCAACCTATACCTCTGCTTTTCTCTCTTGGAAATGAGGGTGACAATATTTCCCACCTTGGAAGATGAGTCAATTTAACACCTGTCAGCATAGCGGGACACAAATCACACCACAGAGGTATCCACAGTTGTGACCACATGAAGAATCTTAGAAAACAAACTCACTATCTGGGAGGCAGTAGATTTGTGAAACTAACACCCAGGCCCCGGGCAGGAGACGCTTCACTAAAATTCTGGAGAGAGTGTTCCTGTGGAGACTACTGCACACCTTTTGCTTTATCAATATGCAGCAAAGGCTAAAGAAGTTGAGGGGTCTGACTAAAGAGAGAGAAATATGATCGATGCACTAGGTTTCTCATTTGCAATGTTAAACTTACCTAATATACCAAATGTATACACCATGGCAAGGAATCTGGTAGTTTTAAGTAAGGGATATTTGCTTTCCTTTTAATGAATCCAGTGCTATTTTGTGTGGTTAGAGAACACCTATATCTCCTCAGTAGACTGGGAGAATCTCTCCAAGTAGGCTATGAGCATGGTACAAAATTGAAGAGGAAATTTATTGCTTTGTAGAAATTACTCAAGTTTAGTATAATACCAGTTCCACGAACATTAATGTGGCATATGTCATTACGTGTATATTTAGGAAAATGTAGTAAACATAAGCTAGTATATGTAACATTACCCAATTTTAGTGGGGATTCTACTACTATTGGCTAAGTTCCTCAAAATCACAAGCTATACCTTCTTATTTATCAGTAGTGTCTAGCACAATGTACCACATACAATGGACACTTCATATAAATAATTAATCTATAAACAAAGAAATCATAATCCTAATATGAATAATATTTGCAACAGATTTCCTGTCAATTCATAATAATTGAGTTTTCTGAAAAGCCATGACACATTTTTCAATGTTTTCCTATGCAAAAATGTGTCATGGCTTTTCCAAGAACCCAATATACTGAAATAAAGTTTTAGCCATTTAAAGTTACACTACAAGAACATGATTTATTAAAGTTGTACTCTTAAAAGTTGTATATGGAACACAAACCATACAACCACTCTATTATCAGCAATGTTCAGAATAGGACACTGTGCAGGATATGTCACATGAGCAGAGAAAAGATCAAAGAAGCATACTGAAATCATTAGCCTTCTTAAGAGCCATAACATGTACAATCCCTCACCTACCTAGTGTACTACAAATCTTTCTTAACTAAATAATCAACAAAGTACAATTTTAGGTAAAAAGACAGTCATTAAAACTTACTTTTATAAAGCCAATTAAAAAAAAAAAACTCAGGAGTCGTGTGGTAGTGCAGCTGGTTAAGTGCACATGGCTCAAAGCACAAGGACTAGCATAAGAATCCCGGTTCGAGCCCCTGCTCCCCATCTACAGGGGAGTTGCTTCACAGGCAGTGAAGCAGGTCTGCACCTGTGTCTTTCTCTCCCCCTCTCTGTCTTCCCCTCCTCTCTCCATTTCTCTCTGTCCTATCCAACAAAGATGATGTCAACAATAATAACTATAACAACAATAAAAACAAGGGCAACAAAAAAGGAAATAAATAAATATTTAAAAAAAACTCAACTTGACAACATTGCAAAAGGGTAGATGTATTTTAGAGAATACATAAGTGTTATTCACCATGAATGATGGTTTTGTGAAATTGATTTAAAATATCTATATAATCTAAAAGTAAAAGGGAGTGAATAACAAAAATGGAGAGAATAGCTGAGCTCATTTTTAAATGTGTGTAATAAATAGCTGTGAGAACTTTTAAGTCAACATAGTCATCACTGTGGTTGCCACCGAATTTGGAGACGTTTTTCTGCTTTCAGTTTGTCTTAATTGTACATACATATATGCATTTTAGTGCCCTATTTTTTCTAAAGTAGACAGATTCTAATTGTGTAAAGAAAACTGAAGCTAAAAAATGTTCTTAGATTGTCCCAAAGGGGCTGGATGGTGGCACACTTTGTTGAGTGTACACATTACCACGTGAAATGACCCAGATTCAAGCCCCAGGTGCCCACCTGCAGGGGGAAGCTTTACAAGAGCTGAATCAGTGCTGCAGTGCTTCCTGTCCTATTAAATAAAATAAATGGAAATAATTTCCCTTGGGAGTGACTAACACACAGAACAGGCCCTGAGCCTCAGCATTAACCCTAGTAGGAAAAAAAAATCTTAAAGTGGGTTAAGACTAGCAAAAATAACACCATTAAAATAACAATTGCTGTTGATGTTGCCACACAAAAATTAAAAAAAAACAAACTGACAGTAGGTAATTAATGCTTTGAAAAATATCTAAGTTTTGAGCAGTTAAAAATAAATGGCTGGCCTGGAAGACCGCTCAACCAATAAAGCATCAGTCCCTGGCCTCAGTTCTAAAACCAAGAGGAATCACCATGGACAGAAAACTCCCAGGGAAATGTATGAGTAGCAGAACTGTGATTTGATATTTTCTCTTTAATCTTTTTTTTTCTGACAGTAAATAAAATAGTTTGTACATGCATAATATTTCTCAGTTATCCACATAACAATACAGCCCCCACTAGGTCCTCTGTCATCTTTGTATAGGACCTGTGCCACCCCCCACCACATAGTCTTTTACTTTGGTATAATACACCACCTCCAGTTCAGGTTCTACTTGTGTTTTCTCTTCTGATCTTTTTTTTCAATTCTTAATTCATAGAATTGGGCTGGAGAAGTATGTCAGCATCACTCACATACACAGAGTGCTAACTTGATTCCCTGGGATTAGACTGAAAAAAAAAACCCAAAACTTTAAAAAATGATTCTGTGGATGTGGATGGTGGCACACCTGGTTGAAAGCCCATGTTACAATGTGCAAGGACCTGGGTTTGAGCCCCCAGTTCCCACCTGCAGGGGGAAAGTTTTGCAAGTGGTGAAGCAGTGTTGAGTTATCTCTCTGTCTCTCTCCTTCTCTATCACCCCATTCCCTCTTGATTTATGGCTGTCTCTATTTAGTAAATAAATAAATATAATAAAAAATAATTTATAAATTTTTTAAATTATGGGAGTCGGGTGATAGCGCAGTGGGTTAAGCGCACATGGTGTAAAGCGCAAGGACTGGCATAAGAACCCCTGTTCGAGCCCCTGGCTCCCCACCTGCAGGGGAATCACTTCACAGGTGGTGAAGCAGGTCTGCAGGTGTCTGTCTTTCTTTCCCCCTCTCTGTCTTCTCCTCCTCTGTCCATTTCTCTCTGTCCTATCTAACAACAACGACATCAATAATAACTACAACAATAAAACAGCAAGGACAACAAAAGGGAATAAATAAATATTTAAAAAATTAAAAAATAACACTACTCAGCTGTAAGAAATAATTAAATTTAAAAAATTAAAAATATATATTAAAAATTGTGTAGTCAGTAGAGAATAGAAGATCCAGAATATTGGCTAATTCCTCGCAGTCTTCATGAAAATTAGACATGCCTGGTATTTCTCAGTTCCACCCACTTGTAATTAGCAGAAAAGCAAAGGTCCAGAAAAGCTGAGTGTATTCCCCTGTCCCAGGTCAGAGACTAGGTCCCTAAACTCTTAAGCATACACTCTAGTTAAGATAATTCTATTCATTAATTGGGTTGGATGTAAATGAAATTGTCAAGAATTTTATAAAAGGAGGCAAATGGCTTTCAAGGTTGTGGTATGATGAGAAAGAAAACCATAGCATCAAAGGTGGGTTCCAATTCTGGGTGAATTCTTTGAAACAGCGTGACAAGGGCTGGTTGTCCCACCCCCATAAGCCCTGGTGCTCTTGTGTCCATGAGGGTGGTGCTGTTTTCTTTATGAGATCACAATGAGAGTTGAAAATTTAAAACCTAAAAGTTACTACAAGTCTGGAGTGCATGCTAGACATCATTAGTCACTTGCCTCTCCATTTAAAAATCAGCAGTGAAAAGGAATTTCACTAAAGAATAACTGATTTTAAACAATGTCTCTTGGACCCTTTGGGTATGATTCTGTAATAAGCTGATCTGAAAGATAGGGACTGCCTTAATAAGAAGTTGTATTCAAATGGTTATTAAAGAGTTCCCACCAATGATCTTCTAGAGTTTGTACAAGGTACCAGTTGAATAACCTGACTGGTGGCTGTCTGAAATCTAAGAGGTATCATGCAAATATAAGGGATGAAACCTAGAGAAATTAAAAACACTATGTAGAAATATAAATATTCTCTTTTTGTTAATGCCCTTGATTTGATTTGTTTTTGAAATAGTTAGATTGCATACATTGCTCTTATCTGTGTAAAGATGTAAGAGAAAAATCATAACTGGTATATCAATTTAACACGTGCACATTTAATCAGTTAAACAATAAAGTAAAATTGAAGCTTCTCAACATAAAAGCAATTAAAAAAATGGTAGAAAAGTGCCTGTCTCAGTTGTCCTAATTCAACATCCAAATTAGGGCATGTTGTATTCTAAGTCATACTTGATTTTCAGGTAGCAGCCCTTACAGTACTAATGGAAGTAAAAGTGACTGGTCCTATTCATATTGACATACCACACTCTGTGATTCTTCAAACGGCAATTTGGGCTGGACACGTGTCAAGGTTGTAGATCACTCAACTTGCCTTGACCCCCATGTGAACTTCTCTGCAGGAAAAAATAGGACACAAGTATTAGTAAAATTGACACTGTCCTCCCTCATCTAAGAAAAATCAGTGCCTCCCTGCATGTAGGCAACTTTTCTTAAACCAATGGAGAAATCACATTCATTCATACTCACATTAAGCTAAAAATCCTTATCTCCTTAGAGATGCAGTGCTATTGAAATAAAAAGGATATTATTTAATAAAAAATTAAAGCACAAGATCAAGTGTATTAGATCTGAATCCATCCTTGTGTCTCTTGACTCCCTATGAAGTGCACCAATAGTGATTCATTCAGTCAGAGATGAGCTCAGAAGCCCAGGATACTAAACCTTGTAGTCAGTAATAATAGTCATCAACAGAAAATTATAGGCATATTCAAATGATTGTGGAAGGTTCTCAAATGGGGCCAGGTGGTTGCACACAAGGCTGGGTGTTTACATGACCCTGAGCAAGGACCTAAGTTCAGGCCCTGTTCTCCACCTGCAGTTGTGAAGGTTCACAATCAGTGAGGCCATGGTGCAGGTGTCTTTTTCCCATTCTTTTTTTAAAATGAATTAATTTATTTATTTATTTTCCCTTTTGTTGACCTTGTTTTTTTATTGTTGTAGTTATTATTGATGTCATTGTTGTTGGATAGAACAGAGATAAATGGAGAGAGGAGGGGAAGGCTAAGAGGGGAAGAGAAGGATAGACACCTGCAGACCTGCTTCACCACTTGTGAAGTGACTCCCCTGCAGGTGGGGAGCCGGGGGCTCGAACCAGGATCCTAACGCTGGTGCTTGCGCTTCACACCACGTGTGCTTAACCCACTACGCTACTGCCCGACTCCCTCTTTCTCCCTTTCTATCTCTGCCACATGTCTAAATTCATCTCTGTCCTGTCAAATATTTAAACAGAAAGAAAGAAAGAAAGAAAGAAAGAAAGAAAGAAAGAAAGAAAGAAAGAAAGAAAGAAAGAGAGAGAGAGAGAGGGAGGGAGAGAGAGAGAGAAAGAGAGAGAAAGAGAGGGAGGGGCAGGGAGGGAGGGAGGAAAGAAGGAAGGAAGGAAGGAAGGAAGGAAGGAAGGAAGGAAGGAAGGAAGGAAGGAAGGAAGGAAGACGATGAAACAAATGGCCAGTAGGAGTAGAGATTTGTTGTGTAGCCATCTAGCTGAGCCCAGTAATAACTCTGGGAGCAAAAAGAAAACAAAATTCCTAAAGCCAGACTGCTGACCCTTAGGTCAGGGCTAATTACATTAATTACATATATATGTGTATGTATATATATATATATATATATATATATATATATATATATATGGAGAGAGATATTTAAAAAATAAATATGAGCACAGAATGATGGGGACAGGAGGGTTAGATGTTTCTGATAATTGCTATTTTCTAGATTTACATAAGAAGCTAAGGTTACTGAAGAAAGAACAGAATTCCTTTGGAACACTAATTCAACATCTTCTAACCATGAACCATGTTCATTCCAATTTTAGCATTTCTGTGGGAAGAAAAATGAAATATGAAATTCTACGCTTTCAACTTTGCATATATACTCTTCACCTCTACCTGGAATGCTTTCCCTTTTAGGGTCTTGTTTTTTAATTAGTGATTTAATAATGATCGACAAGATTGTGTGATAAGAGGGGTACAACTCCATATAATTCCCACCAACAGAGTTCCATTACCCTCCCCTCCACAAGGCTGCAGAGAGTCACATTTCTGCTGAGTGTGATGACAGTGAGAAGAGGAAGAGTCCATATTCAGACCACCACAGACAAAGGCATTAACAGTGCCATCTAAGAGGAGCCAAACTCTGTGCTAGATGCTATGAGACCATTACCTCATTAAGTTCTCCAATGGGAATTATTATTCTCATACTGTGTTGGTTTAATCAATAAGTTATGATGCTTGCTGAGATGCATCCCTAGAACATGGCCAGCTGAAATCAAGACCAGCTCTTTTGACCAGTTCTTTCATTTTTTCCAGACAATCATCCAATTTCTCAGACCCACCGATATTTTATCTCTGAGTTTTTCGTCCTTGAAGAAAAATATGTCATGATTCACATGTAGAAACCTTCTCTCTTGCAGATAGAATTTATTTTTTTTCAGGATAACATCATCCTTATTAAAGATGATGACCATTTCCGATTAGCCTAAATCAAATGAAGTACATGTACTAAAGTAACACAGATATCAAGTTCCCAGTGATGTTAAATAAATGGGGAAAGTAAAACAAAGAACCCATTAGAAGATACTCATGAGAATTTCAGGTCACAGGACCTTACTTCATAACTGAAAATGGCAATAATCTAGTTTTACTTTGGTTTGAACATACTTGTGTATTATGAGTCAGAAATCAGCATTCTAATGCTTTTAAGTGGACCCAAATGTCTCCCTGCACTTGGATGGAGTGGGGAGGCCATCTGTTGGGAATGGGTTGACACTAACACAGAGAACTAAAGCTCATATTCTGGCTTCAGGAGTATGCCTGAGCAATTGTGGGCCTGCTTTTCTACCTAATTCAATGACTATCTTCAGAGGAGTATAACAATTTAAATATTGAAGTAAGGGGTAATCAAGAGAACAGGCTTGTTAGATAAAAAAAACAACACTAGTATAGCCACAGGCCCTTTGGAATATAACTAAAATATGCCTGCTAGCTATCTACAAAACAGAGACAGCCCCAACTCTTCACCTGCACTATTCCAGCCTTTAGGTCCATGATTGGTCAACAAGTTGTTTGGCTTTGTATGTTAACTCTCTTTTCAACCATCAGGTTCCAGATGCTAGCATGATGCAGACCAGACTTGGCTAGACAGACAACCCCACCAATATGTTCTGGAGCTCTGCTTCTCCAGAGCCTTTCCCCAATAGGGAAAGAGAAAGACAGGCTGGGAGTATGGATCAACCTGTCAATGCCCATGTTCAGCGGGGAAGCAGTTACAGAATCCAGACCTCAAACTTTATGCATCCCACAAGGACCTTGGTCCATACTCCCAGAAGGTTAAAGAATAGGAAAACTATCATGGGAGGGGATTAGGATATAGAATTCTGGTGTTGGGATTTGTGTGAAGTTGTATCCCTCTTATCCTATCGTTTAGTGAATGTTTCTTTTTTATAAATAAAATTAAAAAAAAAAGTTAGAAAAGAGCTAAAAAAAACTGTTGCATTCTCTATTCAACTCTATCAGTTATGCTTTTTAAAACATAACAACCCTCAAGTAATCAAGAAAAACAGATAGAGGCTGGACAGTGACACACCTGGTAGGGCTCATGTGCACACGTTACCAGGTTCAAGAAATCAGGTTTGTGCCCCAGTTCCCCATCGTCAGTGGGGGGCACTTCACAAGCAGTGAAGCAGGTCTACAGATGTCTTTCTCTTTCTTTCTCTATGCCCCTCTCCTCTCTCAAATTCTTTCCATTCTATCAAATAAAATAGGAAAGACAAACAAGCAAAAAATCTGAGGCAGTGGATTCACTGTGCAGATACAGAACTCCAATAATAAATCTGCTGGCAATTAAAAAAAAGTATATATTTGGAGAGAAATCTGTTTAAGGAGGTACAGATACAGGGTATATATTTCATTTTCATTTCATTTACAGTTGACATAGATTAGCTTTTTCTTAAATTCAGTAATTTATTTCCTTCTAAAAATCACTTATATCTAAACTTTACAGAATTTTAGGCTTATCAAAACTAATTATTTCACTTTCCTTCATTTTCCCCCATAGCACAGCTCAGCTTTGACTTATGGTGGTATTAAGGAATGAACCTGAAACCTTCACAGGAGGCTCTTTGTATAACCACTATGCTATTTTTAAATTAAAAAAATAACTAGACTCTAACTTACTTAGAGATTATATCCAGAGAGAGAGAGACCAGACCACTGCTCAGCTCTGGTGGTGCTGGGGATTGAACCTGAGAGCTCAGAGCCTCAGGTATGAGAGTCTTTCGCATAACCATTATGCTATCTCCCAGCCCAGAGGATTGAACCTTAGACTTTGGAGGCTCAGGCATGAGAATCTCTTTCTATAGCCATAATGCTATCTCCCCATCCCCAGATTATATACTTACACACACACACACACACACACACACACACACACACACACACACACCAGAGTTTGGACTGGGTTTGGCATATTGCACCAAAATAAAGGACTGGGGGGTGGGGTTGTGGGTGGAGAGGCTTTCAGGTACTGGTGCATGTTGGTGAAAGAGGATCTAGGTGGGGGATCAGAGCATTTGCAGAATAACTGAGAGATTTTACACATATACTAACAACTGTACTTACTATTTACTGTAAATATCATTAATCCTCCAGTTAAAAAAAATGTGGTGCTAGGAAATGAATCCAGGTTCATGTATATAGATAACACCATTGAGTCACTACCAGCTCAAATTCCACTCCAGAATTTTAAAGGGAAGGAAGGGAGGGAGGGAGGGAAGGAGGGAGGAAGGAAGGAAGGAAGGAAGGAAGGAAGGAAGGGAGGGAGGGAGGAAGGAAGGGGAAAATGAGAGAGAGAGAAAAAAGAAAGAAAGAAAGAAAGAAAGAAAGAAAGAAAGAAAGAAAGAAAGAAAGAAAGAAAGAAAGCAGGAGAGAGAGAACCATACCAAAGCACCACTTGACCATCCCTTGAGATCTATCACTTAGTGCTGCCCATGATGCTGAGGACTGGAATCTGGGTTTAAGTATTGCAAGGCATGTGCTCCACCTAGTGAGATAGTTCACATTATTTTGCTAACTTCACGATAATCAGTACCCTATAGACTAGTATAGGTCAGTCCCAATTTCTATAAATGTTGACCTAAAAATCTGATTACTACAGAGTGGTAATTGACAAAATTTCAGAAGTGCAGGGTGACTTTCTCATATATAAAATTAGGATAATAAATCCATCTTTAAAATTCCTCCTGACCTCTACAGGAGGTCTATTATTAACTGTAATAAATAAACTTCTGTCTAGATATCATTAATTTTAAACAGGAGAGAAGTAATGAACTTTTTCATGGAAATAACATCTGCAATTCAACAAAAACATCAGTACATTAGGCTAACTGTACTAATCAATATCAACTTTGGAACTTAACCTACTGGAGATTACAGTAGAGTGACATCAGAATTCAAGACTTAATTCTCTTTGATGAGATAAGGTTAGATAAGAATATTTGTAGAACTGCACATGTGTGAATGTCCCCAAAATCCCACCAGTTAAAGAGAGAGGAGGGGGATGCATATTATAGCTTCTGTACCTAACCTTAGTTGCTACTCACAGCTGTTTTCTCTAAAATTACTTATTTCGTTCTGACCCTTAGGTTAGCGAGAAAGCTCTTGCTATCATGGGATGGTGTCTGCTTTGCCAGCCATGTACAGTTCAGGTTTAATCCCAGCCCCTACAGCACTGAGAGAAGATTCATTGCTGATTCCTTCCCTCTGATCCTTCCTCTCTATATCTGAAAAAAGTTGGCTTGAAGCAATAAAACTCCATCATCATTAATAACAATGACGAAACTACACTTCGATATAATCTATAGATATTATTTTTGCTTGTCTTCATGAAGGCTTCTGTGAGGTTTTTTTATTTTATTTTATTTATTTATTCCCTTTTGTTGCCCTTGTTGTTTTATTGTTGTAGTTATTATTGTTGTTGTCGTTGTTGGATAGGACAGAGAGAAATGGAGAGAGGTGGGGAAGACAGAGAGGAGGAGAGAAAGATAGACACCTGCAGACCTGCTTCACCACCTGTGAAGCGACTCTCCTGCAGGTGGGGAGCTGGGGTTCGAACCGGGATCCTTATGCCGGTCCTTGTGCTTTGCGCCACCTGCGCTTAACCGGCTGCGCTACAGCCCGACTCCTGAGTTTTTTTTTTAATATTTATTTATTGATTCCCTTTTGTTGCCCTCGTTGTTTTATTATTGTTGTTACTGGATAGGACAGAGAGAAATGGAGAGAGGAAGGGAAGACAGAGACGGGGTGAGAAAGACAGACACCTGCAGCTTGCTTCACCGTTTTGTGAAGCAACTGCCCTGCAGGTGGGGACCCGGGGGCTCGAACCAGGATCCTCACACCGGTCCTTGCGCTTTGCACCACCTGCACTTAACCCTCTGCGCCACTGCCCAACTCCCTTCTGTGAGTTTTGATGACAAACAGGTTGAATTCTTTATCTCCCAAAGGAATAATATTTATTCTCTCCCTATCTCTTCCTTGGTGTAAGAGAGCAGGTGTGGCACATGCACACACACACACACACACACACACACACACACACACACTGGAAAAGTCATAACTGTCAGGGCAGGTACAGATAATATTTTCCACTGACAACAGAGTGAGAATGAACATCATACAGAGTATTTGATCCTAGTTCAGAGAATACCCTGTAGGGTGTTACTGTCTGGTTGCTGACAGCATGCCCAAACTTACGCCCCTGCTGGGGCTTTTCTACATTAGCGTAAACATGTGCTTCTTTGTGTACTTCCATTTATTTATTTATTTACCAATTTCCAGTCTTATTTCCTCCCACAAATCAAATATAGTAGTAGTAGTAGTATCAGGTTCATATTTCATTTTTAATGATTTATTTCTTTTATAACAGAAAGAAGAAAGACTAATCAGAACACCATTCCATTAGATACAGTGCTAGAGATTGAAACTGAAGCCTCAAGCATATAAAAAATATTCTTATATCTTTTTAACCACTTCCCCAATTCCCATTTTCTTAATTTTATTGTTCAGGCCAGACTAATTTCATTTAGTGAACTGACTTCCAGGTATAGCTATAGAAATGTAAAGCTATGAAAAGTAAATACAAAAATATTTTCTAATATATAAACAAATAGCAATAGCCTAGAGAGGACAATAATAATAAAAGCACTACACCAGCTAGATTTTGTTTTAATGTGGGCAGCCAAGTTAATCTATGACTTCTCAAAAGTTATGTCCAACTAAATGTAGAGTTGCTTTTCTGCCTCATTTAAGAGTCATAGGCAGAATGGGGGTCACATACTATAAATCCTAAGGGCAAAGAAGGTAAGGCTAGTTAATATTTAGCTAGAGAGAGAGAGAGAGAGAGAGAGAGGGAGAGAGAAAGAGAAAGAGATGGAAAGAAAGAAACCAAAATACCCTTCCATCCTCCATGAAGGTCCCTTGGTGCTGTCCATGGTACTTTTATCTACTGCACATATAAGATTATATTAAGAATCTTCTCTATACAGTTGCTTGAATTAAATTCTCATTGGTAGTGACACTGGCATTAAAGCAAGCTAAGTGGAATAGACCCTCAAATCCTCCGTGAATGACATTTTTAAGTATTTGATATCTGAGAAACTCGCAATTGTTCTTAGTACTGTTTGAGAAGAGAGAGAAAAAAGTGAGATTTAGATATACAGTAGAACCAATTAATTGCCTATAGAATCAGCAATCCCCAAACCCCAACATCACCTGCATCAAAGCATAAACACAGCCTAGGTCTAGGCCCGGTGGCATCAGGGTCCCAGGAGGTGGATCCCAAGAGATGGAAGAAGGAAGACAGGAGGGAGCAATGAAGGATATTTGCTCCCTAGGGAAGACCTCCCCAAGTCTGGTTTAGGATCCCTGCTGGGCATCAGGGTATTTATGTTCTGACACTGGCTTGGCAACCCACCATCACAACACTACGCATGAATATCATGATGTCAGCCACACAATTGCAAATTACAGTACACGGCAAAAAAGGCAGCAGAGGGGAAGTTAGAATATTAAGGTGTATGTCTGTCTTTTCTGACTTTGGAATTTCTTTCTTTGGTTCTTTTTTCTCAATAGTTAAACCTGAACTTTTAACAATTTGTCTTTAAATCCGGTTCTCCACTGAATCCCACCCCCAGGTCAGATTTCATCACTGGTGAACAAATATCCACGTGTGTTAAGGGGTTCTAGAACAGACAGGAGATAAGATGAATGTGGTGCAACAAGAAAGACCAGAGTATGCAGAATTGAGTCAGACTGGAGCAGGGTCTTAAGCAAGTTGGTTCTGAGTCAACTAGAGAGGTCCTGAGCCCTGGCTTCTACATTATACAAACTCATTTTAAAAGAGGTTCTACATTAATGCAACTTTGAAAGCTTTTTGCAACCCAGCAAGAACACTATGGATAAGTCCTTGAACTCTCAAACATGGCATCCTAAGTGTGATCCCAGGCATCACATGTGCCAGTGGTGCTCTAATTTTTTTTCTCTTCTCCATCATATATATATTGAAAAAAAATCATCTCTTAAAAACCACTGAATCAGTAGATCTAAGTCTCTTCCTAAAAGAAGGGGGGTATAGTCTGCCTTTATACACTTGGTGGTTAGGCAAGAACTATCCAGACAATAATTAGGATTCACCTGCATATCAGATTTCAGGCTCAGGCCAAAAGAAAAACAAAAACAAAAACACTAGTATAGCCATAGGCCCTTTGGAATATAACTAAAATATGCTTACTAGCTACCTACAAAATGGAGGACCCTCCCCCCAACACTTCACCTGCACTATTCCAGCCTTTAGGTCCATAATTGTCCAACAGTTTGTTTGGCTTTGTACACTAACTCTCTTTTCAGCCACTAGGTTCCAGATGCTAATAGGAAGCAACCAGACTTCCCTGGACAGACAACCCCACCAATGTGCCTTGGAGCTCTGCTTCCCCAGAGCCCTTCCCCACTAGGGAAAGAGATAGACAGGCTGGGGGTATGGATCTACCATTTAACACCCATGTTCAGTAGGGAATCAATTACAGAAGCCAGACCTTCAACCTTCTGCATCCCACAATGACCTTGGGTCCATACTCCCAGAGGGTTAAAGAATAGGAAAGCTATCAGGGGAGGGCTTGGTATACGGAGGTCTGATGGTGGGAATTGTGCGAAGCTGTACCCCTCTTATCCTATGGGTTTGTCAATGTTTCCTTTTCATAAATAAAAAAATTAAAAAAAAAAAAAAGAGCTAGCTACACTGATTCAACCTGTGTAATCCCAGGACTTCCATTTTAAGGAAATACAGCCTTGATGTAGGTGAAAGACAACTATGAAAAAAAAATCATTCAAGCTTAACCAGCTATTTTTGAAACCACAAACTGAAATGTCAAAATTGGATTTGATGTCCATGTGACTGTCCACAGACACAGCTCCATTTCTCCTATGCTCATTTTCTGGCAGTGTCCTCCTCCTCCCTGGATGCATATTAGAAGCACCTGGGGAGATTTTAAAACACGCTGACATCCACCTGCAGAGACGCTGTTTTAATTGGTCTGAGATGGAGCCCAGGCATACGCATTTTTTTTTAATTCCCCAGGTGGCCCTAATGTGCAGTCAGCACTGAGAGTCCTTGACTCCAAAAAAAGGCTGAAAATGTACCAAAGGAATTCCAGACTTGAGCTGGTGTACTGCCACTTCCTAGCAGTGTGAGCCTCACAATTCAAACCAGCCCATCCATTAGTGAAATAGGCAATGGATAAAATCACCACCCCTTAGCCGTCCCAAATCACAGGGCTATTATGATCAATTTGGAAATATAAGTAAAAAGGCTTTTTCCCCCTTTAGATCAGCTCTTAAGTGTTTTCTGTTTTTATTTAAGGAAGAGTCAGAGAAATGAATCTTAAAACCAAGAGTCTAGACACAGAGGCAGCACAAGAAGGGGAAAAAAAGGTATGAAGGGTCATATTGGTTTTAGTGCAAAGCCATAGCATGGCTTTACTATCACTTCACTAGGAAACCAGTGATGTGTGATTTCCAAATTCAATCCCTTCATGATAGAAGATGGATGTGTCCTGGTCTCAGGACAATGAACTAGATAAGCCATGATTTTACATGTTGGCGGCAAAAATGGAAGTTCCCTAAACCCATGATTTAGAAGATTTAATTTATCAGGCATTTACTCTCTGTAAAGAGTTGAAATTGGGTGTCTCTTGGGCTTGAGAGGTAGTCTCTAAGCTAAGGAGATACAGGTCTTGATCCTAAACAAGCTGACTTCTCAAATGGGAACATAACAATGAAGGTGACAGATTCACCAGTAGTGCAGGAAAGGAAGCCTTGTTACTCAGTTGGATGCATTGGAGATTCCTCTGAGGCACAATGCCCTGGTGTGCCTGAAACAACAACCCATGCCCTGTTAAAGGGTGACAGGGTGTACAGACAGACTGTGACAGATAGAAGTGTGTTCTTTCTGCAAGCAGGAATAACTTTTGCATTAATTGCCTGCATGCCCAGGTTTGTGAAGGACCTAAAATTACTGTTTCCTGATATGTTTAATCATTTTTATTATTTCACAGTGTTCTAGCTTTCATCATGGTCACACTCTCTCTCTTTTGCTGTTACTGGGCTTCAACACATTGGGTGGATTCTTTCAAATAGTGATATAGAAAGACAGAAGAGAAAAACAAAGAGACCACATCACTACCAGTAAGGTTGTGACTTGATTTCACACCTCAATTGTGTGTGTGTGCATATCAAAGCTGCCACACTGTTCAGGTAAGTTAGCTTGTTAACCATGGGGCAACTCCTGAAATTTAAAAGTATTGGTGAGATCCTAAAAGAAAGTTAGAGGAAATCCCAAAACACAGGCAATGTATATTTTCCCCCTTGTAGCCTGGCACAACATCTGGAAGAGGACCCTGAATAATCCGAAAATGATCAGGACTGCAGGGTGGGAGGGGGCAGCCTGAATGCTGAGTGCTGGTGTAGCAAGGACCCATGCAGGCACTCAGCTCAGGTCCCTCACCAGGTGGATGTGCAAACACAGCTGAATTTGTATCATCAGTATCCCTTGTGGTTTCAGCCTTGAATGCCAAACCCAGCCTCTGTGCTTATCATGTGAAAGGCAACATTTATATCTGAAGTCAGAAATTTCCAAAAGGTGCAATTTAGTATCACAACAGGGTTTGTTTTCACTGAGGTTTGGATGGGTTGAATAGTATCTGACACACCAGTCTCCCAGTCTAAAATATCTTACTTTAACATCCATCTGAATGCAAAACAATCAAGAATGAAATTAGAAGGAGAGCAGAATGCAAAGGACAGAAGCGTAATAAACACAAACCTATAAAATAAAGGATGTGGGAGTCGGGCGGTAGCACCACAGGTTAAGCACATGTGGCGCAAAGTGCAAGGACCGGCTTAAGGATCCCGGTTCGAGCCCCAGGCTCCCCACCTGCAGGAGAGTCGCTTCACAGGCTGTGAAGCAGGTCTGCAGGTATCTGTCTTTCTCTCCCCCTCTCTGTCTTCCCCTCCATTTCTCTCTGTTCTATCCAACAATGACAACATCAATAGCAATAATAATAACTACAACAATAAAACAACAAGGGCAACAAAAGGGAATAAATAAATAAAATAAAATATTTAAAATAATAATAATAAAGGATGTATTTATCCTGCATTCACTTTACCAAAGCCCACACTTTGCTCTCTTGCATGTTTCTACTGCATTTGCAAATCCTGTTCATAGAAATCACTGAGATCACAGGAGGCATATCACAAAAGAAGGACAGGTTCTGGACATGCTGTGACAGTGTGGAGAGTAAGCAGAGGGTCCTAGGTTGGTTATCTCTATAGAAGATGTCATTCTAGGACTGGGGGACCACAATGACCCTGGGTCCATGCTCCCAGAGGGATGGAGAATGGGAAAGCTATCAGGGGAGGGGGTGGGATATGGAGATTGGGTGGTGGGAATTGTGTGGAGTTGTACCCCTCCTACCCTATGGTTTTGTTAATTAATCCTTTCTTAAATAATAAAAAAAAAGATGTCATTCTAGGATGGTGTGTTGCATTTACCCAAGCAGGCAGAGCTTCCCCTCACATAATCCAAGGAACTACAAGGGAGAATAAGTACAAGGATGACACCAAAGAGAGGAGGGGAAAGTGACAATATATTTTTAGGGCTGCCTGCCAACTGTTCTAAGGTGGGGGGGATGGTTGAAGATTTCAGAGCACCCTCCAAGGAGGACAGATATTCAAGAAATGAGATTTTTCTGTCTGCTTTCCTGCGAAGAGCTTCTACAATTAGACAGCAAAGCCAGTACACAGAGGACAGAATAGAGGGTGTGGATAAGCTCACTGGCACTGTGTTGGCTACAGGAAAGAGTGTTTCTTTCTGCTAGAGCTTCCAAAATAGTGCTTAAAAAGACAGAGGCTTCTGGGTAAGGGGATGTCCCAAAGGGATCAAAAGACACCCATGATGATGTGACAGGAAGATAGTCAATAATGCAACCCCTGGTCTTTCTGTAAATAGACTAGCCTGGGTAGGGCACAAGGGAAGACTAGGGATTTAAAACAACAACCTTAAAGCCTCCTGGCTTATCTGGAAGGGAACAGTTTTTCTTCTTATTATGAATGCATATGCATAAAGAAAAGATGCAGGAAGAGATCCTTGGAAAGAACTCCAGCTTCTTCATGCTTAGCTCCAAAACCTCAACCTGCCTTTTTTTTTTTTTTTTTTTTTTTTTTTGGCAGGCATTCTGAGGGTAGGCTTCTATGGACTGGAGTGAAGACTGAGAGACAGTCAGCACTGGGATTTCTGGAGAGCTCCTCACTGCTTCTGAGAAAGAGAGGAGGCTGAGGCAGAATTAGACAGGCTGCTTAAAGAGATGATGTATGTGTGAAGGGGTAGGGTGGGGCAGGAAGCAATCCAGTTAGCTGTCTTCGATGTTTAATGTAAAATAATAGATATGGTAACCAATTGGCAGTTTGTTTTCAGGGCATTTGACCCTAATTAGTAATTTGTCATCAAAGAGGAACCCTGAAATAATAGACTCCCAAGATATTCGGTCCCAAAATATGACTGGCACCAAGACAATAAAAGCCTGGTTGCCCTTGTTGCATATTTGAGAATGGCATCATTTTAGAACGAATGCGGAAAAATGTTGGCAAGGATTGAGGTCATGTGAATGTTGCCTTGAGTTCAGCAAACCATCATTCTAAAATCAGATCTGTCACCCATACTTTATATAGAGCAATTGGGGCAAAAAAGCTTTAGCAGTGCTTCCTGTAAGACACTGAACATATGATGGGAGATTGTGTTTTCATTGAATATGTAAATTGAAAAGAAAAGAGAGAAAGGGGCAGTCTTGAGAGTAGGGATTATCTCTGTTCTGCAAATGAAACCAAATTGCTTTAAATATGCATCACTTTACTGAGGAGGATGAGCATATCTACATCCCATGGAAATCTGAATAAATATGTAATCCATTACTATTCAAAAATAATATATTGCTCATTTTAGCATTCATCTTGTAGAAGAAGTCAATTATTAAGTATTCTTTTAAAACAATAGGATGTATTCAGACCCTCAGCTGAGCATTATAGAATAGTTACATGTATATCTTTACCTGCATTTCTCTATCTGTACATTTCTTTCTCTGCATCTGTGTCTATATTTCTACCAGTCTATCGGTACATTATGTCTATCTATCTATACATTCAGATATGACCTTAATCAGTTCATGTTCTGAATAGAGTAGCAATCAGTGCACATGAATTAAATCAGTTAAATGCAGCTGAAAGTGATGTGCTTCCCTCTTAGGCAGCGATTTCCCCCATCATGGTAGGTATTCAAGCAGAGATTGAATCATTAGATGAGCACATGGCAGGGATTCCTGAATAAGGAGACATGCTGGGCTATTTAAAATCGATGACACATTTTTTTCTCTTAGAGAATATATGGCATTATCAATGCTGAGATCTTGGGAATAGATACAGATGAGCTCAGAAAGGAGAATTGTAGACTGGGCAGGAGTTGGGGAGCAGAACTCTTGAAATCCAAGTATAATTCCAGTGAGAAGATAAGAGAAAGGCCACTCTAGACATAAGGAATGGCAGTCACTTTGCACTGGAGGTCAGAAAATGGCAACGCACCAAGTATCCTAAAAACCATTTTATCTGCTGGGCATCACCCATCTGGTGAATTATGAGCAGCAAGACCACAAACATCAGATAACTTCCTTTGCTGCCTAGCCATTGAGAGAGGCTTTAGTGCATTATTTGGTTTTGCTATGAGAGAAGATAAGTCAACCAAATGAGAATGTTGTCAGAGAGAGAGAGAGAGAGAGGGAGACAGAAATCTAGATAGACTTTCTGACTCAAGAACAGTATATTTTTAAGTAGGTGGTAGCTCAAAATGCATAGAATCAAGAAAATACATTTTGAAAACCCCCAAAAGACATAACTATAAAAAACAGAGCACATAGGGGGCCAGGTGGTGGCGCACTTGATTGAGCACACATTTAACAATGCGCAAGGACCCAGGTTCAAGTCCCTGGCCCCCACCTGCAGGGGGAAAGCTTCACAAGTGGTGAAGTAGTGCTGCAGGTGTCTCACTGTCTCTCTCCCTCTCTACCACCCCCTTCCCTATCAATTTCTGACTGTCTCTATCCAGCAAATAAAGATTAAAAAATAATAAAATAAAATAAATAACAGAGCACATTTGCTCCTGTTTTTTTTTTTTTTCCAAAAGGTGCCTATATCCAAGTCAGAGTAAATCAAAAGGAATGCTGAGTAGTTAAGAAACAATGATAAAATTCTAAAGTTACCAGAAATGCAAATAAAGTTTTGTTTCTGAAGCAGAAGCTATTTAAGGGATAAGAAGGAAACATGCTTTTTCTAAAAAAAAAAAGATGTAAAAAAGAATTTTGCCAATGGTGTTTTATTCTGTCCAATACACTCTACTTTTATTTTAAAAGATGTGATTTGTGACAAATATTTTCATGTTGAGGATGTTCTCTTTTAAGAAATTTTAAAAAGCTGGATTCAATATATATATATATATATAATTTTAATCTGGAACCAGGAAGTTAAGCCAGGGTTTTAAATATATGTCATATCACCATTGTTTATTTCAAATGGAAGTCATCACCCTGGGCCTTTTTTCCATTCTTTATTTTAAAGAGATAGATACAAAGAGAAAAGAGACCACATAAGAGCACTACTCCACCATTCATCCATGGGGTCCCCCTCCTGTTGTCCACAGTGCTCCTTTCTGGTGCCAGGTTTCAAATCTAGGGCCTCATGCATGCTAAGGTGTATGTTCTACCAGTTGGGCTATTTTCTGGTCCGTTTTATTTCTTATAGATGGTGACTTTTCTATGGAGATATTTACTAGCAATACAGAAGGTATCTTCTATCTAGAAATGTTGTCTCACTAATGTAACTGATTTTAGAAGAAAAAGAGAGGGAAAGTGGAACAAGAGAGAGGCTTATAGGATCTGTCAATGCTAAGACAAGGAAATTAGAAGTCAGAGATAAATATCTATACTGTTGAACTGCCTATCCAGTCTTCCCAAATCCAAGGTCACAGCCCAATGTCTCTCTTTATGGAAAGAAGGTCACAAATTTGCCTTTGTTTGACCAGGAAGAAGTCTATCTCTTCACAGGTGAGTTGTTAAGTGGTTTGAATATCAGCATCATTAGCCCATTGTGTGAGGGTTAAACTCACCTGCTGTGCATCAGTCCATAACCATCAGCCTGAAACCAATCACTCTTGCTTTTAGACACATTTAGGGCCAGTAAGGTAAAGGTCATGTTTTTTTTTTTTTTTTTGCCCAATACACAAGGCCCTTCTCCATGGCACCTAACTTCTGTAGTTTTTCTCTGCTTCCTTACATGCCAAAAGACATCTTGTAAAAATTGTGCTCAAATAATAAGGTGATGCAACTGGGGCACCTTGTCTGGGACAAGTTAAAGTGGACAGAGCACTATTTCATTTTTATTTCTTTACTGGGGGATTCATGTTTTACAGTTGCCAGTAAATACAGTAGTTTTTACATGCATAATATTTCTCAGTTTTGCACACAACAATACAGCCCCCACTAGGTCCTGGATAGAACATTATTAAACAAGCTGCAAAACATGGTCACCTTGCATATGCTTTAGCCATGAGTCCACCTAGCCATTATAAAGGAAAAAAAAAATGTTTTCCCTAAATACATGCTTTTCTGCAGATGAGTCTGGACAAGGCTATTAATTTCCCCTAGAGACTGGTTTTAAAATTCATAACATTCAGGCACTTGCAGTCTCTCCACTCTCCCTCCCACTATGCCAGCCATATGCACCACTCAGTGTGCTAGAGGCATTAACTCCAGAAAGGGCTGCAGGGATTTTTTTCTAGGAAGAATAAACGTACCCTTTTATGCAGAATGAAATATTGTCCTCCTCCTCCTCCTCATTACCATATGAACACCTTCCCAGAGAGGGAGGAAGACCAGAAAAAAAAAAAAAAAGGAAATGCTTTTAGGAGCCATTTAAGGTAGAAAAATGGGCCCTAAATTTCAGTAAGAAAAGGGTATTCAGAAAATAACTGTCAAACCCAAAGAAATGAAGACTCTTCCTTATTTTTATCTAGCCAGAAGTTTATTTTATATATATTCTTTAACCAATTTCTAGTTACATGTTGTATATGGTATGAGAAAAATGATCTACTTTTTTATCTCTTTTGAAATGATTGTCCACTTTATTGAGGACATTCTGTGTTCAGACTAGCATTGTCAAAGATCAGTTGATAGTATGGAGTTTTTTCCTGAACTGATTCTGTTCCACTGAGTTCTCAGTGTCTATATTGTACTGAACTGTACTAATTATTGTTGCTTTGTAATTAGTTTTTTAAATCAGAAAATGTGACACTTGATTTTCAGATTCTTTTCAATATTGCTTTGGCTCTCTTGGTTTATGTGGTATCATATACAATTTGGGATATTTTCTGTTATTTTAGTAGAAGACACCATTAGGATTGTGATAGAAATTACATTAACTTTTGATGTCTTTGTATAGTATGAATATCTTAACAAAATTAAACAATAAAAATTAAAAAATAGACAAGTGAGACTGCATCAAATGAAGCCTGCTTTTTATCAAAGGATAAAAGTTTACCAAAGGATAAGTCAACCCACAGAATTGAGAAAAATATATATGAGAATATGTATTGTATGAGGTTAGTATACAAAATATATTAAGAGGGACTCCTACAACTCAATGGAAAACTAAAATAACAATTAAAAATTGGTAAAGGTCTTAAGATGACAGACATCTCTCCAAAGATGGCATGTAAATGACCAATGAGTATATTAAAATATGTTCAACATCATTAATCATCAGGGAAGCATGTCAAAATCACATTGAAATATCACCTCACATCTACTAGGATGGTTTTAAACCAGAAGATGTGAGGGGGGCAGGCAGAGAGTACACATTACCACAAGCAAGGACCTAGATTCAAGCCCCAGGTGAATCAATGCTGCATGTGGCTCTTTTCCTCTCTCCTCTATCTCCCCCATCCTTTTCAATTTCTCTTTGACCTATCAAATAAAAGAAATCAAGACAAAAAAAATTACTGTCAGGAGTGGTAGCCTCATCTTAGAGGCACAAATTCCCAGTGATAACCTTGATGGCAATAACAAAATTAAAGAAGAAGGAGGAGAAGAAATGAAGTAACATGTTGGTAAGGATATCAGGGAAAGGGAGCCTGCCTACATTTTTGGTAGGAATGTAAGTTGGTGAAGTTGGTGCAGCCAGCAATAAGAACAGTTATGAAGATGCCTCAAATTTTAAAATAAATGAATACCACATGATTCAACAACCCTATTTCTGGGTATTCAGAATAATTAAATCCATGATCTCAAAGAAATAGCTCTATTATGCTCACTGCAGTATTTTCAGAATATCCAAGATAAGGAAGGTATAAGTCTGCATAGATGATGTGCAAAGAAAGAAAATGTGCTGGGTATACATATATAATCATCACATTGTGTGTGTGTGTGTGTGTGTGTGTGTTACTATTAGAAGGAAACCCTGCCATTCCCAACAAGATGGGTGAGTCAAATTGGAATGGTATATGGTATTAGGCAAAGCAAAATAAGTCAGACACAGAAGAACAAATGTTATCATACATGAAATACCTAAAATAGTCTAGGGACAGACAGTATTAAACCTGATAAAGCACATAAATTACCATGCACAAAGAAACAGGTTCAAAAGGCAGCTTCCCCACCTGTAGGAGGGAAACTTCACAAGTTGTGAAGCAGGACCATGGAATTCTCTTCTCTCTCCCTCTAAATTATCTATATTTATTTATTGGATGGAGAAAGCCAGAAATCAAAAGGGAAGTGGGTAGTAGAGAAGGAGAGAGACACCTACAACATCTTAACCAGTCTTGAAGCTTTCCCCCTGAAGGTGGGGACCGGGGACTTGAAGCCGGGTCCTTGCTCATCGTAATATGTGTGCTCAACCAGGTGTACCACCATCTCTTTACCTCTCTATCTCCTCATTCTCTCTCAATTTCTCTCTTTCCCCTCAGTTGAAAGAAAGAAAGAAAGAAAGAGGTCAAGGAAAAATGGTCAAGAGTATTGGATTTGTCCTGCAGGCACTGAACCTCAACAATAACCTTGGTGGCAATAAAAAGATTAGATATAAACTTAAATTAAGCTATAAAGACTGATATAGGGAATTGGACAGTGGTGCAGCAATTAAGCGTAGGTGGCGCAAAGCACAAGGACCAGCATAAGGATCCTGGTTCAAGCCCTTGGCTCCCCACCTGCAGGGGAGTCATTTCACAGTAGGTGAAGCTGGTATGCAGGTGTCTATCTCGGGAGTCAGGTGGTAGTGTAGTGGGTTAAGCACACATGGCGCAAAGCACAAAGACCAGAATAAGAATCCTGGTTCGAGCCCCAGCTCCCCACCTGGAGGGGAGTCACTTCACAGGTGGTGAAGCAGGTTTGCAGGTGTCTTTCTCTCACCCTCTTTGTCTTCCCCACTTCTCTCTGTCCTGTCTAACAACAACGATATCAGTAACACCAACAATAATAACTACAACAACAATAAAAAACAAGGGCAACAAAAGGTAAAATAAATAAATATTTTAAAAATTTTTTAAAAGACTGATATAAACAGAAAGTAGAATGGTGCTTTCCAGGTGTGAGGCCAAGGGAGAACTTCTCTTCCTAAGTTTGAGAAACACAAAATGAAAAAGTTCTAGAAAGTTGCTGCACAGCATTCTTCCCACAATTAATAGTATTTACAATTAATAGCACTTAAGAATATTTGAAGAGGGATCTCATGGTACTAAACACAAGGATCCAGGTTCAAGCCCCTGGTCCCCACCTGTAGGGAAGTAGCTTCATGAGTTGTGAAGCAGTGCTACAGTCCCCCCTACTTTCTCCATTATCTACCTGAACCCTCTCAACTTCTCTGTCTGTATGCAAAATAAAAAATTAAAATAAAATCATTTAAATAATAAATGTGTTGGGGCCAAGTGGTGTTGCACATGGTTGAGCACACATATCATAATGTACAAGGACCGGAGTTCCAGTCCCTAGTCCCCACCTTCAGGGGAGAAGCTTTGCCAGTGGTGAAGCTGTGCTGCCGGTGTCTCTTTCTTTCTCCCTCTCTACCTCTTTCTGACCCTTGATTTTTGGCTTTCCCTATCCAATTAATAATGATAATAAAGAATAAAAACAAAAGAAAATAAAAAGAATATGTGAAGGTTGAGTGGTGGTGCATCTGGTTGAGCACATGTTATAATACACAGGGACCTGAGTTTGAGCCCCTGGTCCCCACCTGCAGGGGAAAGCTTTATGAGTGGTGAAGCAGTGGTACAGGTGTCTCTGTTTCTGGACCTCTCTATCACCCCTTCCCTTCCCAATTCTGGTTGTCTCTATCCTATAAATAAAGATAATTAAAAAAAAAAAAAAAGAATATGTGAAAAGGCTAATCTCAAGTTAACTAGTTTAACCATGATAAAACTACCAGATAAGCTTATTCTATTTCCCCCTCCCAAAGGAAACAAACATCAAACATTCTAAGGTAGTCCATTGCTTCTCATTCTTCAGTTTGAATATTCAAGCTGCTTGCAACTTCTGAGATAAACTTCAGAAGGGACACAAGTTTCAGAGGTTTGGATTAACTCTAAAAGGAGATTGGAGGAACCAGTTGTTCACAAAAAAAAATTAAATTAAAATAAAAAAAGACTAATACACTAAGTTCCTGGCTATCCTAATAATGAAGCCTAGAATTTGTGTGGACTAGACTGAACTGTGACTAAGTCAAGTTAAATTTGGGGTTAAAATGTCCTTGAACACACTGGACATTCCATTCAACTGGTATGCACATGTTTTTTTTTTTTTGGAGGGGGGAATTACTTATTTCATTCCTACTGACTGTGAGAGATGTTGGAAAATTTAGATGTTATGTTCAAAGATCTTTGCTCTTTCTTTTTTTGCCTCCAGGGTTATCACTGGGGCTTGGTGCCTGCACCACGAATTCACTGCTCCTGGAAGCTATTTTTCCCCCTTCTGTTGCACTTTTGTTGTTGTTGTTTGTTTTGTTTTGTTTTTAATATTTGTTGTGGTTATTATTGTTGTTGTTATTGATGTCATTGTTGTTGGATAGAACAGAGATAAATGGAAAGAGGAGGGGAAGACAGAGACAGGGAAAGAAAGATAGACACCTGCAGACCTGCTTCACTACTCCTGAAGCGACCCCCTGCAGGTGGGGAACCAGGGACTCGAACCGGGATCCTAATGCCAGCCCTTGTGCTTCGCGTCATGTGCGCTTAACCCTCTGTTTTACTGCCCGACCCCTTCTTTGCTCTTTCTTGGGGAGAAAAGATAGATATACAAAGGACAAGCAGAAAACTTACTTGATAAACAATTAGAGTGAAATCATTCAATGTAACTTAAGTCTGACCATTCCTTTGGGATCACAGACTCTGCCAAAGGAAAAATAATGATGCAGAAGATATGTATTTTTTAAAGATTTTTTTTATAAACGGAGAGAAATAGAGCACTGGTCCAGCATATTCAGTGCTAGGGATCAAAGCCAGAACCTTATGCTTAAAAGTCTTATGCTCTACCACTGGGCCACCACCTGCTCAGGAAAAGATATGTTTTAAAGAATGACTGCAGTGGTGGTGAGGTGTGTGTGGGGGGGTGGTGGTGGTGGTGGAGGAGTAAGAGGTGGAGCACTGGGTTAAGCACACAGTCCCTGGCTTTCTGGCTCCTCACCTGCAGGGGAGTCATTTCACAAGTGGTGAAGCTGGTCTGAAGGTGTCTGTCTTTCTATTTCCTCCTCCTCTCTTCAATTTCTATCTGTCCTATCCAATAAAATAAAATTTAAAAAAAAAAGGTTTCTACCAACTGATGAAGATGGGTCCTAAAATTGGTGCAACTCAGAATGTTCCTATTCATGATTAAAGAACTTGAGTTCAGACTTAGAGGGATGCAGACGACCCGAATTGCCCCTGCGGCTACAGACAGACTATGACCCACATAGTCAATGACTGCCACCTCTCCAGATTCAAAGGAGGTCTCGAAACTACATCAGGCTCAACCTGACGCTGTTGACTGGCTACGGAAGAAGGGCAAACGCTAGAAGAAGAAGAAGTTTCATAGGCTTCTAAGCTGAATATGGGCCACAGGTCAAATCGATGGGGTTTACAGTCAACAATATTTATATACTTTTTCCATATTTGGGAGCTACTCTCTTACCTTATCCAGCTTTCTAGCCCTTTTTCCAGCCATGACATCATCTCCCCAGAAAAATAACTTGGATCCATCTGCATATCAGATGTCAGGCTCAGGCAAAAACTAATAAAGTCATGGGCCTTTTGGAATATACATAAAACAGACCTGCTAGCTATTTTCAAAATGGAGACCCCAAGTATTCATCTGCAATATTCCAACCTTTAGGTTCATGATTAGTCAACATGTTTGGCTTTATATGTTAACTCTTTTTCAACCACCTGGTTCCAGATGCTACTAGGATGCCAACTGGACTTCCCTGGGCAAAGGACCCCATCAATGTATCCTGGAGGCCTGCTTCCCCAGAGCCCTGCCCCATTAGGGAAAGAGAGAGACAGGCTGGGAGTATGGATTGGCCCATCAACACCCATGTTCAGAGGGAAGCAATTACAGAAGCCAGACCTTTAACCTTCTGCATCCCATAATGACCTTAGGTCCATACTCCCAGAGGTTTAAAGAATAGGAAAGCTATCAGGGGAAGGGATAGGATACTGAGTTCTGGTGGTGGGAATTGTGGAGTTGTACCCCTCTTATCCTATGGTTTTATCAGTGGTTCCTTTTAATAAATATTTTTAAAAAATGGTTGCCAGTGAATTCTTATGCCAGCACAGAACCCCAGCAATAATGCTGGAGGCAAAAAAAAAAAAAAAAAAGAGAAAGACTGTGGTAGGGACCTGGTTGAATGCACACTTTACCATGAATGAGGATCCAAGTTCAAGCTCTCCATTATCCTCCTGCATGGGGGAAACTTTACCTGTGGTGAAACAGATTTGTAGGTCTCTCTCTCTCTGCCCTACTGTAGAGCCCCAGTGATAACCCTGGTGGCAAAGGAAGAAAGAAAGAATAAAAGAAAATAGAAGAAAGTAAAACATCTTTAAAAGCTTTTAAAATGCCCGCACTAATAATTTGCTAGCTGCTATTAAGAAACAGGTCAGAGAGAGTGAAGGTCAGCAGGAATAGCATAACAGCCTGTGCAAGGGACTTTCAAGCCTGCGGCACTAAAGAATCCAACACCACCCCATACCAAAGCTCAACAGCGGTTTGATGAGAAGGGGTAGGGGTTGGGGTAGAGAGAGAAAGAGAAACAGGCTAGACATACAAAAGCAGAAAGGTAGGTAGTTGGGCGCTAGTGCAGGGGGTTAAGTGCACATGGCGCAAAGCACAAGGACTAGTGTAAGCATCCCAGTTTGAGCCCTGTGGCTCCCCACCTGCAGGAAAGTTGTTTCACAAGTGGTGAAGCAGGTCTGCAGGTGTTTACCTTTCTCTCCCCTCTGTTTTCCCCTCCTCTCTCCATTTCTCTCTGTCCTATCCAACAATGAAGACAACAATCGCAACTACAGCAACAAAACAACAAGGGCAACAAAAGGGAATATATATTTTTTAAAAGGTCACTCCTGGTATTGACCTAATTCTGAGAATTACTACCAAAAAAAAAAAAGCAGAAAGGTGATTAAAATTTCAATTAAAACTTTTTTTTTAAAGTATGGGTGGTGAATGATAAATATTACTGTCCATCATATATATTCACTTGGACAGTGTGCTAGCTTTGCCATGTGTGTAAAGTATGAGCCAGGTTCTAGCCTGGCACCCATAGCATGGAAGGAGACTTTGGCAGTGTGGTGCTGCATTCTCTTTCTCTCTCTCTATCTAAAGTAAATCAAAATAAATATCTTAAAATAGGTAAATACCTTAGATTCAGCTATCAGTATTATAAATGGTAAATTAGTCCATATTCATAACCTTCAGACCTGCAAGATTACAGCTCGTCAATGAGGCTCTACCTTCTGTGTAAGTCAGCTCTGACTGGACACTGGGAGGGCAATGCCAGTCACATTGCCTCACTATGGCCAGAAGAATTTGGTTATTTAAAGTAGCCTGTTTTTACAAGGCACTTTAAACTGATGGCCTCTCCCAGCACATCACTCTGAGGCTGAGCAGCCATTTACCTGTGGAAATCCTACTTCACTGGGACAGGAACAGATGCTGCTGCAATTTCCTCACAGTACCTCTTCCCAGGTATCACAAAGAATCACCCCTTGTGAGGTGAGAGGAGAGCCCAGTCTAAGCCTGTAAATTTGTCAGTCAGGATTCTGGTCTGAGCTGGTCTGCAGAGGAGGCCTTGTCTTTGATTTGGATTTGGAAGCGTGAGCATTGACCAATCAGCACCAGCTCTCTAGTGGGTGTAGGTGGAAGGGAGGATGCTGGAGTGGGGGTGGGGTGGGGGGAGATTTGCCTTGGGAAAAGGATGTTTGCATTTCATTCAAAACACCTTTAAGAAGAAAACCCTAGACCCCCTGCCTTCTCACTGTTTGTCAAATAAACAACCTGCGATTGGATTTATTTCTTTCACATGAAAGCCTAATGGCAAAGAAATTGAAACGTCAAACCCTGGAATTGCTAATTTTCTGTTTTTCCTTAGCTCTTTTAATGCTGACTCATCAACCCCTTTGCAATGACACAGACTGGAGGGTACTTTCATTCAAGGTGAGTGTTGAACAGCCAATCCCATCTCCACCTTCCTCCACACTGCACAAACATCCACTTGCCAGATTCCTAAATCATGCTTTGGCTCTGGATGATTTTCCAGCAGCTTGCTGATGTATTGTATCCTTTTAATTAACTTTAAAGCAAAAGGAAAGAAATCAATACTGTTTGACATGTCAGTGACTTTGGAGTGATGCCCAAGCCATTTAACCTGGCCTGTAGTCAGTTTATTAATAATAAGAAACACTAGAATGGCCAACACTGTTACATATCAGGGAATAACACAACAGGGAATTTATTAAGTGCAGAAATTCAAATTCAAGCTCAGAAATGCTTTCTCTTTATGCATAACAAGTTACTGAAAGGAATATTGGTGCACATTTCAAATACCAAAATAAATATATAAAATACATATTATTATGTATGTGTGAATAGGCATTTAACTTATGATTGCCTCTGGAATTCTTATTTCTTACTGCAGATTCTTTGACATGATGCTGTAATCAAAGTATCCCTAATTTCTATGCAGTATAAGGAATTCCTGAAGCAAAATAGTAGTACTTCTAATCACCCACTCTCAGGCTTTAAATAATAAAGATTTATAAAACAAAGGTCAATATTATAGAAGTATTTCCCTGTAGAGTTACATTCTACTTATTGGGGAAAAAATGAAATGTGCCCTTACTAATAATAATATTCTTTTCTCAGTAAAGGATTACTCCAAAAGAACTTTGTCAGCTTAACATTGAGTTGTCAGGAAGGGAGAGAAACAGAATATTTTTCTTTTTTAAATTTTTAATTTTTTTTTTTAATTTCTGTCTTGTCAGGAGGATATTCCACTTGTATGATTCCTCCACTCCTGACAGGTTAGTTATTACTATTTCTGTTACTGTTACTATTTTTAAAATTTTTCAGATAGAGGGTAAGGGGCTGAGAAGGAGGAAAAGAAAAGCAGAGCTACCACAGCAGGTGTAGCCACACATGCTCCCTTTAGACAGTGGAGGCTTGGACTCTCCTGCCCACACATTCCAAAATTTCTATTTCCAGGTGAACCATCTCCCATCCCCTTAATATTATTTTTTATTGCCACCAGGGTTATTGCTGGGGATCAGTGCCTGCAGGACAAATCCATCACACCTAGATTGGCATTTTTTCCCTTTCTGTTTTACTTGATAAGATAGGGAAATTGAGAGGGGAGGAGAGAAGAAAAGAAGAGAAAAAGAGACACATGCAGACCTGCTTCACTACTTGTGAAGCATCCCCCGGCTTCCCCCACCAGTGGTGAGCAGGAGCTGGAACCCAGGTCCTCCTGTGTGGTAATGTGTGCATTCAGCAGGGTACACCAACACCCTACCCCGCTGGACATTTTTAATAAATATGCCCAAAGTGCTTTGACGATTCAGAGCATTTACTCTAGATGAATGTGACTTTACTTATAACAAAGCCCATAATGATCACATTTCCAGGATATTCTTTTTTAATGGAACTTTCCTTTTTAAATATGTATTCCTTTACTATTTTTTTATTCGATAGAACAGAGAGAAATTGAGAGGAATGAGAGAGTTGGAAAGAGAGATGACTGCAGCACTATTTCACTGCTTGTGAAACTTATGGGAGCTGGAGCCTGGACCCTGGCCCTTGTACATAGAAACCTGTGCACTCAACATGATGAGCCAGTGCCCAGCCCTATCTCCAAGATCTTAGTGACATTTGGAGCTAGGACAAGCAGAGCTCAGACAGCCTTCCTGTGCCTAAGAAATGAATAAGTAACATTTCTATTTCACTATGATATTTACTTAATTTGTCTTTTTTTTTTTTCTGAAAGAGTAAGCTTACAACACCAACACTTGGTCAACCCTTGTTCTTTTTTTCTAATCCCCATTAAGGTGGCATGGAAATAAATCCTTGTTTATGTGAATCTCTCTGCATTTGGAGAATTCCTCCAACTCCTCTGTGGAGCTCTGGGCTTTATCCTCACCTACTCCCTTGCTTTCTCCTGTCTCCTAGTCACTTTCAGCCTATTTCTGTCTCTCTTTTTTTTCTTTCCCTTTGTCTCATTTTTGCTCTATATAAGGAAACTACTTGAAACAGACATGTTGAAAATCCCTTTTGAACTCCAATATGTCCTATTTTCACATATGTGGGTGGGTAAATTGATTTTTTATCATTTATTAGAAGATATTCAGCTCCTATCTGAGAGCTCCACCCTGTGCTAGGCACTGTTCTCAACAATGGGTTGGAGCAGAGGGTACAACAAAAATATGAGGACTGATGAACAGAACTATTCTAAAAGTTTTCCCTTGTCAAATTTGAGATCAGGTTAACACAGAAGAACACCCTGACATTCAACAAAATGTGAGCTTGATCGAATACAAATGATGAAATGCATCTGCAGACATTAGTTTATGTCCTATTGACATAAAAATAAAGAAAATAAGTTTCACATGTTATAAAGGAGAGGAAGGCTCACGAATGCCCTTCTGTCTGCTTCAAATATTTATATTAATAATAGGTTGATACTATTTCCATCAGCCATCTTTAAGATATATTAGCATTAGCACATCTCACAACAATTGCAGAAAATGCATACACAGACAGGAAAAACCAAGCTGAAACACCATTATTTTCACAGATATAAAACATACAGACTATTAAGAATAGATTAATGAAACAGAAACTCTTTCTGCGAACATGCATTCAGACTTTAAGTTGAAATTTCAGTAGACCGAATAAATAGGTGATTAATGAACATAGTAGTTTTTAAGTATTGTCTAAATATTCAGCATATTTTATATAAAAATAAGATAAATGTTCAGAAGTGGTCTTGGTGTTTTCCTTCATATATGTTTGTTCACCTACATAAGGAGAGCTGAAATCTTTTGAAATGGTAAGGAGGAGGGGTTGCTATACTTTTATTTTTGCCAGACTTCAAGACAAACTTGACTGAGACGTCAAATTGCAGTGACTATGCCTGCCACTAAATATGCTGATATATTCACATTCCTGTAGCTGATGTCTGCTTACAATGAACAATGAGTTCTTTCCATCCCTAGAAAGATAGACAGCTTTGTGTGCTCAAATGACTAGGGTTGAACAAAAAGTAGAAACCTGATCAAATACTTGTAACTCTTAGAGAATTTAAATGGGCTCTATTGTTTCATCTAAAACTTTCCTAAACACCAACATTATTGATTAGATTACCAGCCACACAAGCTGTAAAGGCTAGTGGAAGTGTGAAGAAGTGCTAATGAGAAGGTCTAGTTGATTGCCATAAAGAAGAATAGATTTGGTCCATACTCCCAGAGAGATAAATGAGAGCAGAAGTAAACCAGAGGGCTCTGTCACCTCAGGACCAAAAATGTTTGTCACCAGGAATCTTGCTTTTATTATTGTTATTTATTTATTGGATAGAGACAGCCAGAAATCGAGAGGAAAGGAGGAAATAGAGAGGAAAAGAGACAGAGAAACACCTGCAGCATTGCTTCAACACTTGCAAAGTGATCCCCGGGCAGGTGGTGACAGGGAGCTTGAACCTGAGTCCTTGCACATTGTAATGTGCGCTCAACCAGGTGTGACACAACCCAACCCCGGAATCTTGTATCTATACCAGCAAAGAAAGGGAAGCAAATCTGGAAAACGCCAGAGGAAGCCAGGCACTATTTTTCTTATCTGAGAGAGAAGAGGGAAAAAGAAAAGAAACCCAGAAGTAGTAATAGGTGTAGAGGTGACTTAGAAAGGCAGGAGCATTAAAAAATTGGGAAAAATGTATATATATATTAGATATAGATATAGATATGTAGATAATTATAGTATCAGTCAGCATTGCTGACCATGGGAAAACTATTGCAGTTTCCAGTGGAGGGGATAGAGACACAGAACTCTGGTGGTGGGAGCCATATGCCATTATATTGCATACTTGTGTAAATCAACATTAAATCACTAATTAAAATATAGTATTACACACAAAAAAATAGGAAATTGTTTTCCTATAAAAAAGCACATGGGGGCCAGGCAGTGACTCATCCAGTAGAGCACACACATTACCATGCACAAGGACCACGGTTCAAGCAGCCAGTCACTGCCTGTGGCTGGGGTGGGGGGTGTTTCAAAGCAGTGAAGCAGTGCTTTATGTGTCTCTAACTCCCCCTCTCTATTTCCCCTGTATCCCTCTTAGTTTCTCTGTCTCCATTAAAAAGAAAGAAAAGAAAAATAAATGGCCTTGAGGAAGCAGTGGATTTGAAGTGCAGGCACCAAGCATCAGTGATAACCATGGTGGTAGTAAGTAATAGTGATAATAATAATAATAATAGTAATAATAATAATAAATAATGATAATGGTAAACAAAAAGGAAAGAAAAAGACTTCAAGAAGACTCATGGGTTTTCTTCAGTCCTAATCAGCGTTTACCCATTTTGGGTAAGTAAACAAATGAATGAATTAGGGCCAGGTGGTGGCACATCCATTTGAATACATGATACCATGTACAAGAGCCCAAGCTCAAGCTCCTGATACCCACCTGTAGTGGGAAAGCTTCAAGAGTGGTTGTCTCTCTTCTCTCCTCCTCCCTGTCTTCCTCTTCCTCTTCCCTTACAATTTCTCTATACCTGTAATATATATATATATATATATATATATATATATATATATATATATACATATTTTATTTTTTTTAACCTCCAGTGTTATCACTGGGGCTCAGTGCCTGTACTAGAAACCCACTGCTCCTGGCAACCATTCTCTTCCATTTTAGGACAGAGAAACTGAGAGAAGAGGGGGGAGATAGAGAGGGAGAAAGAAAGACACCTGCAGACCTGCAGAGCTTCTGCTCCTGAAGCATCCCCCCTGCAGGTGGGGAACAGGGGTCTCAAACCTGGATTCTTGCACTGGTCCTAGCGCTGCATTAACTGGGTGTGCTACCTCTTATTCCCAATAAATTTTCTTTTTTGCCTCCAGGGTTATTGTTTTGGGCTCAGTGCCGGCACTATGAATCCACTGCTCCTGACAGCCATTTTTCATATTTATTGCATAGGTTAGAGAAATTGAGAGGGGAGGGGGGGTAGGGGAAGGATGGAAGGAAGGAAGGAAAGAAGGAAGGATGAAAGGAAGGAAGGAGGGAGGGAAGGAGGGAGACGGGGAGGAAGGGAAGGAAAGGAGAAAAGAGAGAGACAAAGAAAGAAGGGAGGGAGGAAAGGAAGGAGAAAAGAAGGAAGGGAGGGAGGAAAAATTAGCACAATAGTGGAATTTGTAAAACCTCTCTCATATTTCACAAATTCTCTATATTATTCTTTTAAAAATCTGACAAACAATGCACTTATGATATGTTTTAGAGAAACACATGACAGATAAAACATGAGTGGTAAAGAAAAAGGAGAAGAAAAAGAAGAAGAGGAAGAAGGAGGAGGAGAAGAAGAGGAAGTTGACTAGTTTTCATTTGAATGGCAGTAGTCTATTGCCTAATTCAGAATTTTTCTTTATAAAGTTCCTGATTCTCTTTTCTTTCATTGATGTCTTTTCTTTTTACTCACTGTTGTTATACCCTGCATTTGTTTCTCACTCTCAAAGTGTCTGGCTCCATTCTCAGTACATATTAGAAATTCTGTAAATTCCTATCAACTGATTTTTGTTTATCAAAATGTGTTAAGAGAGCAATCCACTCAGAACTTAAAAGCAAAATATTGCTGTTTTTTTAAATAACAACCAGAACTACCTTATAGTCTGACTAGGATTGAGATGAGGCCCAAAGGTTTGTCAGAGCTGAGAAAATGCATCTGGGTAGCATACAGACTGCGTTTGGACAGTTTCAGTAGGTCACAATTGAGAAGGATACATATCCTACAGGATTCCATGTTGACAACAAACTTAGTTATACTTAGTTATATATAAAAGAGATTTTAGAAACCAAACCAGATAAAAACAAAAATTAGTTTCTACAAAAGCAACTAGTACATGACTGTATGAATAATAAACATCAATGAAAATCGTATATGTCACTGACTTCTCAAGAGAACAATATATGAAACAAGATACCCCTTTCAAGAATCCTCCCTGAGTAACAGTTGCCCACAGAGGAAAACATCTCACAATGAACCATACTAAGTTGTCCTAAGTCATATACAGTTACCTTGGCTACAGGTCTTATCAACAAACACAGGTTTCTTTCTTTCTTCTTTCCTTCCTTCCTTCCTTTCTTCCTTCCTTCCTTCCTTCCTTCCTTCCTTCCTTCCTTTCTCTCTCTCTTTCTTTCTTTTATCCTTTCTTTCTTTCTAATATCTCTTATTTGCAGTCTACTAAAGGTGATTTTGTCCAAAAAACTGAATTGGAATTAAGATTGAATTGGAATTAGGTAAAGCAAGGAATTCAAAAAGACACCAAATTTAAACCAAAATGTCAGAGTCATGCTGAATGTAACAAAATATCAATGATATGTACAATTTACATCACAAATCAATCTAGTTACCAAACAAGTATCTAGTAAACACCTTTTGTGTGAAAAAAAAACTAGAAACAAATACTTATGGTAGAATTAATACATTCAAAGCATAATTAATGTAGATTATCAATAAGATATAACCTAGTAGTTGGAGCAGAAACTCAGTCTATTCATTAATAGCCTTAAATTGGTGATTAAACTAGTGGTAGTTGGTATATACTGTACTAGCTACTACAGTAGAGGAAAGACAGTGTGTGGGGCTGAAAAAAGGAAGAGCAGTATAAACTGAGTTTTGCAAAAAAGAATAGCAATTAAAGTTTAGTCTTCTTCAGTAGTTCATAGCCAGTATGTTATTTGTGCTTTCTGTAGTAGTAATCTCCCCCTTCCTCTACTTTTACTCAATAACAAAACCAGGTGCTTTTTTTCCCCCTCTCTTTTTTAAATTATATAATCCTTTCAGCTCACTCTCACTAAAAAAAAAAAAAAAAAAAAAAAAAAAGTCACAGGAGGCAAATGACTTATTTGTACCTAGGTCACTACTAGTCTAAGAGGCTTGCCAGAGTTTATGCTGTGACATTTGCAACTTAGGCTTGCTTTGGAGATGAGGCAAATTTTGCTGTGAAAGCTCAGTATCTACCTCACAGTTGCCTACATGATCTATAAAACCATCATCATTTAAGCAAAGCTCAGATGATAAATAGCAAGGGTGGTACAAATGCTACTTTTAAACTTCAAGCAGAGTGTGTGAGAATAGGTCATGGAGCACAGTTCATTTTACTGGATCATGTGATTCTATTCATTGCTACATTAGAAGGTGAAAGGGTATCTATTCAAACAACTTTTGGCTTCCAATGCACAGAAAATAAAGTATACTATCTAAATATCACTTTACTCTTAATACATTAAATATGTAACAGCCATGCTTCTAAATTGCTAAAATAATGTTTTAGCTTGTGATAGTATAATATAGCAGATTACTCATTGCCTTAGGAGCAAGCACTTCCCTTGGGATTGCACTGCTTTAAATTTATAATCTTGTAAACCATTCTTCAATCACTAATATCAATAAATACATATGCAGACAGAACTTGCCAAGATGTCAAATAACTATTTCACTAAGGTGACCTCTTTGCGGACCCCTGATCATATTTCTACTTAATTGCAATGCCCCCTCCTTTTCTAATAAGAATTATAGAACTATTTTCTGTGGGTGAAAGGAGGGAAATTGCTTCTCTACCACGTACTTCCTTCAGAGTGTGTCGTCTAAAGTTCTGTTCCCCAAACTCCTTATGTCTTCCTAGTTACAATCCTGGTAAGAGAAACACTGAGGAAAAGGGAAAACTTGTCCTTTCTAGTAGTTCAGTTTGCTTCCTCTCCCAGCACTGACATCGACTGCTGTGAATAAGCACTGGGAGTTGGAGATTTCAAGGGTCCTTCTCAGTTCCTTGAATTCAAGTGGCAGACACACAACTATTTATTTTTTAAGTGGTATCAAATGGTTCAAATCAGACAGAACACACTTACCACATAAGTAGATGAAGCAACATAAATTGTGTGTGGAAGGTTAGGGTTTTCAAATAAAAATCTGGACAGTTAACTTAATGGTATATCTATGCATCAGTTTGAAATTACTTGGTTCCTACAAGAAGTTCCTAACTTCCCACCTACCCCCCCACACACAAACACACACACACACATTGGAGAAACAGCCAGTGAACACACATTCATTCACATGCTCTGAATACAAATTGACTGATTTCTGTGCAACACCCCCACAGCATGCCCATCTCCAAATGACAAGATGAAACACAGATGAAAATGAAGGTGACCATCCCTGTAGTCACAAATAACTTTACAGGAAAATAGGATGGCAAATCTGTGACCTGCCCATGTCCATAAAAATGGTGCATTACTTACTACAACTGCCAAGAGGGCAGCCATCAGCTTGCTTCCCAAGACTCTCCTTACATCAACAGACAAGCACTGGTGCCACCAGAAACACATGCATGGGAGCAAAGTTTTGAAGGATCTCTTAGAGAGACTGGGGAATTATATAAATCAGCATAGACTCAAGGGAATTAAAGACAGGGACTATAAAAACGTGCATATTGTGGAGAGTCAGGGAAAAAGAGATAGATGTTCTCTGGCCGAAAACAGGAAGGGATTTCTGGAAAGTGACTTTTAAATCAGGTTTCCATGGATAACAGGGTACCTATATAGATCCCTGGGACAGGGCACTGCAGCTGGAATGGACAGTGTGGCTGATTCTACTGCAGAGAATTGGGGGGAGGGGAAGGCAGAGATCAGGCTCATCACTGCACAGATGAACTGAAATTAATTACCATAGTGTAGGAATGAAAGGCTGACTTGAGAATGTGTTGGAAATTACCTCCAAGTATAAAATGAGGTGTTTGGGTTTAATTTTGTTGGAAATAGGAAGGTCCTGGTGTTGTTTCAGCAGAAAAATGCCAAAACTTTACTTTGGAATAATTAATCTGAAGACAGACTGTTGAATATACTTGTAAGTGTGTAGGGGGTAGGGGGGGTGGATAGCGGCATTTAAGGCTACCCTAACAGTCCAGGAGAAAGATAATGACAGTCTACTCCAGAGCTGTGGTGGAAGGAATGCAGGGGATGGAACAGTTGGGAGAGCTATTTTAGAGAGAGAATTGGCAGGAAGTAGCCACTGATTGGCTGCCAGATTAATTATCCCGAAGAATAGCTCTGGCCTTGTCACTCAACTGCACAAAAACCCCTTCAGTAATTTCCCATTATCTGGAGAACAAAGTCTCGATCTCATCACACATCAATTCCAGTAAATGTGACTTCTCAGGCCCCAGGTGGCTGACCCTGACCTACTCAGCAGGTTGGTTTCCTCCACCAACTGCTCTTCCTCCATACATGCCTTTTTCTCTCAGAAAGAAAGTCCAGAATGTTCAAAAAATAACACTAATAACCTTGTGCATTCTTTCTTAAGAATCCTTCTCACCTTGCTTCTTCTGCCTGATTTCCTCCCTTCTTCTATAATTATCCCATTTTTCCTCCCAGCATTGTCTCATGTGTTCTCTTATTATTATCTCTTCTCTAGCATTGCATGGCAGCCTCTCTTTCCTTTGAGAAAATCCTAACTCTTAGAGTTTCTCACCACATTTTTCAGATTCCATACTGTCCTATAGTCATTTCATTATTTGTCTTCTCCACTAGCCTACACCACTGAGAGAGTGTAGTTCTAGCTCATGTTATTATAACCCATTGCATCTTTTGTGATAAAGGATCACCCAAGGAAATGGATGAAAGGATTTCTATGTAAGCAACTTTCAGATGAAGGAGGTTCACACTGGAGTTACTCTACCTGAGTCCAACAGATAAAAATAAGCAAATTTAAAAAAACAGGATAGAGGCTGAAGAGGTGGCTTAAGAATAGCATGCACAGGGTCTTATGTCCAATCCCTTGCATTGCATATTCTAGAGTACTGCTATAGTTCTCCCTCCTTTTTCTATTAAATAATTTATCTTTAAAGTGAAAATCAAAACATTCCTCCTTTGACTGACTTGTGGATAACACACACCCACTGCGTTAGAGCTTGAAATGGTGTCATCTCAAGCATATCCCTTGCTAGCCACCACCAACATCTTACCACACTCAACCAGGCCTTAGCCAGTGGGGTATGATTTCAAGACTTTAGATGCTAAGTGAACATCTTAAGCTTCTGAAAACCAAGATCACACAGGAATCAAAAAAGGAAGCTGATAGTAAATCCTAGATGATGGAGGATAATCATGGAGAAATTCACCACACTGTGATTTCTTCCGACCCCATCACACACATTTGTATCCAGCCTGTGCATTCTGTGCTGATGTGTCCAGACATGGATGCAGATGAGCAGTCAGGATCAGCTTGCTGCTCTGTCTCTTCTAATCAACAGTCTCCAATTCTCCTTGTGTAACACAGAGCAGGATGGCAAGATGTGAAGCACACAGTGCTGTTGAAGGTTCATGGATATATAAGCTGAGAACCCTAGGGCCACTTCCTTTGGTTAAGTGCGTCCCAGAAGACATTATCTAGATAAAAAGCATGAGGCCACTATATGGGGACCCCACTCCAGTCTTCAGTAGTGTGAATATCATTCAGGAGTCTTATGTGATTGGAAGGAAGTAGCCCTGCTAGCATCTACCTCCTCCCATGGAGCCTGACTCTTGGACTGAGTATAGGACAAAAACCAAATAAGGAAGCGTAAACAATCCTGTTCCTACCCATGGTCAGCTTTGTCAATCAATTACATACTATGTGTCTACCTTGCTTCAAATGCTAAAGTCTCTTTCAAGGATCCATATTTTAAAGAATTCACAAGCAGACATGCTCTACCAAAATAGCATGGGTCTTTGGCATGTGGGTACTTAATCAAGTCATCCCAGCAAATCTTTTCAGATAAACACGAATAAAAGTGTGCAGCAGCTTCGGTTCATTAATGAAGTGTGCATAAACAGTTTGGAATTCCAAATACATTTCCATGCAATATTTTGGTCCTTGGGTGAGCGCCTGTCTTGGCCTGTAATCTATATGAATTGTAATGCTCAATTACAACTACTGCGGGATCTAATTGGGTGTGTGACAAAGCTGCTTGGATGAAAACAACCTCAAATTTATGGGCATCAGTGAGGAGAGTGCAATTCCAGACCACTGGTGAAGGTGTTATCAGTGGCATCAGGCTTGGAGAATATGGAATTGAAGAGAAAATAAGAGCACAAAACAAGAGGCAGGATTTTTTTCTACTCAATCAGTCAGCTCTATTGTATAACTCCTTTCTCTTTAGCTCCACACTTAGGTTTGCTACCAGACAACTCACTGTCCCAATGTTTATACCTGAATCACTATTTACTCTCTTTAATTACAGGAGCATAGAGCTGCCTCTGATTTTCCCCCCTCTCTCACCACCCCAGTGATAAAGCATTTTTCTGAGGTTTGCTAAGGATTTCACTCTGAATCTTCCAGTTGACAATTTTAGAAAATATCTCTTATTTTTACATTTATAAGGCAGAGACAAAGCCTAGACTGTGTTGATCAAGAATGAAAGGGATATGTTCATTGCACCAAGGAGAGGTCACCCTCAAAATGTGTAAAACTGTCAGGATAAGGGATACTATGAGAAAAGGGGGTAAAGGGAGGTCCTGGTCAGCAACAGGCTTAAGAGGAGAAAGAGGAAGATGAAGAAGAAGGGGAGAATGAGAAGAAAATGTCTCCTGCTATTAGACAAGAAGCTAAATATTGAAGGTCCATTGTTTGAAAAGGATGAATGAAACAGAAAAAACACAAAACATACATGCCCTTAAAAAGCAACAAATTTAGAACCTCATCTGTTACAATCCAGACAGTATCTGTATCAAATATTCCTATTTTATTTTTCATATGCTTCAGTGCATCAATAGAAAAAAAAAGAACAAAGTAGTAGGGGCTATGGAGACTTCATAATGGCCATACAAAACAAAAAATGTCTATGTTTCAGATTTTGAGGTCCCTGGTTCAATTCCTAGCACCACCATAAACCAGAACTGTGTAGTACTCTGGTCTCTCTCTGTGTCTTTTTCTCTGTATCTCTGTTTAATTAAATATAAATAAATAAAGTTTTAAAAATATAGTACATAGTAGTGACTTTTCAGTGCCCTTGGCACAATAGTAGCATTTTATTTAGGAAAAAAAATCTGATTGAATTAAGCACATTATTTTCTGAAAATCTTAGTTGACATGAAATTAAACTAGTGAACTGAGAGCTATGAATGACTTGCAGGTCCTCTAAATGTGCTCTGTCTAGCATCAGTTGTCTTAGTTGTTGGCAGTTGTGCATGGCAATCAGATATAATGGATTCTCTTTAGAGGACTTGAAGCTCATAGATACAATACTTGGTTAATTCAGCAGGATCTGGATGCTGATAATAAATTTGATATACAAAGGGTTTGTGGTAGGACACCTTGGATACAGGGTACTATGAATGAGAACTAGGGTTCAAATCCCATTCCTCATCTGATGGGACAGTGGCTATAGGAGTCTCTCTCTCTCTCTCTCTCTCTCTCTCTCTCTCTCTCTCTCTCTTCCTGCCATTATAGGAAAGAAAAATAATAAGGGTGGAGGGGGGTACAAAGTGAAACTTGGACTTGGTGTGATATATTGCACCATAAGCAGGGACTCTGGGGAAGAAAGGAGTGTGAGTGTAAAGGTAGTTTGCGTATCGGTACATGATGATAAAAAGAGAACTAAGTTGGAGGTGAGAATATTCTGCAGACACATATCACTAGGATATGAGAAATTGTACCCAGATGATGACAAATCTAGTGTTAAACCCTTAATAAAATAATTTTAAAATCTTATATACCAAGCCTGATATTGTGAATAAGTTAAACATGATTTAGATTTATAAATTAGTTTGAAGTTCTTTTTTTTTTGGGGGGGGGTGAAATTGTGTAATGAGGAAGTAAAGTTTGTTCTCAAATAACTAATATAGGAGCCAACCCAACTGGACATCACACTGGAGACTGGAGAAAATTTTAGATTGCCTTTATCTTGTTCTTCCTACTGATAAAATCCTCCCAGCATGGTGAAAAAAATGATCATGGCTATGAGCTCACATGGCTATGAGCTGTCATAGCCACCTGACACACACAAAGGGCAAGCTGGTCCACTTCCTGTTTCAGGAACTCTACAAAGTCTTACAGAGAGGGTTAAAACCAAAAAAAAAAAAAAAAAAAAACATTAAATCTCTTTTAATGCCTTAGTTATTCATGAGAAATATTTTACTGTTACTAGTGACTATTTTCCACATGTTTATCTTGTATCTCCAACCTTTCAGTTCCAAAAAGCAAGGGCTGTGTTTTAGACCCAGTTGAAAGTTTTCTCTTATAGACATTCAATAAATAAAGCTCTGAGTCTAAATAAAACCATCACCATCAGTCAAAAGCAAATACTAAAGTATAGCTAGAGAAACATAATTTACAAACTCATTTGTTATTTCCTTAAATATATTGCATCTTAGGTGTTCTGGAAACAGTAGTTGATAGACTACTTTTCCTCTATATGTTTGTGAAGATAATAGTACCTACAATTCTATGAACTATTGTGGACTTAATGTGATATGACCATGAGTGATGCCTTAGTAGAGTGCATTGGTTAAGTAAGCATTAGTCGTTATTATTAGTTATTTTGGTAAAGATAAATCTATTCCTGATAGCCTCTTTATTAGATTTTCCCTATAACATATGAATAGTTTATATTTCTATAAAGGAGATTACAAACTCCTTACCACCTAACAATACTAACATTACCATTTTTACAAAAGTATATTCTTTATTTTGTTTTTTATTTTCACTAAGGTTATCACTAGGGCTTAGTGCTTGAATGACAAATCCACCACTTGTGCTCTTTCTTTCTTCTTCTTCTTCTTTTTTTTTTTTCCCCTTCTTTTGTTTACTTGATAGGGCAGAGAGAAGTTGAGAGGGGAAGGTGAGATAGATTAGGAGAGAGAAAAATAAATATATAAAGATACCTGCAACTCTGCTTCACAACTTGTAAACCTTCCCTTATGTAGGTGGGGACTAGGGACTTGAACATGGGTCCATGTATGGTTGCATGCACACTTAATGAGATATGCCACCACAGGGCCCTTGGCAGTATGTTTTTGATAGCTAATCTATCTTCACAACATTCCACTTTAAATTACTACTAGAAATAGTTAAATTAGATGTCTTATAGACACTTCTATTACCTATGAGTTCTTCCTCTCATCATCATCTCCTTTTCCTTGCAGTTTTCATTCTGTAATTCCTCTTTCCATCCCTTCCACTTGACATGTACTCATGGATAGTTACTTTTCTTATTGTACCTCTCTAGTACTTCTAATGTGATCATCAGCTCCTACTATTTAAAACTTCCATATATGGCATTTTGAATTCTTGAAAGAGTGAGTGATTTTATTAAATAAATCATAGCTTCATTTAAATTTTCCCTTGGTAACAAGGACCTGGGAAGGATTCTAAGACTCAGATGAAAAGTGTGAGTTTTTAGGTGTGCAGAGAGAGAATTGTGCAACCTCCCCATAGACTTGTCTTATGCTTCATTCTCTTCCTGATTACATGTTTAATATTCTTTACTGGGGTATGTTGAAGTAAATGAAAGATCCCTCTTTGATTTTTTAAAGAACATACTGTTGGACACTGTGGTAAAAATTTAGTGTTTTTAAACACATGATCTCATTTGTGATTTGGGGTGCTTTAAGTTACCAAAAGCAAGACATGGATTATTAAACTGTATATACCCTGACTGTTTCCACTATCTAAACAACACTCTCAGAGGCTAGGTATATATTCAGTAGGGCTAGTTATTTAAGCATCATGCCTAGTTGCATAAACCATATTTGCCTACATTGTGGCAGGTGAATAAGATCTACCAATATCACATGTAATCAAGAAAGACACAGCAAGAATAACAGAGGCGTCATAACACATATTAGTCTGTGAATTCATTCTACACAACTTTTCGTAATAGAATATCTTCCTAAAGTAAAATAAAACCATAGTCACAACAAAAGACTAAATCAAGTAATAAAGGAATTTGGGAGAAAGTTGATAGTCAGCTACCTGTTTTAGTTTCACACAGTCCAGTAATTTTACTAGAGACCAAGAAATCTTAGAGTTATGCATTAATTCAGTTGACTTTGATAATCCTGGATTAGACCCAGGAATCAAAAATATCAACTCCTCTGAATTCTGCAGGCAGTTGTGTTAGACTTGTTTCCTGAGCTTTCTGAAAGTTACTGCAAACCAGGAGCAGTTGGTACTGCTGCCCTTTCGGGGTACTGCCAACTGCATGAGCTGTTTTCCCCATTGTCCCAGAGAAACACCTGTGTAGAGGGTCCCAGAGTGGCAAATAAGAATGGATATGTTACAGCTGGAAAGGATTTGCAACCATTTCAGAGTTCAATTCTTTCATTTTAAGCATAGCACTGAGACAAAGCAAGCTGAACTGACTTGTTCAAACTTATCTCCAATTATGAGGAGAACTGAACTGAGAGGAAGGTCCTGCCACCCATAACTACTTCCCAGGGGAGTCATGCTGTCATCTAGGCTAGTTGGGAGTGATAAATTTCACTTCAAAATGAAAAGCAGAAAACAGGTAAAATATAATGGGGTAATGTTTAATATTAGTTAAAAATCTCTAAAATGTTAATGGAAAATAAACTTCCTAATGCTATTGGTCGTTTTGAACACAATGGTGAATTATATAGAAACTTGCAATGCATGAGCACTCTAGCTGACATAACCAAATCAGGCAGACGTCTGAGTCTCAAAGAAACCCCATATCAGTAAAATAATCCATTAATACCCCATTCTAATCCTAGCCTAATTTAACTTCAAAATCAGGAGCAGAAGCAAACTGTGGTGGGATAAGCAAGCTAACAAATCAATCAAAGGCATCATGTGTGTATGATGATATGATGACCAACCACAGTCAGTTGATATGGGGAGAAGGGCAAGGAGGTGAATTATGTTGGAAGAAGAATGAGAAACATCAAAATATTGTGTTGAATTTTTAGAGAAACCCATTTTTCTAATGCAGCTTGATCAATCAGCATTTTTGCCCTTTGTGTAATACTTATACAGCTAAAACAAACTTCTGTTTTCATATGCTGGTATTTGATGACATAAAGCACCAAATGTAGAATACCACTGCTGTATTATGCCCACACTATCTGTGTTTCCCCCTAGAATAGTTGGGATTTACAATCTGTCATATTTATCACAGGCTGACTTTATTTTCTAACTTATTCAGAGTTTAATCATATACATGCTATGTTATATATGAACATGAGGAATCACCTGTCATCACACAAATTTGATTGTCTTCCTCCATAATGCTGACTTCTTTGATTAGATGCTGTTTTGATCATTAAGTTTAAAACTAGATGAACAGGTGGCTCAGTCCATTTGTAAACAGGTGTGTTAACTTGTCCCTGGAGAAAAGACACAATTTCTTGGCTTGCACTATGGGTGTGGGTCTCTTAGGGAAAAGGATTGTTTTTGAGCTAACAAAATCCCTGTAACAGCACATCAGTTTAAAAAATATATATAAATTTGGACAGTGAAACTAATTTCATTTCCCATTTCAAGACTTTATGAAAGAAAATTTCATAAGACACTGCTAGAGTTATAACATAAAAGCAGTGGACATTTTCAAGGGTAAAATTAACCAAATAACAAGTATTAAATTAGCTTAAAATGCATTTGATCAAATGATTAAGACATTTTTACCTGCTATATACAAGCATACAATATTAATCAGTACTTGCCAATTTATATAGTCTTATAAGATTAAAAAAAAACCTCATAAATTCTTCAATTTCTAAGCAAAGCCATGTGATTTTTTTTTTCATGCATGATATACTTAAAATTTCTGACTCCAAAATAATATAAAATGCTTGCTCTAAATCTAAGCTTTCTTCTATTAGGTTCAATCACAAAATTCAAAATTATGAGTAGATAGGTCTGATCAGTCAGATCTAATTCAATGGAAATGTTTCCTAGAATCATCTGAAAGGTTTGAGATGCATGACCAGTTTCTAATTTGGATCCTCCTCTCCTCTTCCTTCTGATGCCCTTCAACTCATGGTGAGCTTATAAGTGACCAAGTCACTGCCCCACATAGTTGCCTGCATCAAAGCAGGCTGCTGATGTCACAGTCAGAAGTGAGTTAGTAGGGCCCAGGAGATCTTCCTGTTTGCCTAGCAGATTGGCTTCAGTCAGTAATCTTAGGCTTAGCTATGCCATACTCAAATGTTCTGTTGTTGATCTCTAGGATCAACAGCTTTGAAATGCTCAGAACTGACAAGACACCTGACATTTACCAATACTACTCAAAAATAGCATTCTGTTTACTGTCCCATGCATTCTCAGGTAAGCAGAGACATGTTTCTATTGTCACTCTACAAATCACAGAAAGATGATTAAAAGATATCTAGAATTCACCAATGAGGAGCAACTACCCAGAATCTTCACAAAGTTGGGATTTTTTGCTCTATATTTTTATGGAATAATAAACTTAAATCACATATTTAATTAGGTAGAGAAATATGACTATAGACTACTATGCAATCGAGAGCTAATTTTTAGAATGATCATCTGGATCCCTGAAGTATTAATCATCCAAGAAAGGAACATCACTGTTTACCTTACTCTTCTTATTAAGTTAGAAAAATAGTTTACTCTATTTCAAAATGTATTCAAGAAAAGCAGATCTAGAACAGTGCATGAATATAGTTTATCAGGAAATTTGCTGTATGTGCTTAAGGTAAATTATTTACAGAACTGTATATTTATATATTGTATTATGTATTAAATATATATATATATATACTGAATCACTGTCATTCAGAAATGCATTTTCTCTTCTTTCTTTTTTATCTCTAGATAGTAGGTAACCACTGTACTACATAAATTGTTCAGTCAATGTGCCAAGAATGAAAGGGGTAAATTTTAGGATCTATTCCTTTGATTTTCAACACTAGCTCATTTTTGTTACCAAGAGAAGATGGGGTGGAGGGAAAAATCTGGGCTAGCCGTCATTGTTAGTGACTTCAGCTATAAACACTCCTAAGAAGTAGAACCTAAAACTAATTAGTAAATGCACAAGTATTCAAGAGAAGAGTGAGAAGGAACAGCTATCCTTGCAATTGAAATGCCCAAAGCCAGGTGAAGACATAGTCCTTTGATCTTGAATCTTGTGTTAAATGTCTGCCTGACAGGTATGTGTGAGGTTTATATGTTAGTAGTTTATAAAAACTCACAGGTAGATTTGTGTTTACATGTCTGTTTGTTTGCATGACTCTCTGTCTCTCTCTCCTCTCCCTCTCCCTCCCCCACCTCTTTCTCTCTCTCTCTCTCTCCCCCTCTCTTTCTCTCTCTCTCTCTCTCTCTGTGTGTGTGTGTGTGTGTGTGTGTGCACGCACACCTGTGCTTGAAAATTATCCCTTTAGTAGAATAAGTGTATAGGATCAAATTCATAAGATGGTACTTATTACACCACACTGACCATAGAAATACTACAGTTAGATATAAAATTTAATTTCTGTAGCATCTATGCCAAGCCCTAAGAAGAGTCACCAAAAAAAAAAAAAAAAATTCCATTAAAAAAAAAAGAAAAAGAATAAAAAAAGCCAGTTACTCTTAAAGAAAACAATACACTATTTTGGCAACTACTACCACTCATTTCAAACTATAAGCTATGAACCCAAATACTGATTTGACTCCATGAAATACAAATGACTGACTTATCATATTGACCACTTAAAAGTCAGAACCGCAGAATTTCTCAAAGTGCCATATACAGCTGGACTCTGCATCCAAGTTATCTGTCAAATGCAAGTGTTCACTATTTCATGAAGAAAGTCAGCAAGTCTGACTGCAGACTAGGTCTATATGGATAAAGCCACAGCCAACAGCCATTAGCATATACATCAGGGCAATTCATTCTTGCCATCCTTTAGCCTATAATGAACTCCCACCCCCTTCCTGCAACTGGTGATGAGCAATACTTTTCACTACCCAGACAACAAACAGCTGGATGATTGCCAAAGGACCATACATCCATGGTCTACCGGTGCCCTTTTTAATCAACTTCCTAATTAAAAAAATACCATGCTGGCATGAGGTAGGAAAGGGATAGACTTCCGACATTTCACAAAATAGCACCTCCTAATCCTAGGGTTATAGAAAATATGTGTTCTTACAGATGTTTATGAGTTTTCTTGGTGCAGAGATAAAATCAATCTGCTTGTGCCCAGCCCTCAAGACATATTAAATTTATCCTGAGGAAACTGGCTTCTGAAAATCCCTTGCCCAGATGCATTCGGCAGGTGGGAGTTTCAGAGAACCAGAGGGTCCACTAGCAGATGCAGCATTGATTTCTGAATGTTCACAATCTAGCAGACAGCTCCAGAGCAGACTTGATTTGATGGCTCTCTATGGGGTGCCCTGCAGACTCGATTATTTCCACAACCAGTCTGGCTAGCATTGTTTCATGGTGACAATTGTCTATATGTTTTCAGCTTCTGTTCAGATGGCACCAGCTAGTGGAATACATGTACCAAGAAAGGGAAAATGGACTAAATTTTAAGTCAACCTTTGAGAACTGACCATTATCATCAGGGTTGAGTGATGCAGTAGCCTTGGAATTGAAAGGTGATGTTGACTTTTAAAAAATTCTCTTGGGTACCACTGAAATACACTGTCTAGGCTGGGGTAATGGCATGAAGATGCCCTTTACTCAAAGCAATGTTTGAGTTAAAAAATCCTATGATGAAAATATGTTCAGTGTACTAAACGAGTGCCCATCCCATAAATTACTAACCCACACTTTACTTAGAGACCTTAATCTGACATACCACCCCTGAAAATAACCCAGGAAATTGTCTACTAATTTTTTAGGTGATTTTCTTTAAGGCAGTTTTGAGTGCAGTACCTAAGCAGTAAGACTTTTGCAAAAGGCAGTCGATATATAATATTGAGTCATAAAGTTCCTTTCAACTAATAAATGTGTGCACAACTGTACTAGAGCAGGTTTACATGCTGTATATATTAACCTAATGGCTCAAATATTGTCAGTTTACACAAAACACTTTCACTTTGGTATTTTAATTACACATATATACATGCACACACAAAACCTTTGAATATATTAATTGTATTACTCCTAAGATGCAAAAACACATCAGGGTATATAGACTTTTAAAAGAAATAAAGTCAACCTTTGGAGAGAAACATTTATATCAATGCTAATCACAGTTGATAAGAACCTCTTTAAATAATGGAACTTGGAATATCCATGTTAGAGAAGACCTACTAGAAGACTGTCTGCAGACCAACCACTTTTCCCCAGTAAAGTCAAGAGTGTCTGGTTTCTAACTATGATTTTTGCATCACAATGATTACTCTTTAGGAAAAAAAAAAGGTTCCAAGTGTATTTTTTTTCTGTCTAAAGATTATCTTTAACCCCCCCCCCAAAAAACTTAAAAAAATGAAAAGAAAATTTTCTATAGAAATAACATTTTAATAAGATCTACATCACCATATTCTTAGCTCTGGGACCTCTCATTGTCTGAAGCAAGCCTTTCTCAACTCAGTAGAGCCTGAGAACTAATGTGGCAGATAGTGGCATAAAGTAACTCTGTCAAGTGGAAACTAATATGACATATTTTAGGCCCTTAAGAAAAAAAGATGGGTTATACCTCTGAAAGGCAGCCAAGCACAAAGAAAGGGCTGTGGTAGGTAACATTCAACTGTGCGGCTGGTAAGTGGACAGGCTAAGGTTAAAAACTAAATGCTGGATATTTTGCTCTAAGAAAGTTATAACTCATCATAAAACCAAAAGTAGTCATGAGAATCACACAAAACTTGGCTCAACTTTAAAATAAAGTATAGCAAGGGGAAAATAGAAATTACTTATTGGTAACAATATTAAATATTACTTTAGATAAGTATTCACAAATCTAAAAATAATTTGACACTTAATACTACTAGGACTATAAAAAATTTCACTTTAGTTTATCAACACATTATAAATAAAAATAGAAATTATAAGTACTAGATATACATATATGTAATATATGTATATATGAATGCATTGATATAAAATTAGACAATTTATCTTTAACTAAAAGACAACAACAAGACTTCACTATGTGAGTATTCAAAAACTTGAGTTGGCAGTAGTGTTGGTGATCAAAGCCAAGTGTCAACGCTTCATATAAAGGATTAATATATTTCCCAATAACTTATGTCTGATGGTTAAATCCCTTTGAGGAAAGTTTGTTTTTTTAAGGCATAGAATTTTTTAATAGAAGAAATAACCCTCCAAAAAGTTGCATTTTCTGTTAAAAATTCACTATCATTGTCTAAAGCAAACATCTGAAGTAAAGCAACTCTTAAAAAAAAAAAAAAAAGCAAGTCTAAAATTAAAGCAAAATAAAGTCATGACATGGTCTAAAATAGTTAGGAAATGATAAAAAAAACAATTAAAGAATAATGATTTCTACCTTAAATGCAGATAAAATTAATTAGGTCAGTTAAAATGAAAACCTTACCTTTTAAGGAGAATAGGAATTGTGAAAACAGGATAGAACTATTTATCAGTGAATTCCCCAGATGTAAGTATATTTAACTAAATACTAAAACATCCATATTGCAGTATTACAGTCACAGAATTATATAAGAAATGTGTGTCACTGATGACAATAGAAAATTAGAACTCCAGCAGGTTTTATGTTTATTTCTCAACTCAAGGAGAACTAATTTGTAAAATAACAGTTTCCATTTCTCTGAAAATGTCAGAGGCTGTGACATATTTTATATTTTCTATCTGTAGATTCTACAAATCAATAGAAACTTCATTTCAATTTTTAAAATCCCCAGTAAGTTACTGGTTAAATTTGCCAAAATTTTCTTCCAGCTAGGAAAAATATATACTAGTCAAAACTAATTATATCTGGGCTTTAATTGAAACAATATTTGCTAATTTTACTGGTCTGGATACACTGTTTCGGAAAATATTAATTAAACATATTGAATAATGGATGCTATAAATTCAGAAAACAATAATCTCTAAACAGTTAATTTTCACTTCAGACATATGCACAAGAAGACTGCTGAAGCAAGTAACCCAAAGCAGCAGCACAGGACTATTCTTTTGTTACTGACCATACAAGTTGAACTTTGCTCCACTTTGGGGAGCAGAGTCAATGCTCTGGAAACAACAAGGAAACAGGACATATTTACCTGGAGGGAACATCAATGAGAAATCTGAAGAGGCACAAAACAAAGTAGTCCAAATGAGTGATCTGCTCCTGCAGACCCACTTGGCACCTCCATCTAGGCCCCCATCTGACAGGCAGTCCTTCCCACAGCAGCCACCCCTGCTTCCATCTTAGGGACTCACCCAGAAAATTCTCCAACCTGCTCCACGACTACAAAACTCTTCTAATGCTTTTGAACGCCCACCATTTGTTCTCCATTCATCCAATCAACTCTCCACCGCTCATCTTCTCTCTCTACCGGCGCTCAGGCACAGGACTACTTCTCATCTGTATGCTAATTATTTTGCCACATGGACAAAAGTAATAATGCTTTCAGACAGGGAACTAACAGGCCTGAAGTCGAAGATGGAAATTAATAAGTTGACACCACTAAACGACAGGGAAGACGGGCATGCGTAAAGCGTTCTGCCTGGTGGATGCAGCGGAGCCTCCATTGAAAGGCAAGCTCTGCCTGTGGGCTGTGAGCTGCCTGGGATGTGTGCATCAAGCACAGACTCCCTTAGAGACCAGACTGCTGCTGCAGAACAACATCAGTAGCATACTGCTGACTTACCCTGTCTCGAGCTGCATCCTTTAAGCATTACAAAACATATCCATTTCCCCAAATCCTAGCATGGGAGGGAACTTCATTGCTGAGCTAGATATTTTTTCAAGTTAAAAGCTGTGGATTAGACCAGTAGTTTCTAACCTTCCTGTTTGTTAAGCTTGCAACACAGTCAGGCAAGATTGGGGATGCATGCTGTATGCTTCTTACATTGTACCCACAGGCCCCTAAATCTCTAGAGCAGAATGTGTATCATGTGCAGTGCCGTATTCAATGTAATAGATGAGAACTAGAAATACCAGCGTCAGGCTGTTAACAGCTAGCAGCTAGACAATCTATCTAAAAATACACCCCCCATCATTGATGTTATGGTAAATTCATGCTGTGGTCATAGAAGCTTCACAAGGTCCACTAACCTCCACTATTTTGTATGTTGTTACTGATTAGCATCCAAACAAAACAAAAAGAGGTTCCAAAACCTGCCTTGCTACTTCTTATAATGGGAGAGCAGTCACACAAGAGTTAACTCTAACTGACTCTTAAAAATCCCTTTTGGGTTGCCAACCACACTGTGTTCTGTTTTAGTCTGAGCTTCTTCTATCACTTGCTTTTAAAACAAAAGACAGAGATCTATTTCTTTAAGAAAGTTAAATGTCAACCTTTACATATTATCTGAAGTGAAGAAAATCAGAAAAAAAGTTTTATATGAAAAGAGCAGACCAAGTAAGATTTCAAAAACACAAAAGGGAACTTAGATGGATGACTTTCATTAGCATTTTTAAGTAAAGATTTTTTTTTTAAGTGCTGGCTTAATAAATGGTTCCTTGAGTCCTGCAATAATTGTCTTACTCCAGCAGCAACTATATAACTGCACTTTCTGCAAACCTCTCTGTTATAACCCACACGACTATGAAAAGCCACACTAAATCATAAAGGCTACTCTAGCACCTCCCACCCCTCCCCCTGGACACTAGCCTGGAACAGACAGACTCCAGTTTAATAACAACTCCAGGTAGTTTGCAGACACATCAGGGTCCACAATAGTATTCTATTTAAGGAATAGCTCTGTTGGAGCAAGAATACATTGTCTGCCCATTTGTACCCCAAACCATGCAATTTTTAAAAGTGTTATCATTTGCCATCAGACAAGAGTGAAGTATACGCAAGAAAACAACTATTTGTTGAAGTACTTCAGAGCTCAGGTGAAATAATTCTGAAAGGCTAGAAGTTGCAACAGCCATGCAAATCACATGCAGCCTTTAAATAAAAGGAAAAAAAGGTACCTTTTTTTAATGTACAGCTGGTGACCACCAAGCCAAGCCCTGATCCGCGGTTTAATTCTCCACACACAGGGGGCTATTTCTGTCCTGAAGAGACCATGGCACGTGTTGAACGTGTTTCCCTATGCATTTCCACTCCATTCGCCCTGTCCTCCAATGCTATCACTCTGTCAGCTCCCAGTGTACAGGGAGTAGACAGCAGAGCCACCACCAGTGATAAACCACTGCAGGGTTTCCACAGAACACAATGCTGACTGTGGCTTCTGTGGGAAGGATAGCACAGAAGTCCCAAGTTACCCAAGCCCCCTTGATCAAGCTGTCAAAGGTGATCCTTCTAAATCCCGAGCTTCTTCCCTCACATGTTGAGACTAGACATACTGGTTACTCAGAGGTTACAATTCCCTTCCCATTCAGCCCTGTTAGAAATCACTGCAGTCTGAGAGCAAGAGGGGCTTTGAGAAAAGAGAATATCCTATTGTATCCTGTCTTCCTACAACACAATACCTCTAACACTTAAACTAAAATATTTTCCTCCCCCTCCCAACTTTTTCAATAATCACCACGTGGGGAGTAGAGTTTTTTTTTTTTTAAGAGATATATTTGAAGAAAAATTCCCTAACAGAAAATCCCAACATACTAATGTTTATCAATATCTCTTCACATAATAAATAAGCATTAATGCATTCTTCCTAGTTTTATAACACCTGGCTTACATTTTCTCTGCCATATCTGATTACTTCTACAGATACCCTGAGGACTCATTATGATGTCAAAGCTTAAAACAGTTTCATTGTGAAAACAGGCATAGAAAAATCATTGTGTATGCTTGAACAATGCAGGTGTGAAAGAAACACAGAAAAGAGAAGGAATCAGAAAGCGACAAACAGAAGAAAGAGAGAGAGGACAGGAAGTAGAGAGAGAGGGAAGAAGGGCAGAGGAAGGGAGGAGAGAGATAAGCAGAACAAGAAAAAAAAGGAGAAAGAGACAGAGGCAAATGAAAAAAAATAAGAAAGAAGACAAAACAGCTTTCTGATGAAAAATGTATAGCTGCTATCTTAACATATTATCTGGTATAAAATCACGCTATAAACTATCACAAAAGTATTTATTATTAGTCTTAATACAACTTATGGTCATTACAGACAATACTTGTAATTTGTGGGGGATGCTAATCCAATTTTTCCCTTTTAATACTTACAAATTGTATGTGGATATGGTTTACTTCCAATTAAAAAAATTATGTATATTTTTAAGATTGTGGTATTTTTTCATTATTTTTTTTTCTAGGATTGAGTCCAGATCAATGACAAGTGCAATGTTGTTGTTGTAAAGAATACAGTATAACAAAACTTATCTTGGTGGCAAGTATGTTAATCATTTTCAAGTTTATGTTCCTTTATCCTCAATTACTTTTTCCTCAGGAATGCTACACATGATTTCTCAAAGAAAACAGCAAAAAAACAAAAAAAGGACTTTTATGGTAATGATTCATTAAAATTTTTGAATAGACAGTGCTGTTGCAATAAAATTATGACAAGGTAATTTGATTATAAGAATTTAACAAAACTACGTATTTTTTTCTTTGTGAATCTGTCATTAATTTCCTTCCAGAGAGTTTTAATGAGATTTTGTATCAAGGTAGACCTCAAGGAAAAGTACTAGATGCATTTGAAAAAAAAAAAAAGGTTATTTACTGGAAATCATAGCTCTGGACTCAAGGGGACACCCAACCGAGGCACACTTCAATCTCAGGGCATGGTGGCAATGCTATCCCTTTCATCATATTGAATAGACTTCCTAATAAAAATTTTAGAAATAAATGAAATTTTAAGTTGTTTGAAGCTCAAAATATAGTAATCAAAACGCAGAAGAAGTAAACAAAGCATTTAGATGCATGGTATGTTTCTAAACATTATCTTTTCTAATTAGATTGTCTTACAGATAAAGTTGAGCATTCCAATTATACATTTGACTTTGGAAATATCAGATAGGTAATAAAGGAATTTTCATCAAACAAGTGTATAAAGTAAAATCAATAAAGACTCAGATTGTCAGCTCTAAGTTTTAATTTTAAGTGTAGTTTTAACATATAGAAAAACTCTAGAGCACTTAGAAGTTATAAAATAACAATTCTTTTCCCCAGTCTACTAAAAGTTAGCATAGAAAAAAAAAACATAAAACACTAGACAATGATATAATTCTGTAAAATCATAGTAAGATGTGAAATGTAAACATTTTTAAGGGAGCAAAAAGATAAACAATAACTTAGATGAGAAATATGACAGTAACAATGAATGCAGTATATTGAAGGGGTCATTCTATTTTTAAATATCCACCTATTCTTAAAACCATCTTCTTTCTGCTCTTATAATCCCCAAACAAACAAGCAATGTGCTCTTATTCCTATGAGAAATCTTGTGCACAACTTCTATAAGGTCAAAAATTATTGGACATTCAACCTGATCTCAGTTTCTAACACAGATTTGTGAAATTGACCTAAGTTTTGCTGGTGGATGCAAGACTGACCCAAGAAAAGTTGAAATTATATGTCATATATACATTTTGCTTCCTTGAGATAATCATGCTTAATTTTTTTCTCAAAATAAAATGATATGAATAGAAATATAAATGCATACAAATATTTCATATTTGAAAAGTGGGTCCACAAAGTGCCTACAGTTTTTTTTAACTCATTATTTTGTGTGCACACAATAATTATTAAAGTGAAGCCATATACTTAGAAATCTAATAGGGTAAATTTTTATATGAAAAACATACATATGTATATAATTTTTCCACCATCTTCAAAAAGTCCAACTTTTATTATAAAGCTGCTCCTACTTCTACCTCAAGGAGCACAAATCATTAAGGTGATGTAAGTGAGCCATTTTTACTTTGCCAGCAAACTAGTAGGAGTCAGTCACTGCTGAATGTAATTGCTATCAGCAGTGGACAGCTCCTGGTGCTGAAAGGGAAAGAGAGAGTGGACTTGCTCACAATAGCTCACTCAACCAGCCTTTGAAAAATCACAGCAAAACTGAATGAGGTGGCAAGTACTCAGGCTGAATAGCACTGTCTACAGAACAATGGCAGCCAACTCCAAATCCTACTATAATCACATTAATGAGATTAATCAGTGAATTAGCAGCAGTCAAATGTCAGGGAGGCAAGGAAGAATCCAACCAAGACTGGTAATTAACTTTTCTTTGGGGGGTGGGGTGGGGAGGTAAGAATCAACTAAGCTATCTCTTAGGTTTATCAGAAGTTGACAGTTTTGCTTTAGAAATATAAAGGTACATGTACTGGTCAAAAAGTAACAACACAGTCCTTCATAATATGAAATAGATCCATGTGTCATTGAGACTTCAATTATAATCTCAGAAAAGTAGTATCATTTTAATAATTTTCACAGCTATCAGGCTTGTATTTTTTTGAACTAAGTATTAATATTTAAGACTAACTTTACTATTCAAAATAAAATATAAAACATGTATGGTTATAAAGGAAGAGATTATATAACAACTGCTACTGCTCATGGAAAGTCTAGGATAGTGTGGTAAGAGTTTTCAAAAGTGATATCTGGTAAAGAAATGCTATAAAAATATACCAGCAATAGTCTATTGTCTTTATAAAAAGGTCCATCATCACAGTACCAATTTAAGAAGAATTTTAATTACCAATTAAGATATGCACTTGAGGTGATAGAATTAGACACTTTTTCTCTAGGTCAATTAGAAGCATAAACTTCATTTTTACAAAATGTATCAGTAGCATGAAAAAGTATGGATTCAATGTTCTTGTGAGATGAAAACTTTTGGAGCTGTTCTGATTTTCAAAAAAAGTGAGTACTGTGAAAAAATGACTTAAATTTTAAGTTATCACAATTTTTTCCTCTGGAAGATACGATACCCCTTTTATAATTAAAAAACACATTATTTTAATGAAGTTGATCAATTGGAAAGATTCCCTTATGTCTGCTATGATAACAGGATGCTTTTTTTCTATGGAGTTAATTTTGTTGACTGGAAAATACAAACTAAAAAATAACAACTTACTTTTTACTTTTAGCAAGCAAAAAATAGTGCATGCTAAGTAAATAAATAACTTAGAGATTCTGTAAGTTATGTTAAATTGCACAATAAATTGTCATAGCTACATTAATAATTTAACTCAAAAGTATTATTTTATATTTTGAATAGCTGTCATATCAGTGCATCCAAATCTATTTATTGCTCAGTCTAATCTATCATGAAACTAAAGTTTGCAGTTTGAACTTTACCAATTTAAGTTGTATTAAAAGTCCTATCTCTATTATAGATGAAATACTGCTTCATGATTATGTAGTTTAGACACTGAGATTATAGTTATAACCTTTATTTAAGCTGCTCAGTGTAATCAATTTTAGTCAACTTTTTAACCATTAGCCAAGTATAATATTACAATAAGACTATCTAATGTCTTAACAGTCTCTGCAAAAATCCTCTGCTTTTATTTGTAATGTGAAGTAAGCCAGTGAAGTCTCTGGGAAGTTTTTATTTTAGTATCTGCATACCATCCAAGTACTGTCCATGCAGCAAGTTTTTTTTTTTTTAAAAAAAAAAAAAAGAACAACCTCATGGTAAAGGCATGCATCCTAATTTTGTTTTTAAAGAGAGACTTCTGTGGATTACAAACTCTCTAGACCAGGAGGAATTCAGCTACCAGGCTAACAGCCATACTATAAAATAACTTTTAAAAGGAGCAAACAAAAGGCATTGCCGCACAAGCCCCTGGACTAAAAACAGCCCTGTTCACTAAATCCACAGAATTAACCTAACAAGGATCACATACCTCATAACATGGCCACAATCGCTCGCTCACAACTTAAAGACAAGTGCAATGTTGGTAACTGTGCTGATTCACAACATACAGAAAGAAAAGAAAACCTTATTCCCCCACGTTTGAAAGGATGATGAGGAACATGCCTACCACCGAGCTGCAGAAAATGTTGTTTTTGTCTTCAGTGAATTTTGAAATCATAACCCATAGTCCAGGGGAAAAAAAAAGAATAAAAATACACCCACCATCAATGAGTACAAAAAAAAAAAAAATCAGGGGTTGTCAGTAAGACTGCAGGGAAAGCTCTCTCACTGTTTAGTGTGCAGTAGCTTAGGGGAAAAAAAAATGTCGCCTGGGCAGGAATGACAAACGCAGTGCGATAGGCTCGCAGGCCTGAGGGATCTGTTTTACTTCCACATACATCCCCTAATGCACGCACTCCCACTCATCCTCTTGATATGCTTTCTTTTTTTTTTTTCACGTTTTTTTTTCACGAGCTCCAAATCCCCGGCATATGACCTTCTGTTAAATAGATAAAAAAAAATTGCTTATCAGTCATGCAAATGAGGCTGAATTCATTTTCCACAACAGATGGCCTCATAGATAATGATGATGGAAGAGAGAAAATTGAATGTCTCTCACAAGGTGGCCATGGCAACGGAGAGCAGAATAATATCAATAATAAGCTCACTGCATAATAAGGTTGTCAATCCTACAAATCAAAGTCTCCAGCTAAATCAGGTATACCACCCCAGCTAGTTACCAGGTAAATAAAAATATATGTGTATATTCATTGTGTTTTCAGTGACCATGAAGTATACTAGTTTCAAGCTGTTCTGTGGTGTGTGTGTGTGTGTGTGTGTGTGTGTGTGTGTGTGTGTGTGTGTGTGTTAGCTGAATGAAGAAATGACAAGGTGACATTTTTTTCTATCTTTTTTGTCCATTATATTTTCTGTAATGGACTTGGTCTCATGAAGGATCTTTTCAATAGCCATATTGAAGTCTGGAATGTAGAATGTGGATGTCTTCTCTCTCTCTCTCTCTCTCTCTCTCTCTCTCTCTCTCTCTCTCTCCTCTGTCTCCCTGCTCTCCCTGTCTGATGTGGTGTGCTGCATTGATGCAATAGCAACTCGCCTCAGGCTTCCACCTTGGCTCCCAGAGGGACATCCTGCAAAATGAATCAGCAGCCATCCTGAGCAAGCTGATTAAAATGAAAATGGCAAGGCACATGTCTGGGCGGAACTGGAGCTCAGCTTTTGCTGCCTGTCTGGCAAGCATGCTCAATATAGCTCTTGCTAATAATGGCTTACTGCCTTTCGTCTTTTAAAAAGGTATCACCCTTTTTCCTCTCATCTGCCTGGAGAGAGAGAAAGAGAGAGAGAGAGAGAGATTGGGAGAGAGAGAGAGGAGATTGAGGAGATCGAATAGGTTGTTTGGTTCTTCTAATTTTCTGTTGCTCCCAAACAGATTGCTTGCTAACACTAGTATTGTACAAGTGAACTCACCTCAGCCATTTTTGGGAGGAGAGGTATAGTTGATAAGTCTTGGGATCAGTTTTAGTTTCAAGCTGCCTAAAAACCAAAGACATTTTTACACCTAGATACAATAATTTATGACCAAATCCTAGGCAACAGACCTTGAGAGAACTCTAACTCTGCTTCACAGGCTCACAGTTGGATATTCAGAATGCAGCCTATGAAGAAACCTATTTCAGTTTCCAGCCTTTGCAACCAGCCTGTTACTGTATCCTAGATATTATGCAACATAAGACATCAAAAATAGAATAATGAAAGCTGACTGATGCAACCATTTAACAAATTTTAATGAAAACACATCTCTTTTTTTCCATTATTGTCAAGCATTACTTTAAAACTATTGTTAACTAAACTAAAAATTTCAATATCTGTCAAAAACTTCAATTTTAAGGCATTCTAGAAAAGAGACCATTATCAATTCTCATAAAAAAGACTTAAAAACAAGAACCATGGTATCCTTTTCTTAGGAATTCATTATATCTTACTTTTTCATCTATTTTATTATAAAATAATACATTTTTCAGTTTTGCTACCTAAATCTTCCTTTCATTATTATTATTATTATTATTAATTATTATTACTATTTTTGGTGACAGATGCAAAACTTATTTGAACACTATATATATAACATACAAATGTATATACAGTTTTTGCCTGTAATAATTCCTGTCTCTGAGATGTTTTTTTTCCCTCATGCACTCCAGCCCAGCCCTGTTGTTGCAGTATGAATCAGAAATCAATAGAGCTGCCCTAATGGAGACTCCACTCGGCACGAGGCAAAGCAGCTGCAGTCTCCTCTCTCACTCACAGACACACACAGAGAACTGATGACGTCTGTGCAGCTTGTTCAGCTGATTGGGCACTGCATCGGATGTTCTGTGGAGCAAAGAATAGGAATCATTTACAGTCAGTGGAAAAAAAATGGGAGCATGTATTCTCCTGTGTTTAAGACACTGATCCTGAGCTCTGAGACAACCAGCCGCATGGATAAAGGACAGCTCTTCAGGTTGTGTGGTCACTATGGAGTGAAAGAGAGCTCCAAAGTGATCATAGACTATAACTGTAGCACACTGGGGGATACCCCACACATACATTTTATAAAGAACAAAGCCTTCCTCTGAAAAATAAGCCGAGTAAAATGTACAGGAAAATATTAATGCTTAGGTCAAAGTGTAATCTCCAATGCACTATGTAAGGATTCAAATATACAATACATTGCTATTTTAAAATATTTTCAAATGTAGCACTTAAAAATATAAGTGGAAAAGATCTGTGTATATCTGCATACACATAAACAGACATGTATTTGTTTCCTTTGTGTTTCATTGCCTTATCTTAGTTATGTAAACAATAATTTTAGGTTTCTTAGCAAATATTTATTCCACAAATTTATTTCTATTTGCAGTAAGAAATACATCCCCAGGTGATACAAAAATATATTTTAAATCTCAGCTTTATCCGTTCAACTTTTTCTTAGACATATGCCTCTTTTGCAGAGGGCACCTGCATATATGTAAGCACACATGTGCATGTGTGTGCACATAGGCTCACACACAAACAATACTGCTTCATCAACTTGTGGCTAACTGAAAACATAGATATATTACATAGAACAGACTCTGGTTGATGATCATCACGTCAAGTGTTTCACCAGTAAGGTGGTTATTCCTGGATGCTGCAGGAGTATAGACCATCTCTCCTTCACCACGCTGTCAATGCCTTTTTCCCAGCCTCATCTTATTGACAGTGACTGCTCCAGCAGGAGTTTGGCTCCAGTGCAGCATTTGTAGTCCTTCCACCCATCCACTGGCTCGCTTTAGGGCCCTGAGACGCTAGCACTCAAATGCTTAAGAGAAGGAGAAAATGAATGAATCATGAGCCACAGAGCCTAGCAGCAGAGTGGCATTCAGTCTACATTTTGCAGTTTGATTGTAGGCTACTTAATAAATTACAGTTTTTTTTTAATGCAACCTAGTGCTCTGAAATTTTGTACAATAAGTGAAGCCTTTTAGGACATATGGGAGGAACAGGGGGTGTCCAAAATATTATTTATATTAAAAATGTCTCTATAGTTTATAAGTAAACTAGACAATGAGACATCTTGCTTCCTAATATCTATCAAACCTCTAAATTATTTATAACATACTTGTTTTTACTGTACTTGAAAAAGTTTATCACATTGATTATAGCCTTACTGTGTTGAGAAATATATACTTTATCTTACTACTTAATTAGTAAGAGAAAGTAAATAGAAATATATAGGGAGTCTGTGGTAGCGCAGCGGGTTAAGCACACATGGCATGAAGTGCAAGGACCGCATAAGGATCCCAGTCCCCGGCTCTCCACCAGCAGAGGAGTTGCTTCACAGGCAGTGAAGCAGGTCTGCAGGTGTCTGTCTTTCTCTCCCCCTTTCTGTCTTCCCCTCCTCTCTTCATTTCTCTCTATCTTATCCAACAAAGGCGACATCAATAACAACAATAATAACTACAACAACAACAAAAACAACAAGGGCAACAAAAAAGGAAAATAAATATTAAAATAAAATAAATGCACAGATGCACTCGTAGGTTTGCTCACCAATGGAATCCAAGAACAGTAAACAACAGATATTTTTGTGTACTGAACTATGAAATTCACTAGGTATTCTTTAGGTTATACATTTCCAGTTATTGATGATCATTCCCGATAACCATAGATGATCTTCACAGTATGAGAATGTGGATCCTAGGACCACGCCATAGTGAACTCAATACACTGCAGATGTTATTCTGCACAAGGACCTAGGTTCTAACTTCCTGTTTCTGTCAGCAGGGAGGAAACTTCATGAGTAGTAAAGCACTGCCACAAGTGTCTCGCACTTCTTGCTTACTATCTGCCCCTCCCTTCTCAATTTTTCTCTGTTTTGTCAAACAAAAAAGAAGGGAAGAAGGGAAGAATGGGTACCAGGATCAGAAGATTCAATATGTAGTCACAAAGCCCCAGTGATAACCCTAGTGGAAATTTAAAAAATAAAATAAAATAAAGACTATGTTCTTCTCTGCAGTCCTTTGGACTCTGCACTGCCTTGAGTATCAATAAGACACATATGGACAGGGAACTTTAATGCTTCCTCAGATGGTACATTTTTCATACCAAGGCTAATGGATTAGACTAGAGTTTTACAAACAGCAAGGGTATGACTTAACTGAATCTTCATACAGGAATATCATGGACTTTTTTGTTTAGCTTTCTTTATTTTTACGTATACATAAGTGATGTAGTGGTATATTACAAAATGTTATCTTGAGGAACTCTGGAAATAATCTTTGAAATCGTAGCCTGGAAAAAATAAAAATAAACAAAATAAAATTTTAAATTTATCATAAGAGCAAATAGCATGACACCACTGTAGTTGGATAATAAAAGTTTAAATCCAGAGTGTAACTGAGTCTAGAGTATTCAAAATTAGTAGGACTATATTTTATTTTATTAGTGATTTAATACTGATTTACAGAATTATAAAATAACAGATATAATTCTGCATGTTTTTACCAACCACCAAAGTTACAGTAGGATTATTTTTAAAAGGTCTTATTATTAATAGTCAACTATTATATACTATAGATGGGAAACCCATTTGCACTGCATGATGAGTTAGTTTTCACTAATCAAAACACCTATAGAATCATTCAACAGTACAGGATTAAATGGAACGAAATATAAATGACTAACTTAAAAAAAAGCAAGTAATTAGAAAGAATTCTGGGGGATATAACATATTATTGAGGGTATTTTTGGATATTAAGTAGTTGTGGATATTAAGTTAGTTTTGAATTTTCAGTAAACAGATCAGAAAGGTGAGGCTATAAACTCAGTGATGTATAAGCCTTCTTGTGGGCCCTGCCAAGACCTTTACCTTACCAAAAAGCAGTGACAATAGGGATAGCACCAGTCTCTGAAGGGAGATTGGTTATCCTGCCCTGCCACTTGAGGAAGACTGGTCCTCATACGAGTTCAGCTTGTACTGTTCCCAGCTGTGACCATGAGATGTGAGCTCAGACCAGTCCCTACTGTGTTACTCAGAGGTTACACAGGCTCTGGTGTTAAATATATTATATATGTGGGCCCTGGATTGGGTGGATGGAGCTAAGTAGTTAATTTTATCCACAGATTTTTTTTTTCCAAGAATGGGAGCTACTCACTGCCATAGTCCAACTTTCTAGCCCTTTTATCAATTGTGACACCATTTTCTCAGACAGTATTTTTATCCAACTTCATGGTAGTTATCAAACTCAAGCAAAAACCACCATAATTGTGTGCCCCCAGGACCATGCCTAAAATGGACTTTCTAGACTTCTTCCCTACAATCCCTAATCTCATCTGCTCTACTCCTACTTTTTGGTTGCTGTTCACTAACTGTTTTGTCTAAATTTATGTCCTCCAATTTTCCAGACACCATGTTGCAGATGCTACCATGATTTCATCCTGAATTTCCTGGGCACACTGCCTCACCAGTGTGTCCTAGAACCTCACTTTTTCAGAGCTCTGGACCACTAAGGAAAGATAGAAAGAGACTGGGGGTATGGATTGACCTGCCACTGCCCATGTCCAATGGAGAAGCAATTACAGAAGCCAAAACTATTGCCTTCTGCAGCCCCAAAACAACCATGATCCATACTCCTGGTAGGGGAGAAGTGATGGAAGAAGATAAGAGGGCTCTGAACTCCAGCTCCATTAGCACCTGGAGAGAGAGGAGGAAGAGAGAGGGACATATGGGGGTGATAATGTTGTTGTGAATAGCTTGGAAGGGAAAAGAGGATTTAGTTAGGAGAAAAAGGGGTCAGTTATGAATAAATGTGGACAGATCGTTGTAGAGATGATGTTCGGCTTGTGTCTATAATCTTAGGGGAACTGCTGTGGCTTACAGTGGGGAGACTGAAGACTCAGAACCTTGGTGGTGGGAATGGAGTAGATTTATACCCCTGTTGACATGTAATTTTGTAAAACAATATGAAATCACGAATAAAATTTAAAGAACAAGTCACTACACAGGCGGTGAAGCAGGTCTGCAGGTGTCTATCTTTCTCTCCCCCTCTCTGTCTTCCCCTCCTCTCTCCACTTCTCTCTGTCCTATCCAACAATGATAGCATCAATAACAACAACAATAACTACAACAATAAAAAACAAGGGCAACAAAAGGGAAAATAAATAATTATTTTAAAAAATTTAAAATTTTCCTCTCATATATAATAAATAAAATATTTTAAACTGTATTTAAAATAATGTTAGCACTTGAATATATATATATATATATATATATATATATATATATTCATAATTTCCTTATCCAGTCAAAATCCTTGGAGATTAAAGTTGCTTCCTTATTTTGGCTACTGTAAATAGTGCATATATAAACATAGTGATGTCATAGTTAGCAAGTTCAGACTGATGGGGATTTAGAAGTTACACAGGCTCTTGTGCTAAATAGGAACATATATGGGTCCTAGATCAGATCTATCGTGTGAACAGTTAAGGGTATTTATATACTTTCCTTATGTTTGGGAGCTACTCTCTCTCCTGAACCAACTTTCTAGTCCATTTCTCAACTTTGACACCATCTTCCCAGACAATGCTTTTAGTTGACTTGCATGTTAGCTATCAAGCTCAGGCAAAAATTACTAAAGTCATAGCTCCTTGGAACATAACTAAAATAGACTTCCTAGCTTCTTCCCACACAAAGACCCCCTAGTTTCATCTGCTCTATCCCTAGTTTTGGATTCCTGTGTATTAAACAATTTGTCCTGCTTTAGATCTTATCACTTTTCAACCACCAAGTTGCAGATGCTTATTGGATTCCATTCTGACTTCCTTGGGCAGACGACCTCACCACTGTGTCCTGAAACTTCACCTCTCCAGAGCCCTATCCCACTAGGGAAAGATAGAAACAGGCTAGGTATATGGATTGACCTGCCAACATTCATGTCCAGTGAAGAAGCATTTATAAAAGTCAGACCTTCCACCTTTTGCACTCTATAGAGAATTTTGACCCATACTCCCAGAAGAGTAAAGAATAAGAAAGTTTCCAATGGATGGGATGGGACACAACATTTTGGTTGTGGGAAGTATATGGAATTATACCGCTGCTATCTTACAATCTTGTTAATAATTATTAATTCACTATTTTTAAAATAAATTAGCATAGAGGTGCACATATCCTTTCAAATTAGTACTTTAATATCTTTTGTTATATGTTCTGCTTTGATCCTTGACTGAGGAACTGAGGAATTCCTCTCCATATTGGCCTTTGGATGGAGTACTGCTGAAGGTGCCAGTGGTAGGTTTTGTGTATAGAGGTCTCAACAAAGATGCCCTCAGAACTTGTTTAGGTGTGTGTGTGTGTAGTGTAGTCATCAGTAAAGGCTGTGACTCTCCTTCCCCACTACTGAGTATTAAATACCCCAATATGTTATCAATAAACTACTTAAATGAAACAATCATTTTTATTTTCTCAAATCAAATTACTAACTGATGAAACAACAAAAACAAAGCACAAATACTCACACCCACAAACACGAGCACTCTAATTCACAAGATGGGAATCAAGCTAAGCCACTGTTACATGGCTGCTTCTAAGCTAGAGCAGTATGTGTCTCTGTTGTCATTCCCAGGTCCTGGCCTCCTTGTTACTTCAAAGTCTCCTCTTTTACTTATGAGGATACCACTCAGTCTCTGATTCAAATGGCCCTTCCCCCTAGTGACACTATAGCATTAATGTCTTCTTTTTTCAGAGATATATGAAACATTTCCTAGTCTCAGAGCAGGGATTAAATTGATCCAGAGTCTAAAACATATAAGTAATGAAACAAGTAACTAAGCTAATAAAAACAAATTCTTCTTGGCTCTGGCAGTTCCCAGTCCTTTCATAATATCAAACTGCAAGAGACATTCCAAGAAGAAGCATCCTAACATTTCTTTGATGGGTGGTCTGATTAATTTGTAATAATGGAAAATGCTAGCATTATATTTTAGTACACTGCACAATAGGAGTTCTGTTTTCCGTTTATCATACAAAAAAAGTGCCTTGTCTTCTATCTCAACCTAGTCTTGAAATACACAACAAATTCATTTAAGCAACATGTGGGGATCAGAAACACTGCAGCTCCTGGGAACTCCACTCTAACCTCCTAAGTGAGAAATAGTTCTTTAAAATAATTTCTAGGTGATTGATAGGCATGTAATAGTTGTTATCATGGGGAAGTGGGAGTAACTTTGGTAGTGGGTGCAATGTGGAACTATGCTGTTGTAATCATATAATCTTGTAAACCATCATTAAGTATATATATATATAGTGTGTGTGTGTGTGTGTGTGTGTGTGTGTGTGTGTATGGGTCTATGTGTGTGCTAAACATGATGATGGAGTCTGTGAGATAGCATAGTGATTATGCTAAAGATGCTTTCACCTGAGGTCTCAGATTCAATGCCACCACCACCATAAACCTGGGTAGTGCTCTGGTAGGAGAAGGAACGAAAGAAAGAAAGAGAGAAATAAAGAGAAAAAAAAGAAAGAGAGAGAGAAAAAGAAAGAAAGAGAGAAAATAAAGAAAGAAAGAAAGAAAGAAAGAAAGAAAGAAAGAAAGGAAGGAAGGAAGAGAAAGAAAGAAAGGATAAAGAGTAGAGAAAGATAAAAGAAGAAGGAAAGGGAAGGGAGGGAAGGGAAGGGAAGGGAAGGGAAGGGAAGGGAAGGAAAGGAAAGGAAAGGAAAGGAAAGGAAAGGAAAGGAAAGGAAAGGAAAGGAAAGGAAAGGAAAGGAAAGGAAAGGAAAGGAAAGGAAAAGAAAGGAAAAGGAAGGAAGGGAGAAAGAGATAAGAGGAAAATTAAGCTTTTGACTGAACAGAAGTTTTTCAACAGAGGTACTACACAAATTTCTTTCTTAAACTGTTTCTATTGTTTCACATAAAAAGAAGATATAAACTGGTGAAATTATCAGTGTATTTCTGGAAGCCTGAAGATGGCTATTCAGGCAGGATACATATCTTACCATGATTGTGGTCTGATTTGAATTCTGGCACCACCTGGGTTTGCCATGGCACTGGGGAAGCTCTCTTCTGTGAGGGTCCTTACCTCTTTCTATATCTCAGCCTTACTTTTCTTCTCTATCCATTTGAAATAACAAGAATGAAAAAAAAATCTAGGAATGGTGAAATTAAATGTGTAAAATCCCACTCAATTCTATCATTCTATTGACATAAAACAATATATCATCTTTATGTAGAATATTATTTAATATATAATCAAGATAAAATACACTAATGTGAGGTAACATTAGCTTACAACACTGTGTATGTTTTAGGGGTATAATTTTCACACCTTTTCAAACATATATTATTTTACAGTACATACAACCCAAGTGCCAAAATCCCTCCACCACAGTCCACTGGACCCATTTCACTCTCTAACTCAGCTGTATGCCTCTCTAGTAACCTCAATTTGTAGTCAGATTCAAAAGTTTGATTAATTTGATTGGGTTTATTACTTTGCTTTGTTTCTTTATATCTCACATATAAATGAAATAATTAGATATTTTTATTTTCTTCTCTTGGCTTATTTCATTTAGTATGATGGCTCCAAGTTCCATCCATGCAGTCACAAATGGCAATATTATTATCTCTTTTTCTAACAGAATAGTACTGTTTCTTTGTGCATATACCCTACATATGAAAGCACTCATCAATCCTTGGTCACTTGTATTTTCATATCTTGGATTTTATAAACAGTGCTACAGTGCACACAATTGTGCATTTGCCTTTTCAGTTTCATAAATTTAATGTATTTTTTTCTTAGATCCCAGCTATCTTTTTTTTTAATTATCTTTATATATTGGATAGAGACAACCAGAAATTGAAAGAATAGGGGAAAATAGAGAGGGAGAGAGACAGAGAGACACCTGCAGTACTGCTTCACCACTTACAAAGCTTCCCCCCTACATGTGGGGACCACAGTCTGGAACCTGAGTCCTTGTGCATTATAATATGTGTTCTCTGCTGGAAAATTATGGTGATGCACTCACATTTGCCATGTTGTCCCCTCAGGCTACTGCTAGTTCCCGCGAAGAGTTGGGACATTCTCAGAGTGCCTGTTCAGCCATGTTGTGCCCTCAGGGCATTGTCTATATCCCCGTGATATTTGGAGTGCTTTGGTTACTCCTCCCCCTTCCCATTCTCAGGAGAGTTATTATCCTATCCTGGAGTGCTATGGTTACTCCTCCCCCTTCCCATTCTCGTGAAAGCTACTCCTATAAAAGCCCTTCTTCTTCCACACCTTGCTCTCTTGCCAGCGCTTCACTCCGGTGTTCAGACGCAGGAAAGGTTACTGCATGAGGCGGCCATTTTCGCTACCTCCACGTGTCCCAACCTGCCTCTCTAGCACCCAACTCTGAGGTGCCAGCGCAAATAAAGATTTGTGTTTCCTCTTCGCTCTGGACCCCCTCTCTCTCATCTCCGCAGCCCGCGCACAACAACAGTTCTCAAACAGGTGCACCATCATCTGTCCTTTTTTTAAATGTATTACTTATTAATTTATGATTTTATTGGAGATTAATGGCTTTTAGTACAGCTGTTGACACATTCGGCATAACTTCGTTTCTCCCTATGATAAGTGTATGCAAAATAGCATCACTCCTAACTTAGATTCTTCTTTTTTTTTTGAAAGGTGAAAAAGTATTTATTCAAAAAGGAGATATAATTTTAACACTTACTAAGACTGTGCATCCATACTCAGGACAAGGAGACCATGAAGGAGCTGGAAAATTTCCCTTAAGTCCACAGTAAACTTAAATATGTTTTATCAAAGCCCACTTTCTTCCTCTTCCCTCCTTGAATTACAAGAATTTAAACATACATGCTCAATTTCCTGTTTCATAGGCACAGAGATTAAGAACCTCATTTTCACCCTACAGACAAGTTATATAATGAAGGTAATCTTTGCAAAATATTTAGCACTCTGACATGCAGTAGCTATTCAATAAATATTCATTTTCTATTATCTCAGAGTATTTCCAGAAATATCATTAATATTATATGGAGTGTTTTTTTTCTTTTTTTGCTTCACCACAGTTTTCTTCCCTTTTATTTTATTTAGTTTTAAATTTTTTATTTATAGAATGGAAACATTGACAAAACCATAGGATAAGAGGGGTATAGCTTAGCACAATTCCCACCACCAGACCTCTGTATACCAACTCCTCCCCTGATAGCTTTCCTACTTTTTAACCCTCTGGGAGTATGGACCCAAGATCACTGTGGGATACAGAAGGTCGAAGGTCTGGATTCTGTAATTGCTTCCCCTCTGAACATGGGCATTGACAGGTCAATCCATACTCTCAACCTGTCTCTCTCTTTCCCTAGTAGGGAAGGTTTCTGGGGAAGCGAAGCTCCAAGGCACATTGGTGGGGTTGTCTGTCCAGGGAAGTCTGGTCGCATCCTGCTAGCATCTGGAACCTGGTGGCTGAAAAGAGAGTTAATATACAAAGCCAAACAAATTGTTGGACAATTATGGACCTAAAGGCTGGAATAGTGCAGGTGAAGTGTTGGGGGTTACTCCATTTTGTAGATAGCTAGTAGGCAGATTTTAGTTATATTTCAAAGGGCCTGTAGCTATAATAGTGGTTTTGTTTGTTTGTTTGTTTGTTTTGACTGAGCCTGAAATCTGATATGCAGGTGAATCTGATATTCAGGTGAATCCTAATAATTATCTGGGGAGATGATGTCATGGCAGGAAAAGGATCAGAAACCTGGATCAGGGAAGAGTTCCTAATATGGGAAAGGAGTATAAGTATTGATTACTGTAAATCCCATCAATTTGATGTGATCTGTGGCCTATAATTAGCATAAGAGCCTCTGTGACCTCTTTATCCCTCTATATCTGAGCTCATATTCTATGGTCATGAGTAGGAACATTCCATGCTGCCCCAGTATTGACCCATCTTCCTCAGGTTTAGCATAGAGTATGTTGTCCATCCTCCCTTCAGAGGATGGAACATTCTCTACCATTGTTGATCCAGGTTGAGGGCAAGGTCCTATGGGGGCCCACAGAGGGGTCTATTGTGTTGTTCCTGATAGGAATGTCCAGTAACAATGGAGAGAGGGATTTACTCAAGGTCTAGATCCATCAGGTCTGTTTGGGAACTCAGATTAGGGCCCCAGCTGATGGAATGGCCTGATAGTGACTAAAGAGTCATTGTAAAAGTATGCCAGACTCTTGCCCTTATTCAGCTTTTGCTGTTTTTGCTTTGATAAGGTTAGCTTTGGAGTTAGTGAGAGAACTGTAATAGGAAGTAGGTGAGGAGGGTATCTAAGTCTAAGTGGACACTGTTTCATTATAAACTTGATACTGACTCACAAAACACTATTGTGTATATTTGCTTTCAGGTATATATTTTATCCTAATTCATAGATACATGTGAACATATGCTCTATCTTATGGGACCTGGCCTATATCTAGGTTTTGGGATTTTGTTAGGAAGTGAACCACCTGGAATGGAATTAGAGACTCCCATGAAAGGAAAGGTCTCACCCGAGTGATGAGGGTGAAGGGCTGGCAATCCATACCTGATGTCTCTGTTCACAGTCTGAGGTGAAGCATGCTGAGATGTTACTTGTTGCACTGATTAGGTTGGAATCAGCGGATGCAATATCATTTGGCCTGACTTGAGAGAAGCATGCAGGGAAGTGAGCCCCACCTCAGAGGCTCCAGGATTGGGAGAAACATAGGCTCTATAGATGAAGCGGGAGATTTTTGTTGTCTTAGGTTTTAAGAAGACAATGGATAGTTATTGCAATAATCACATTGTTTGGCAATTGGGTTAACTTTGAAGAATTCCTTTGTTAGGATCTGCTGTATCATACACAGCCTCACCATATTTCATATCAAATGAGTTATCTGACATATGATTTAATGTGGTACAAATTCTTCAGACAGTTCAAAATACAGTTTTGAAGCCACTCAGTATATGGCCAATGAAGACTCAAGATTTTCATAATCATCTGGTTTTCTCTCCTGTCTTTGGATTGGGATAGGACTGCTGAAAATCCTAGTCCCATCCAGAGAAACCATAGTAACACTCAGATTGAAGAATGTCAAATAATAACTAACAACCAAAGATCCATCACATTTCCACACATTTATAAGCACTAACAGACATTTATTGACTAACAACACTGAGACAAGATGTTCCTTTTCACTGCCTACCCTAAATGACTCTTGAATATTCTCTTCTCATCTATGTATGTGAACTCCTTCTCTTTTCTTCTTTTTTAATACTTTTTTAAAATTTATGATTGGATGGGACAGAAAGAGGCTGAGAAGGGAAGGGGAGATAGAGAGTTAAAGAGACAGAGAGACACCTACAGCCCAGCTTTACCACTCATAAACCTTTCAAATCAATGGGGTTTACAGTCAACAATGTTTATACCCCCTTCCCATATTAGGGAGATACTCTCTTCCCTGATTCAGGTTTCTGGTCCTTTTCCCAGGTATAACATCATCTCCCCAGATAATAATTTGAATCCACCTGCATATCAGATTTCAGGCTCAGGCAAAAACAAACAAACAAACAAACACTAGTATAGCTATAGGCCCTTTGAAATATACCTAAAATATGCCTACTAGCTATTGACAAAATGGAGGACCGCCTAACACTTCATTTGCACTAATCCAGCCTTTACGTCCATAATTGTCCAACAATTTATTTGGTTTTGTATGTTAACCCTCTTTTAATCCACCAGGTTCCAGATGCTAGCAGGATGTGACCAGACTTCCCTGGACAGACAACCCCACCAATGTGCCTTGGAGCTCCACTTCTCCAGAGCCCTTCCCCAACTGGGAAAGAGAGAGACAGGTTGGGAATATGGATCGACCTGTCAACACCCATGTTCAGCGGGGAAGCAATACCGAAGCCAGACCTTCAAGCTTCTGCATCCCACAATGACCTTGAGTCCATACTCCCAGAGGGTTAAAGAATAGAAAAGCTATCAGGGGAGGGGATGGGATACAGAGTTCTTTTGGTGGAAATTGTGTGAATTTGTACCCCTCTTATCCTATGGTTTAGTCAATCTTTCCTTTTTATAAATAAAAATTTTTAAAAAATCAATGCAAAAAAAAAAAAAAAAAAGCTTTCCCCCTGCAGATAGGGACCAATGGCTTGAACCTGGGTCTTTGTGCACTGCCATATGTGTACTTAACCAGGTATGCCACTGCCTGGCCTCTATGATCTCCTTCTCTAACTGTAGTTCTCTTGGGATATATGCCACAGAAAGAAAGGTCTGTGCTATTCTGCAGTTTTGCTGATTGGGAAAGTCATCCCATCCCATTAATTGTCTGTTGAAACTCTCTTCGTATTTCCCCTTTGCTTCCCTGCTATAGTTTTTCTGTCCTGTTGCTTCCACATGGCCTTTCATTCCCAATATGTCAGGTCTTGAATTTCAGTTGGACTTATTCTGTCATCCTCTCACAAGTCTTCCATAAATCCAGTGTGATATCAACATGCATTATAATTTCTTCTATATCTTTTACTAACATAAATTTCTGAGATTTCTTGTGATTGATGGTAAGTCTTATACTGGGGTGGCTCATATGTGCTTCCTCAGCACTATTTCTGAATGTATGCATTCATGAGAAGAGCTATTTTTCCTTGAACCTGCTTTCAGAATTGCCAGTACAGAATTTCAAAGCCTGGTGCTGAATACAAGTCTGTTTAATGGAGGCTATATACTGTTGTGGTGACTCAAATGCCCACTACATTTATTTAGTTAGTTGTCTGTGTCCAACAACCAATCATGTGGTTGGGATCCCATTTGCCAATTATAAATATGTTCAAATAGAAATTAGATATTAGACCTGTAGGAAACCAAAAGTAAAAAAAAAAATATCTTAATTTTCTCAAAGCCCTAACTTAGGAAAATAAAGCCATGAGGTTACAATGGCTCATAATCAATGAAAAGAATGAATCAAGGAGTGGGGTAAAGAGGAAACCACAGAGACAAGTTGGGGAAGATGTATAGAAAGGGTAATAGAGGCTTCTAAAACTAAACAAAAATCATGTTGGTAAAAGCAAAATAAAGGAAGGTTGAAATAAAGACAAAATAAAACTACACAATCACAGGATGTATTCCTACTTGGGCTGCATGAATGAATCAGACAGTCAGTAACTCCCCTAAAATCCTTCTATATTAAACAAATCTTAAAATACTTGGCTAGAAGAAAAAAATTAAAGTACTTGTTTCTGGGTCTATAAAGTCCAAAATAGGACAAGAACTCAGAACGGAACAGATGCATCTATACCAAGAAGTTAAAGCTAGGCTTGGAAACTATCACTGAATTCACTGGGTTCCTTTAACATGGTCTTCTCTACCAGAAACTTCATGAAGTAATTCCTATGCACTATTTCATCTAACTGGAAAGTCAGAAATATATTTGTGAAATGGTATGAGCGGTTTAACAAATGTTCAATTCCAACACATTCAAATGACCTGCTCTCTTTCTCCAGAGCCACAATTATCCTAGAGTTTTATTTCATAAGAAGGGTGTCACTACAAAGCTAACATTATCAAAGCAAGGACTAAAAAATCTAAATAAGGGCAAGAGACTGACATACTTTTACAATGACTCTTTAGTCACTATCAGGCCATTACACCAGCTGGGGCCCTAATCGGGGAGTCCTGAGTCTCCCAAACAGAATTGATGGGCCTAGAACTCGAATAAATCCCTCTCTCCATTGATACTGGTAATTTCTATCAGGAACAACAAAATAGACCCCTCTGTGGGCCCCCATAGGACCTTGCCCTCAACCTGGATCAACAATGGTAGAGAATGCCCCATCCTCTGAAGGGAGGATGAACAACATACTCCATGCTACACCTGAGGAAGATGGGTCAATACTGGGGCAGCTTGGAATGTTCCTACTCATGACCACAGAATGCGAGCTCAGATCTAGAGGTATAAAGAGGTCACACAGGTTCCTAAGCTAATTATAGGCCACAGATCATATAAAATCTATGGGGTTTACAGTAATCAATACTTATACCTCTTTCCCATATTAGGGAGCTACTGTCTTCCCTGATTCAGGTTTCTGATGCTTTTTGCAGCCATGACATCATCTCCCCAGATAATAATTTGAATCCACCTGCATATCAGATTTCAGGCTCAGGCAAAAACAAACAAACAAACAAAAAAAAAAACACTAGTATAGCTATAGGCCCTTTGAAATATATCTAAAATATGCCTACTAGCTATTGACAAAAATGGAGGACTCCCCCCCAACACTTCATCTGCACTACTCCAGCCTTTAGGTCCATAATTGTCCAACAATTTGTTTGGCTTTGTATATTAACACTCTTTTCAGCCACCAGGTTCCAGATGATAGCAGGATGCAACCAGACTTCCCTGGACAGACAAACACACCAATGTGCCTTGGAGCTCCACTTCTCCAGAGCCCTTCCCCAACTGGGAAAGAGAGAGACAGGTTGGGAGTATGGATTGACCTGTCAATGCCCATGTTCAGCAGGGAAGCAATTACAGAAGCCAGACCTTCAACCTTCTGCATCCCACAATGACCTTGGGTCCATACTCCCAGAGGGTTAAAAAATAGGAAAGCTATCGGGGGAGGGGATGGGATATGGAGGTCTGGTGGTGGGAACTGTGTGGAGTTGTACCCCTTTTATCCTATGGTTTTGTCAATGTTTCCTTTTTATAAATAAAAAAATTTTTTAAAAAGAAAGGGCTTACGTGGCTCAAAATGTGTTTGGGATATCTTCAGATTCTCTGGTACATCTTATAAAATTTCTTCAGTAAAGAAAATCTTGGGGATGGGCAGGCAGTAGCACAGCAGGTTAGGCGCATGTGGCACAAAGCATGGATTGGCCTAAGGATCCTGGTTCGAGCACCCTGGCTCCCCACCTGCTGGGGGGTGGATTCACAAGTGGTGAAGTAGGTGTTTATCTTTCTCCCCCCCCCTTTCTGTCTCCCCTCCTCTTTCAATTTCTTTCTGCCCTATCCAACAACAATGACAATTCTATAACAATAACAACAAGGGCAACAAAAATGGGAAAAATGACCTCTAGAAGCAGTGGATTCATAGTGCAGGCACCGAGCCCCAGCGGCAAAAAAGAAAAGAAAAGAAAAAGAAAAAAGAAAATCTGTATTCTTGGAGGAGCTGTAGCAAGAGCCACATTCAAAATTCAATCCTAGCAAATAAAGTAAATGCTATACTTGCTAATACACTGAGATGAAAATCAAATATGGTTAGAAGGCTTAAAGGGTGATATTTGAATGCATGCCTCTTAACTGGATTGCGAAGAGGGATCTAAAAAAAAAAAACGTTCACAGGGGTTGAATGAATCTATCCTTTTTAAAGAATTTGTTATTGGCCCATTCACTTTTGAGAGAGGAACAAGTGGAAAACAGAATAGCTATCCACCACTCCATACTATGTCAGGATTAAACACAGGGTATCACACATGAAAAACATGTACTCTGTCACCACCCAACCTTCTTAGTTTCCAAAGTCATGAAAGTATGGACACATTATTCAAAACATGATGCTTAACACCTCCAAATGCTTGAGTCAGCAAGACTACATTTGGAAGAGAATCTACTTTGCTTTGCACAAGACAGATTTGAACTCAGTCCTCACCACAATTGAGGACACTTCAGTGCTGTGGCATCTCCCCTTCTCTGATTCTGTCTAGGTCTGTGTCTTTCTTTTCTTTTCTTTTCTTTTCTTTTCTTTTCTTTTCTTTTCTTTTCTTTTCTTTTCTTTCTTTTTTTTTTTTTTGCCTCCAGGGTTATTGCTGGGGATCTGTGTCTGCACCATGAATCCACTGTTCCTGGAGGCTATTTTTCCCCTTTTGTTGCTCTTGTTGCTTTTTAAAAAATAGTTGTGGTTATTGTTGTTATTACTGTCGTCATCATTGTTGTTGGATAGAATAGAGAGAAATGGAGAGAGGAGGGGAGACTAAGAGGGGAAGAGTAAAGCACCTGCAGACCTGCTTCACTGCTTGTGAAGCGACCCCCTGCAGGTGGGGAGCCAGGGGCTCGAACTGGGATCCTTACACTTAACCCACTGAGCTACTCTACTGCCCAACCCCCTCGGTCTGTATCTTTATTTTTTTTTAATTAATAATTTATTTATGTATTAATGAGAAAGATAGGAGGAGAGAGAACCAGGCATCACTCTGGTACATGTGCTGCCAGGGATTGAACTGTGGACCTCATGCTTGATAATCCAATGCTTTACCACTGCACCACTTCTCAGACCACAGTCTGTATCTTTCTATATAAAAATGTCAGCCTGGAATGGTGACAATTCAGTGATAATAAAAAGTATAATAATAAAGTAAAAAATTAAAAGAGAATGGTATCTACCTTTATGTTTTAAGAACTTTTTTTTTTAAATTTATTTCTTCATTGGGGAATTAATGTTTTACATTCAATAGTAAATACAATAGTTTGTACATGCATAATATTCTCCAGTTTCCCATTTAACAATACAACCCCCACTATGTCATTTAGCATCCTTCATGGACCTGTATTCTCCCCACCCACCCACCCCAGAGTCTTTTACTTTGGTGCGATATGTTTTAAGAACTTAGTACAAAATTGCTAAAATAAAGAGAATGGCAGCATCTCCTATATATTTGACAACAATCAAAAATATGGGAGGTTATAGAGCCATAAAAATTTCATCAATGTTTACTGTTGAGGAAGAGGGACCTCACTAAATCGAAAGCTTTGCATTTATTAAAATCTTTTATGTAGCTGAGATGGTTAGTCAGGACATTGGACAATCCAAAAACCACATAGGAGAAAAGAAAATTATTAAAATGTAGGCATTCTGAAATGGAAATGATCATCAAAAGCCTTCCCAACAACAAAAGTCCAGGCCCAGATGGCTTCACAAATCAAGTCTTCAAAGAAGAGCTAGCACTCCAAAATTTATCTGGAGGCAGAAAATATCTAGGATAGCCAAAGCAAATCCTGAGGGGAAAGGGTAAGAATCGAATCATCATAGTTCCTGATCTCACAACATACTACAAGATCACTACAATCAAAATTGCCTGGTCCTGGAACCAAAATAAACACACAGAGCAGTGGAATAGGATTAAGAGCCCAGAAATAAGCCTCCACACCTATGGACATCTAGTTTTTTTCTACCAAAGAGCCATAACATCAAGTGAAGGAAGAAGTCTATTTAACAAATTGTGTTTGGAAAATTGGGTTGAAATGTGCAGAAGAATCAAACAGGACCACCACATTTTACCAAATACTAAAGTAACTAAGATTAGATTAAAGTTTTGAATGTTAGATCAGACACCATCAAATACTTAGAGGAAAATATTGGCAGAGCTCTCTTTCATGTAAGTTTAAAAACTTCTTTGACAACTCAAATCCAATTGCAAGGAAAACAAAAACAGTAAAGCTAATGGAACTACACCAAACTGAAAAGCTTCTGTATAACAAAAGAAATTACTGTCAAAACAAAGAAACTTCCCACAAAGTGGGAGAAAATATTTATATTCCATTAATCAGACAAAGGGCTAATAACCAAATGAGATTCACGAGCAGCAGCATGGTGTCTCTCCTTCTGTCTCTCACCCTCTGTCTGGAGGAAAGATAAAAATTAAAAAGACTCTCCTGGGGGGGCTGGGTGGTGGCGCACCTCGTTGAGCGCACATATTGCAATGCGCAAGGGCACAGGTTCAAGTCCCACCTGCAAGGAAAAAGCTTTGCGAGTAGTGAAGCAGGGTTGCAGGTGTCTTTCTGTCTTTCCGTCTCTGGCTCCCACTTCATCTACATTTCTGACGGTCTCTATCCAATAAATAAATAAAGATAAAAATTAAAATAAAGGTCTCCTGGGAATAGCTGAATAACACATATATGACCTCCACTCCCCCAAAAAAAAACTCTGTTGCAAAAAAATGGTATATTTTAAATATGAAATGATAGTAAAGCTTATTAAAATTTAAAAATGACAATGCTAGTCAATATTTGTTAATGTGAACTTGTTGGTGTGTATTATTCCCTTATTTTTCTCTTAGTGGAGAGCTGAGTACTGCTTTACAATTTTATGCAGTTCCAAGGATGGGAGCCAGAGTATCAAAGACATAACTCTACCACTGAGTTAACTCCTAGTCCATAGTCCATATTCTTTTATTTTTCTACATATATATAAAATTGATGTATACACACATATATGTACATATATATTATATATAATTTTCCATTATATATAATAAAAACTGCCTGCAAAAATAAAACAAAAAATAAAACTACCTGCAAATATACAAGTATTAACATGTAGACCTTTTCAATTTTGCATTTTAACCTTTTCTGAATTATTTTCTATATATTTAGTTACTTATTTTAGAAGAGAGTAGAGCAGAGAACTGATTTGTTGTGATTGAATGCAGGTCCTCGTATCTATAAGGAATACATTCTACTGCCCAAGCCATCTTTTGCAGCTACTTTTTAAACTTTTCTAAATTAAGAAATGCAGATCCAGGGCCCGGGTGGTGGTGCACCAGTTTAAGCGTGCGTGTTACAATGCGCAAGGACACGGGATCAGGTCCCCAGTCCCCACTTGCAGGAGAAAAGCTTCACAAGTAGTGAAGCAAAGCTACAGGTGATTCTTTCCCTCTCTATCACTCCTTTCCTCTCAGTTTTTGGCTATCACTATCCAATCAATAAATAAAGGTAATTTTAAAAATGTTTAATTATGTATAAAAAGAGAAAACTTACTTGAAAAAATGAAATATGGTCTGGGGGGATAGCATAATGGTAATACAAAAGACTTTCAAGCCTGAGGCTCTGAGGTCTCAGGTTCTTCTAGAGTTTGCCCTTCTTCCGTAGCCAGTCAACAGCGTCAGGTTGAGCCTGATGTAAAGTTTCAAGACCTCCTTTGAATCTGGAGAGGTGGCAGTCATTGACTATGTGGGTCACAGTCTGTCTGTAGCCGCAGGGGCAGTTCGGGTCGTCTCTGGCTCCCCAGTGATGGAACAGGCCATGGCCTGTTCGATAGCGATTGAGGAGGGCCCAATCATAATGTGCTAGGTCAAAGCCAGGTTGACGCTTGCAGGGGTCTGTGATGAGGTGTTTGTTCTTTACCTCAGCTGACTGCCAGCTCTGTTTTCAAGAGACTGGAACAGAGAAGTTCAGTGTAGGCGTAGGGGACCAGACTGGATGACGAGATGTCAAGCATTGGACAGGGTGGGTGAAGATATCTGCGTATATTGGCAGGTCCCGTCGAGCGTAGACGTGGGAAATGAACTTAGATGATGCCGCATCCCGAAGAATATCTGGTGGGGCGATGTTGCTAAGAATTGGCAGCCATGGAACCGGGGTGGAATGGATGGTTCCAGAAATTATCTTCATGGAGGAATATAATTTGGAATCAACCAAGTGGACATGGGGGCTACGGAACCATACTGGGGCACAGTATTCTGCAGTGCAATAGCATAATGCCAGAGATGATGATCGCAGTGTGGAAGTGCTCGCGCCCCATGAGGAGCTGGCCAGTCTTGCAATGATGTGATTCCTCGCACCCACCTTTGCTGCAGTTTTTATGAGATGTTCGTGAAATGACAGAGTGCGATCGAGAGTAATGCCAAGATAGACTGGCTGGGCTTCATGCTGGATTCTCGTATCGCCAAGCTGCACATTAAGCTCACGCGAAGCCGAGGCATGGTGTAGATGGAAAACAGATGATACCGTTTTTGCAATGCTAGGGATTAGTCGCCATTTTTTACAGTAATCAGATATCAGAGACATATCTTTTGTGAGTGTTTCCTTGAGGATGTCGAACTTGGATGCCTGAGTTGCACAGCAGATGTCATCGGCGTAGATGAACTTCCTTGAAGAAGTTTCTGCGAGGTCATTGATGTAAATATTAAATAGCGTAGGAGCCAGAACAGAGCCCTGGGGGAGGCCACTTGAGACAAGTCTCCATCTGCTAGACTTGTCACCCAGATGCACCCGGAATCTTCTGTTTTGGAGAAGAAACAATATAGTGTTGGCCACCCATGGAGGCAGGCATCTTGAGATCTTGACTAGGAGACCAAGGTGCCAGACCATGTCATAGGCTGCTGTGAGATCAACAAAGACAGCACCTGTCTTTAAATTCTTCTGGAATCCATTTTCAATGTAAGTTGAGAGGGCCAGGGCTTGTTCTCAGGTAGATCTTCCTGGGCGGAAACCAGCTTGGGCGGGTGATAGGAATTTCTCTTTAAGAGGAGAAATACGTGACAGAAGCAGCCTCTCAAGGAGTTTGTAACACACGGAGAGGAGAGAAATTGGTCTATAGCTGGCGGCCAGTGTTGGGTCTTTCTTTGGTTTCAAAACTGCTATTATCTTCGCACGACGCCAAATTTTGGGCATAGATTCGGATTCCAAGATGTGGGACAGGAATGTAGTGAGCCACTACTTTGCCGTGGGGCCCAAGTTAAGAATGAGTTCTGGGGTGATGTTATCATAGCCAGCAGCTGTTCCCGGTTTAACCCTCTTCAAAGCGTCTTCCAGTTCAGACAGTGTAAAGGGAGAGAGTTTTGGAGATGGACAAGATAAACGGAAGTGAGATGACCACTCATGGGAAATTTCTCTTTTCCAGACTGGATTGATCTTAGCATGTCCAACTTGAGTTAGGTGACTGGCCACTGAGTTTGGAGATACGGGAGGATGGGATATGGGAGAGGGTTGGCTACCAGTACCCAGACTATGAAGAAGCTTCCAGGCCTTCCTACTTGAAAAAAAAAAAAGTTCAGACTTTCCGTGAGTTGTTGCCAGCGGGCTTGGCTTGCTGCATCCAGGGAGGCAATGAGATGGTCGGCCACATCTGGGTCACCCGACTCATCATACTGCTTTAGTAGTTGCTCGCATTCAGCATCAAGACAAGGCGTATAGTTAGCACGTCTCCCATGAGGAATGGCTTGGGAAGCTGCTTTGAAGATGGATTGGCAGAAGCACCTGTAGGAATCTTCAGAGGGGATAGAGTTAATTGGAATTGCAGGAATAGATTTGTTGGTAAGATCACTGAACAGACGCCAGTTTGCTTTCCGAAAGTTCCATTTTAGTTTTTCCGAGCACAGAATCAGTGGGAGCTGGAGACCAATGTGGATGATAGCTGGGCGGTGATGACTGTGCGGGAAGTCCTTGAGAATTTGTCTTGTAGCGGGAAAGGCTTGGCCGTTGACTGTGCTAATCCATCACAGGTCAGGTGACGAGTCTTTATTCCATCTAGCACTGTGAAAAGAGCCTGGCTGTTTGGGATCATATAATAGGGAGAGGTCATTCACTGAAACCCAGTCGGCTAAGATAGAGCCGTCAGCATGAGAGGAGGTCTCAGGTTTAATCCCCAGCACACCATAAGCCAGAACTGAGCAGTGTTCTGGTTTTTTTTCTCAGTATCTTTCCCTCTGTGCCGGTCCCAGTTCGGGGTGCCAGTTGCCAGTCTAGCTTCGCGGGCAGGAGACAGATGACCAGGGACTGAGCTGGGAAGCAGTATCTCGTTTATTAATCAGATACATCGCCTTTTATGCATCCTTCACCAGAAGTGACAAGGGAAAGGAAATGACTAGGGGAGGGGTCGGAGCAAAAAAAGAGCAGGAACAGAACATAGAAAGCTTCCATCTAACCAGTGGGGATTAAACCAATACCCTGAAGGCAGGGCAGGACCCAGGTAAAACTTTGATTATGTAAATGGACCACAGCCTCAAGCAATGTAACAGCAGTGGTCTTAGAAGCAGAATTTAGAAGCATACCAACACCTCTGTATCTACTCTTTCTCATTAAAATAAAATAAATGAAAATATTTTTAAAAAATGAAATGCAGATCCAAGCAGAAACAGATCCAAACCATGCACATACCTGAATGAATTATTACAAACTAAAATACTGTTGAATTCTATCCAGACCAAAAATCATGACTTTGTTCGTCTTTCCCTCTTGGTGGTCTCCTTAGTGAATCTTCTCTATAATTTCTCTCCCAGTCCAAATCCCTTTGATCACCATTAGATAAATCATTGTCAGGCAAGTTCCACAGTTGTCCTAGCTTAATACACACGTTCAGTTGAGCACATTCCTCTTTATTTTCTTGAATCTTGGGACATCAGTAGAGTCAGGTTCTGTGCCTTTACAGCATGATTTTGGTAGGGTTATTTCCACTGTGAATTATATGTATGTTTATATTCTTGTTGAGGAACTAATGGATAATATTCAATGACTATGGATTCAGGAGGGGGCAGATAGCCACACACCGGATAAAGTCTACATATTACATTGCACAAGGACACGACTCAAGCCCCTGTCCCACACCTGCAGGGGTTAGGGCAAGCTTCACAAGCAGTGAAACAGTACTGCAGGCATCTCTCCCTGTCTATCTTCCCTTCCCTCTTAATGTTTCTCTCTTTATAAAATAAATAAGTAAATAAAATATTTTAACATACAGATACTAAAAGAAATACAGAACCAGTGAAGATGTCATTCTAGTGCTATAATTTATTTTTTCCTATATTAGATGAAATAATTAAGATTTATTTTATTTTCATGAAGGACAGAGTTAGAGACCAGAGCATTACTTTACTCTGGCATATGGAGTTGCCAGGAATTGAACCTGAGACATCTGTGTTTTAGGCATGAAAACTCCCTACCCAGATGAAATATTCTCATAAGGAGAGGCAACCTTCACCTCTTAATTTGTCTTCTAGTGCAATTAATGTAGGAAAGACAGAATAAGTGTTTAGCTTATTCCTTTATTATTGTCCAGATCTTTAATTTGTTTAATATCATCTTCCAAAGGAGAGCAATTAGGTATTTATAAAGTTTCCTTTTTAGCGAGAAGATTAAAAAAAAACATTTGTTACACATCTGTACATTATTGTGTTATCCTTAATAAGACTCAAATTGTTCATCTTTGGCTTCTTCAAGTTGAATGTCAAGTCGTTTTGAGATGACTCTCAAAGGCTTTGATAGCTTTCTTTCTGTTTGGTATGTCAAGATGTTCTCGATTCATTCTATACCACAGTTCTGAGATGTCCTGATTTCTTTGATTGGGAAATAGTTTTTGTAGATCACTACCTGAATTTCAGGGCTGGTTTGTGTTACTAGACTGGTATAGCTTGCTGGATTTTTCAGTAGATATAACTAGGAGATCAAGTGCTGATTAAGTTCATGTTGATACTAATTCAAATTTCAGGCTAGTCTTTTTTACTTTACCTTGTATTAATCACATTACAATTTTTGTTTTTTTTTCTTCAAAAATATAATCAGAGGGGTTTAGGAAGTGGCTCAGTGGTAGAACACAGGCCTTCCATAAGTGAGGCTGAGGGCCAGTGGTATACCTAGTTAAATGCACATATTACAGTAAGTGGGCCCTGTGTTTTATCCCCAGGACCATATGAAAGAATCAAAATCAGCACTGGATGTTGCTCCTTGCATGAGGAAGTGTTTTGATGTTTCTCCTCCATTCTTCTTTCTCAAAATATGAACTACAATTAGACTAGTCTCTGTAGTATCCCACATGTGTAGGCCCTAGTTTTGATCCCCAGCTATACGTGTATATTAATTTTATTATGTCTCAATGTCACATTTATTTTTTAAATTAAAAAAATAATAATTTATGATGGCCAGGAGGTGGTGCATTGGGTTTAGCACACATATTACTAAGTGCAAGGACCCACACAAGGACCAGAGTTCAAGTCCTGGCTCCCCACCTGCAGCAGGTCAGCTTCATGAGTGGTGAAGCAGGTCTGCAGATATCTATCTTTCTCCCTCTCTGTCTCCCACACCCCTCTCAATTTATCTCTGTCCTATAAAATTTTTTTTCTTCAATAAATTGTATCATTATAATTGGTAGTACTCAACAAATGGTATTCCCATAATTCATAGTCATTTTGATTTGTGTTACAATTTCTATACTGGACTTAGTATTGCTCCTCTAATTTAAAATATGCACCAACTTGCTAGTATCTTTGTTAGTAAAAGAACTTTAATTTTTGTGGCTTTATTTATTTTTTCATTAGTGAGTTAATATTGATTTCCAAAATTACAAGACAACAGGGGTAGAACTCCTCACTTTTCCCACCACTAGAGTTCTGGATCCCCAATCCCTCCATTGTAAGCTACAGTAGTTCTCCCAAGGTTGCAGATATGGGTCAAATATTTTTTCTACAACTATCTGACTATATATATTTGGCATTTTATGGATCCCATCTCCTCTTCCTTTCTAAGTCACACATACACCTATTATTACATCCAAATATACTAGCAGTAACAAAAAAAAAAAAAATGGCAACCTGGGACAGTGGCTAAGTAGTGCCAACACCAAGCTGGAGAAAAAAAATATATTGCCACCAGAATTATCACTTGGATTCAGTGCCTCCACAACAAACACACTACTCCTGATGGCCATTATTTTCCTTCTTCCTTTTATTTGATAAGACAGCGAGAAATTGTGAGGGGAGGGAGAGAGAGAGAGAGAGGTTGAAAGGAAGAGATATATGCAGCCCTAAATCACTGCTCATGAAGCTTCCCACCTACAGGTGTGAAGTGGGGATTTAATCCAGTTCCTTATTCATGGTTGTTAGAGTTTGGGGCAATCAGCATACGAATGACATCAGCCTGAGGCAGAGCCTCACTGATAAGGAAATGTACATATAGCAAGGACTTGCAACAGCTTGATTGGATCACCTTCATCACAGCATGCTCCTGTTGGTGCGGCCATGGATTCTTGGATGTATCCAGATCTCTTCACATGATGGTCTTGGGTAGCTTGGTGGCAGACTTTGAGCTTTTGCCTACTTTCTTAACTAGACTTCTTTCCTCATGTTTACATTGACTTTAGGAATAAACGTCTCTTTTGATTTAACCTTAAACAGAGCCACGTGTTGTTTACTATGCATGGTAACATATACACCCTACTGGGTGCATCACCACCCATCCCTTATAATGTGACTTTGGAAGTGGTTCAACCAGTAAGCATATTCAGATTCTTGGTTTGATACTCAACACCACATGTACCAGAACACTGGCTTCTCTGTCTCCCTCACTCATGTGAAATATATGAGATAAAATAAATCTTTAATAAAGAATATTTCGTGATTATTCTCTCTTTTTCTTTGTCCTGGCTAAGTTGCTAGTATCAAAATACCAATATTTAATATTTTAATTCGCCTTATATTCCTACTTAAGTTTAAAAATAGTGTTTCCACAGTGCATTATGCTATTCTTTTTCTAGCCTTTACAGTTTAACTATAATTGCACTGCCAAAGGATATAGCCCTTAAACACTATACTTTCTTCCCTTAAATCTCATGCAGTGTTATTTCTACAAGAATCTATTTATTTATACCCACATTTCTATATGGATATGTCTACTGATTTCAGGTTATATATGTTCACCTTTTTGTAAACTCCTTTTAAAGAAGATTCAAAACACATCTTGAGGGTTTTTTTTTCTGAATATAAAATGTATTTGTTTACATTTCTTTATGTGTTTTTAAAATGATACTATATATTTGACTATGAGTTTCAACTGAGTCAACCTGATAGTCATTTTTTTTCCTCAGCTTTGTCCACATCCATAAATCCACACTTTAATTCTCTTACCAGATTTCACTAGAGAAATAAATTCTGCAAATTTGTCATGTTCTCTTTTAGTTCCCCCATCAATCTTTGCCTTAATTGAGGCTAGCTTTCCAATGAATGGTCATCTTCCATCATTTCTTTCAAATGGGCAAGTTTCTTAGTTGTTAAAACAAAAGAGATATCACTGATGTGCCAATAGTCCTAGTACCAAGCAAAATTTAGGGGGTCTTGTGATTACATATTCATTGAATAAGTGAAGCTTGTTTGACAAATATAATCTAGTTTTAATTTCAATTTATCTTATATGGCTATTTTTTTTACCCTCTGGGTTTTCAGTCTTTTTTTTTTAATATTTATTTATTCCCTTTTGTTGCCCTAGTTGTTTTTTATTGTTGTAGTTATTGTTGTCGTCGTTATTGGATAGTCCAGAGAGAAATAGAGAGAGGAGGGGAAGACAGAGAGGGGGAGAGAAAGATAGACACCTACAGACCTGCTTCACCACTTGTGAAGTGACTCCCCTGTAGGTGGGGTGCCGGGGACTCGAACCGGGATCCTTACGCTGGTTCTTGTGCTTGGTGCCACATGCACTCAACCTGCTGTGCTACTGCCTGACTCCCGGTTTTCAGTCTTTTAAGAAAATAATCACAAAAGTGGATTCCTATAAGCAGTGCTATTTATCTCTCAAGATTCATGAAAGGCACTGGGCAGTGACTTACTAAGTAGAGTTCACATGACCACGCACAAGGTGTAACCCCAGGCCACCACACAGGAGAATCTGTAGGCAAGAGCCTCAAAAGTGGTAAAGTGGTGCTTCAATGTCTCTCCCTCCCTCTCTGTGTATTTTTCTACCTCTTACACTCAGTCTCTCACCTCTGTCTAAAGCAAGGAAAAGCATGGGCACCTGGGGCAGTGGAGTTGTGCAGGCACCAAGTCCTAGCAATAATTTTGTTAGTAAAAACATAAAGAAAAAGAAAGAGAGATGAAAAAAAGGAAAATAAATTATGTTGAAGGAAGCATGGTAAGTACCAACTGGAAGACTAGATAAGGTCAGCAAAATAGTTCACTTGGATAATTCAGTGCTTTGCCATGTGCAACCATCCAAGTATAAATCTGGCCCCCACTGCATTGGAGGAGACTGGTGCTGTGTTTTTGTCTCTTTCTCTTCTTTTTTTATTAATTATTTTAAATTTTTATTTATTTTCCCTTTTGTTGCCCTTGTTTTATTGTTGTACTTATTGTTGTTATTATTGATGTCATCCTTGTTAGATAGGACAGAGAGAAATGGAGAAAGGAGGGGAAGACAGAGAGGGGGAGTGAAAGACACCTGCAGACCTGCTTCACCACTTGTGAAGGGACTCCCCTGCAGGTGGGGAGTAGGGGGCTGGAACCAGGATCCTTAAGCCGGCCCTTGTGCTTTGCACCACATGCACTTAACCCCTGCCTACCGCCCTCTCTTTCTCTTCTTATCAGAAAAAAAAAAATTAACATTGGATAATCTGGCTTCTTATATTTTTATACATATTCATATTTAGAATACCTGTTTAAAGATATATAGAGACTATAGGCATAGCATCTCTGAAACAAAAGTGAGGTTTTATGAAGAGTAGGACTTTTTAGAAAATGTATTGCTTTTTTGAACACAAAAATGACATTATCAGTTCCCTATCCTCCACTTGGACACATTTAAATAATTATCTCTAATTCACTTGTTTGAAAAATAGAGCCAAACATTTTATGAAAACAGAGCTGAGGTAATTTAGATCAACAAGAGAATGCTACAGAGGATATAAAGGAATACATTCTTTATCATAACCAGCCCTATTACCAGTCCTAAAAATTATTACTATTTTTAATAATTTCATCCACTATGACTTATTCTATTTTTTATAAATATTTGAATAATTAACGATAAATAAAATTAAATGTATATTATATAAAAGTATAATTTTAAAAAGACTTTGGAAAAGAGTATTGTGAATCTTATTTTTAAATTTATATTCTTTTTTTCCCTCCTCTCTCTCTCTCTTTGATGCTGTGACTCCATCATTCTGAACCTACTTTTTCAGGCAAAGAGAAAGAGAGAAAAGAAAAAAGAGAGAGAGAAATTGAGCCCATATCACTCAAGCTTCCCCAAGTGCTGTGTTACTTCCATATGGAATACTGGGGACTTAAACCTGGGTTGTATCTATGGCAAAGCAGGAACACTCCCAACTAAGCTATCTTGCCATCCCTTGGGTCTTTGTTTGTTTGTTGCTGTTTTCCTATTTAGTACACATCTGTTTCACTGCAAAATAAAAATGAATTGTTTCTAAACAGGCTCTTGTAGTTTTATATTTCTTTTGTACTCTTTGCATCAGCATATGCACATACTTCACTTTCTATAATTCTCTTCAATTAGATACTTGATACACTTCATTTAAGGGGAGTAAAACGGGTGGATTTACTTATAAGCATGAAATATCTTGCTTTCAAGTAGATATTCTTTCCTTTTAGCAATTTGTATTGGCATTAGGCCTTACACTTCATAGTTCAACTACTACCTGATGCTGTTATGAATGCATTTACTATCTTATCTATTCTTTCATTGTCTAACTTCAGAAAGTATAGTTATGAGAATAACTGTGGTTTCCCAGGATGTTCTCCCCTTTATTTTTCTATTTCCACTATGTTCACTAAATTTCTGAAATCTACTTATGAGTTTTTAACTTCGCAGCTTTTTATATCCATTTTGGAATCACCAATTATAAATATTAAATTGTGTGTTATGCATACAGTTATTTCAGAGTCTTAAAAATCATGAAAACTTTAGTTCATGTCTTGAGCCTGCCTATCTGATATGAAGAGTCTTCTCTAAATATTCCATGTATGTCAGAATTTCCTTCCAGTCACAATAGATTTCACTTTTGACAAATTATCGTGTACACATTGTAAAGCCTTTCATTTATTTCTCTGGATCTGAAGAAATAAATGAATCTCCCTACCTTCATCTGTGATTTGTCATGTTCACTGTCCATTCCTCAATCTCTTCTAATGCTCATCTTCAGCATTTCTTGAGAGTTACACTACTTTAAGTTCTTTTGCCACAAGATAGTATAACTGCCTCTTATCTTTGATTCTATATTTTATGTTTCCACTGTAATATGTAGTTTCTCCTTGTTTCCTATTCAAAGAATATCTAACTGCTATACATGCAGAATAGAATAGTAGGAGGTTAAGCATAGCAGGCCTGTTTTCTTCCTGTCTTACATATAGTACATCTTCCTTTAAGTCTGTATTCCTATTTCTGCCCATTCCCTTGCTAGGAAAAGGTGTCCCTGTGGCTACAGAATAGAACATGTTTCCCTGGAGGGTTCAGGATGGCAGCTACTGGTGTCGTCTATGTCTATTTGTCTACTTGACAAGACAGAGTAGCACACATGTCCCTAAGATAGGTACTTGGGGACTGATATCTAGAACCATTTACCTTGACTGGTACATCACAATATGATGATTTAGAGTCACAATTCTAGGCAACATTGGTCCATCTTTCTACATCTAAGCAATTCAGAATGTCAGTTGTGTAACTTATCTCTTTAATTTCATAGTTTCTTCTCATCCTCCTCACCATCCTCATCTCCTGCCACTCACCATGATCCTCCTCCTCCTGGTCCACTTGTCTGCCTCTTCCTCGTCTTCCTCCTCATCTTCCTCTTCCTCCTCCTCATTTCCCTTCTGTTCCTCTTCTTCCTCCTCCTCATCTGCTTCTTTTTAAATTAATTTTTATTGGGAGTCGGGCTGTAGCGCAGCGGGTTAAGCGCAGGTGGCGCAAAGCACAAGGTCCGGCATAAGGATCCCAGTTCAAACCCCGGCTCCCCACCTGCAGGGGAGTCGCTTCACAGGCGGTGAAGCAGGTCTGCAGGTGTCTATCTTTCTCTCCTCCTATCTGTCTTCCCCTCCTCTCTCCATTTCTCTCTGTCCTATCCAACAACCACAACAACAATAATAACTACAACAATAGAACAACAAGGGCAACAAAAGGGAATAAATAAATAAAATAAATATTTTTTAAAAAATAATTTTTATTGGGGGATTAATATTTTACAGCCCACAGTAAATACAATAGTTGGCACATATATGTCATTTCCCAGTTTTCCACATAGTAATACAACCCCCACTAGGTCCTCTGCCATCATGTACCAGGACCTAAACCGTCTCCACCACCAACCCCAGACACTTTTACGTTGGTGCAATACACCAACTCCAGAACAAGTTCAGCTTAGTGTTTCCCCTTTTGATTTTGTTTTTCAACTTCTGCCTGAGAATGAGATCATCCCATATTCATCCTTCTGTTTCTGACTTATTTCAATTAACATGATTTCTTCAAGCACCATCCAAGAAGGGGTGAAAATGGGGAAATAACCATCATTAATAGCTGAGTAGTATTTTATTGTGTATATATTTCACAACTTGCTCAGCCACTCATCTGTTGTTGGACACCTGGGTTGCATCCAGGTTTTGACTATTATATATTGTTCTGTGATAAACATAGCTATAAACAAATATTTTTGGATGGCTGTGTTTGGCTCTTTAGGGTATATAACCAAGAGAGGAGTTGTAGGGTCATAGGGTAGGTCCATTTCTACCCTTGTTAGAGTTCTCCAGACTGCTCTCCACAGGGGTTGGACCAATTTACATTCCTACCAGCAGTGCAGGAAGATTACTTTGTCCTCACAATGTCTTCAGCATTTATTGCTGCTATCTTTTCTGATGTATGGCATTTTCACAGGAATAAAATGGTATTTCATTGTTGTCTTTGTTTGTATTTTTCTGACAATCAATGACTTGGAGCATTATTTTCATATGTTTCTTGGCCTTTCAGATCTCTTCTGTGGTGAATACTCTGTCCATGTCTGTTCCCCATTTTTGGATGGGGTCATTCATTTTTTTGTTGATGAGTTTGGCAAACTCTTTATATATTTTGGTTATTAGCCTCTTGTCTGATGTATGGCATGTAAAGATCTTCCATTCTGTTAGGGGTCTCATTATTTGTGTATTGGTTTCTTTTGCTGTGCAGAAGCTTTTTAATTTGATGTAGGCCCATTGGTTTATTCTTATCTTAGTCTTCTTTGTAATTGGTTTCATTGAAGATGTCTTTAAAATATATATTTTTTTCACCAGGAAGGTACCTTTATTTATGAAGATAAATTTTAAAACTCATCATCTATTCCTTTTAAAAAAAGTATTTAGAAAGAAGAAACACTGACAAAAAACATAGGATAAGAGGGGTACAACTCCACACAATTCCCACCACCAGAACTCCTTATCCCATCTACTCCCTTGATAGCTTTCCTATTCTTTAGCTCTCTGGGAGTATGGACCCAGAGTCATTATGGGGTGCAGAAGGTGGACAGTCTGCTTCTGTAATTACTTCCCCGCTGAACATGGGCCTGTCTCTCTCTTTCCCTAGTAGGGCGGGGCTCTGGGGAAGCAGGGCTGTAGGACATATTGATGGGGTCATCTCCCAAGAGAAGGCTGGCTGGCATCATGGTATTCAAAATTTAAAATGAAAAGAGTTCTTCCAATATTTTTCTCTAACTATCTGATAATTTCTGGTCATCTACTTGGAATTCAGTTTTGTGTTTGTTGAAATATAGAGGTTTAGTTTCATTCTTCTGCATATTTCAACCCAATTTTTCCAACACCATTTGTTGAAGAAGCACTCCTTTTCCCATTTACTAATCTGGGAACCTTTGTCAAAGATTAGATGTCCATAGGTGTGAGGGCTTATGTCTGGGCTCTCAATTCTATTCCAATGGTCAGTCTGTATATTTAACTTCCAGTACCAAGCAGGTTTGATTACAATGGCCCTATAATACAATTTCAGATCTGGGAGTCTGATGACTCCAGTTCTGTTCTTTCTTCTCAAGATAGTTTTGGAAATTCTAGGTCTTTTCCTGTTCCTGATAAAAATTTGAAGTTTTTGTTCTATTCTCTTTTTAAAAAGTGGTTAGAATCTTGATGGGGATTACATTAAATCCCCATCTCTCTGGGTAGTATTCATTTTGATTATGTTAATTCTGCCAACCCGTGAACATGGAATATCTTTCCAGTTCTTTGTGTCTTTTCTTACTTCCTTGAATAGTGACTCATAATCTTCAGTATACAAGTCTTTCACTTTTTTAAAAAATTTTTTTATATTTATTTAATTTATTTATTCCCTTTTGTTGCCCTTGTTGTTTTATTGTTATAGTTATTATTGTTGTTGTTGTTGTTGGATAGGACAGAGAGAAATGGAGAGAGGAGGGGAAGACAGATAGGAGGAGAGAAAGATAGACACCTGCAGACCTGCTTCACCGCCTGTGAAGTGACTCCCCTGCAGGTGGGGAGCCGGGGTTCGAACCGGGATCCTTATGCCGGTCCTTGTGCTTTGTGCCACCTGCGCTTAACCTGCTGCGCTACAGCCGGACTCCCAAGTCTTTCACTTTTTTGGTTAGGTTTATTCCTTGATATTTTATTGTTTTTGTTGCTATTGTAAAAGGAATTGATTTCTGGATTTCTTCTTCTCTGAACTCTTTGCATAAAGGAAAGCCACTGACTTGTGTATATTAATTTGTAGCCTGAAACCTTATAGTATTGCCTGATAATTTCCAAAGCTTCCTGCTGCATTCTCTAGGTTTTTCTATGTATACTATGATGTCATCTGCAGATAGGGAAAGTTTGACTTCTTTTCTAATCTGTATCCCTTTACTTCCTTGCTCCTGCCTGATTACTATGGCAAGAACTCCCAACACTATGTTGAATAGTAATGGAGATAATGGGCAGCCCTGTCAAATACCTGATCTGAGGGGAAATGCTTCCAGTTTTTCTCCCTTGGGTATGATGTTGGCTGTAGGTTTGCTATATGTGGACTCCATTATCTTGAGGAATTTTCGATCTATTCCCATTTTTGTAGCATTTTGATCATAAAGGTGTGCTGGATTTTATCAAAGGCTTTCTCTGCATCTATTGATATAACCATGTTATATCAATAAAGGGGTCTTACACTTATTGATGTGGTGGATAATGCTGATTTATTTACATATATTAAACCAACCTTGCAACCCTGGGATAAACTCCATTTGGTTCAAGATGAACAATCTTTTTAATATGCTGCTGTATCTAGTTGGCTAGAATTTTGTTCAATATTTTAGCATTTATGTTCATCAGAGATATTGGTCTGTAGTTTTCTTTTTTTGTTGTACCCCTGTCTGCTTTTGGTATCAGAGTGATATTGGCTTCATAGAAGCTGGAAGGGAGTATTCCTGGGTCTTCAATGTTCTGGAAGAGTTTTAAAAGTGGAGGTATTAACTCTTCCTTGAAAGTTTTGTAGAATTCATTTATAAAACCATAGGGTCCAGAACTTTTATCCTTGGGAAGGTTTTTGATAACTGCTTCAATTTCATTGGCTGTGATGGGCCTGCTTATATTATCTAGTTCTTCTTTATTTAATTTTGGAAGTTCGTAGGTATCTAGGAAATCTCCCATTTCTTCCAGTTTCTCTAGGTTGGTGGCATAAAGTTGTTCATATAAGTCTTGCATGATATGTTGAATTTCGGTGGTGTCCATTGTGATACCTCCTCTTTCATTTACTATCTGATTTATTTGGGTCTTCTCCCTTTTTTGTTTTATGAGTCTGGCTAAAGTTTTGTCAATTTTGTTTACTCTTTCAAAGAACCAACATTTACTTTTATTGATCTTTTGTATGGTTTTCTTATTTTCAATGTTATATATTTCTGCCATAACTTTAGTTATTTCAGTCCTTCTGGTTGCTTTAGAATTCCTTTGTTCTTCTTCTTCTTCTTGGTCTTTAAGGTGTGCAATCAGGTTGTTTATTTGAGCTTTTTCTTATTTCCTAATGTTTCCTTGTATAGCTATGAACTTCCCTCTCAGTACTGCCTTAGATCTGTCCCAAATATTGTGATATATTGTGTCTCCATTTTCATTGAACTCTGGAAAAATTTGATATATTCCTTTATTTCCTCTTTGACCCAATAGTTGTTAACTAGTGTATTGCTGAGTTTCCACATTTGGGGACTTTTACTAATTTTTTGGTTTATTGTTAAGTGTTAATTCATTTTCACTGTGGTCTGAAAAGATGGGTGAGATGATTTCAATGCTCTTGAATTTGCTGACACTATATTTGTGGCCTAACATAGGGTATATCCTTGAGAACGACCCACGTGAACTTGAGTAGACTGTGTATTCCAGTTTCTTGGGTGAATGATGCTGAAAATGTCCAATAGTTCTACTTTATCTACATATTCATTTAGCCCCCTTGTTTCTTTATGGGTTTTCTGCCTGTATGATCTGTCAAGTTGAGAGAATGGAGTGTTGAAGTGCCTGCTATTAGTGTGTTGCTGTTAATATATATACTTCTTTTTCTCTTTTTTCTTTGCCAACAACATTGCAGAGACATTGCTGGGGCTGGATATCTATATCATGAATATATCACTCACAATACTATTTTTTCTTTCCTTTTTTATTGGATATGGCAGATAGAATTTGTAACGGGAGGGGAACATATAGTGGGAGAGAGAGAGAGAGAGAGAGAGGGAGAGAGAGAGAGACCTGTATACCTGCTGTACCTCTCAAGAAATTTCCCCACAGTAGGTAGAGAGTGAGGCTCAAACCTGGAACCTTGTGAATGGTAGCATGTGTGCTCAATCCATCCATGGCACATATAAAATAGTTCTCCTACAACCACTGTTATTCTATGGTCTAGTCCCTATTGTGCAAGCACCACTGATTTCAACTGAAGTCCAACAGAAGGAGAAAATTCCATTATTCATGAGATTTCTACCACATGACAGTTACCATAGCCAATAATGGAAGGTGAATATAGGCCATGTGATGGGAAGTGGATTTAGTAGGCCATGTGTGTTTGGGGGGTTCTGTGTTTTATCCCTAGTACCACATATATACTAGAGAAGTCATCTAGTATTTCTCATAAAGATAAATAAATATTTAGAAAACAAACCTATATTTTGAACAACTGGTGGTACACTTGGTAGAACACACTTGTTACCATGCTCAAGGACCTGGGTTCAAGTCCCCTATCCTCATATGCAGGGAAAAATTTCACCAGGGGTAAAGTAGTCCTGCAGGTATTTCCTTTTCTTTCTTTTTCTATCTTCCCCTTACCTCTCAGTGTCTCTGCCTCTATTCAAAATAGATAAAATATTAAAAGAAATCTCCATTAAACATCATAAAGCACTTTAGTATTTATATAAGAATAAATCAACTTGGTAAAAGTTCCTTTCCTAGCCAGTTGCTTCTGCCAGGCTTAATTGACAATATTAATTCATCGAGTCACTCTGATGTACAAACACTTAGAAAAGACTTAGAAGAATAAAATAGGAAGCAACACTAAGTACTTCCCCATAAAATACTTGCAGACAGTGAGTGCTTGGGGGCCCTAGACTTGCAAGGGCTGCATGAGCAGGGGCTGCATCACTAAATCCATCTCTGACCACTTCACAGACATGGGGGTGGGGATTGGGAATTAGTTTTCCAACTTCTCTCTGAAAGTACAAGTTTTTATCCATGGTCATGTTATTTACTTTGTAATTAGAGTGTGTTGATCAATGAAGAAAACTGGTTACATCTAGCTATCTTTCAAACATAACCATGCAAACATGAGAACTAGTGCTGCAGACACAGTTTAAAGAAGGTCAGTGCAGAAACTGAAGTTAACATGTGGATGGATGTCTCCAAATCTACTCTGTTTGTGTGAGGCAGCATGAATAGCAAGAGTTAGCTAAAAGGAAAGCAGCCTGAAGACTGAGTGAAACACTGGGTTGCTGTGATGACACATTAGCCAGGAAATCTCTTGCAGGCACACTGGGGCTTTAAGATCCTACCTTCTTAAAGTTCACAAACATAGAAACTAGAGGTGGGCGTTGCAAATTTCCCATTACCTCCTTTTGAGGTATCTCCCTTCAGTGGGCAAATGGTAAGGTTGAGTGAACTCTCCTCCACGATCCTCCTGTGTGCTGCAGATGAAAAGACACCAAGAGACAGAGGAACCCTTAAAGGAGATCAGAGACATCAAAAGGCTTGCTGGCTGCTTTCATGGATTCAGTCTCTTTTAGTGCCTTCACTCTTGATTTTTTTAATGGCAATTTAATTTTTCTTTTCTTCTTGAGATGACATTAGTTTACTAAATTTATTATGTCATAGGTGCATATGTTCATGCTTCTTTAAAATATGTGTTACCATACTACGTGTATAGCCAAAAAGCTAATTTGGCTGTGTTTGTCAGGCTCAGGCGTGGGTCAAACAAGTTGGTCTATATATTCTTGGTCTCAGAATGTGATTAGGATGGGAGAGAGTATTGCACAATTATTTAATGATACTGCAGAGGAAAGCTCAGTCACCTGATGTTATACGCTGGGTACAGTCCCCCTATATCAGACCAGACACTACTCTTGATGTCCTATTTAGAGCCCACAATCCCCTGAATCTTCAGGAGTGAAGCAAACAACCATGAAACATAGCAGGGCACTATTGTCACAGCACCCCCAGAGAACACTGATTTATTAATCAATTTAGGGCCTGAACCCCACCATGTTGCTCTATTGGTCAACTTTAACCCTATGTTAGAAGGGTATTTTGCAAATTTCTCCCAGCTTGAAAGGGGAGGAGAATAATACAGAATTAGTATAATTACGTATCTGCTTTTGAATCTCTTCTGGTGAATGTGAATTCAGAAAAGGCTAAACAGGGGCTATTAGCATGTCAATTTTAACATTAAAACCATTCAACTCACTTCTTCTTCTAGCGTTTGCCCTTCTTCCATATCCAGTCAACAGGTCAGGTTGAAAGCTGTCAGGAGCTGCTTGTTGCTGGCTTTGAAAGTGACTGGGATCCATGTGGATTCAGTTGGCTAGGAAGGATCATCAGTTTCCCCAATGAATGGGTACTCACGAGATGCACCACAAGAAGGTCGATCCAATGCATCCCATTCAACTCACTGAGTAGTAGGATCAGAACAATGGAGAAATAGGAGGTGAGAGCTACTACCACTGCTGATGCTGTTGTTTCTTCTAATGAAAGTGTTAAAGCAATATTTATGTTGTTTCAAAATATCAGGACAGGCCAATTAGAACAACTGAAGTTTCTGGTTACAAGTTTTCCTTCCTATGAACTTACACCTAGCCCTAGTCACTATCTCTCATCTTTTACCTCAAACATCATCACTCAAATCTGACACCATCCCTATCTCCCAGGCCCCCCCCCCTCTTTCTCCCTCTCTCTTTCTCATTAGTTATATAATTTCTCACTGCTTCAGTCACCAAAGACCTGTGTCCCCATCCTACACCCTTAAATAACCATTGTAGGTCTACAATGTCTTAGGTATGTGTTGACTTCCTTTTTTTTTCTTCACATTCTTGTGTTTAATTCTCCATATTCTGCATATGAATAAAATTTTTCTGTAGTTTTTCTTTAACTCATTACTCACTTCACTAAGCATAATCTTTTCCAATTCCATATGCTAGAATTCTCTAGCATATATATGGCAAAGGAAAAAAAGATGATGGACACCATGCAATCCACGTGTAGTATCCACCACACTTTCACCATTACCTACTTACAGATACCCTTCTTCTCTGCACTTCCATGAGAGAAATTTGTATTTTAACACCTTGGATAAAACTTTCTGCAATGTAACTTTTTTTTCATGAAATCACTACACAAGTGATTTCACTTTCTGAGGCAGCATTAGCTTACAAGACTGTATATGTTTTAGGGGTAGAATTTCAAAACCCTTCAAAAGATACCACTAAGGTTCAAGTGTCAATCTGCCCTCACTGAAATTCATTGAACTCCCTCTTTTCTTTTCTTTTCTTTTCTTTTCTTTTCTTTTCTTTTCTTTTCTTTTCTTTTCTTTTCTCTTCTTTTCTTTTCTTTATTTATTCCCTTTTGTTGCCCTTGTTGTTTTATTGTTGTAGTTATTATTGTTGTTGTCATTGTTGGATAGGACAGAGAGAAATGGAGAGAGGAGGGTAATACAGAGAGGAGGAGAGAAAGATAGACACCTGCAGACCTGCTTCACCGCCTGTGAAGCGACTCCCCTGCAGGTGGGGAGCCGGGGTTCGAACCGGGATCCTTATGCCGGTCCTTGTGCTTTGCGCCACCTGTGCTTAACCCACTGCGCTACAGCCCAACTCCCGAACTCCCTCTATTCTTTAAATTTTCTCCCACTAAATTATGTGATAAAAGTCTAATTGATTGTATTTTTATTACCTGTCCTCTTTGTTACAGTATAGCTTATTTATGTGTCTTTTTCCTTCTGACTTATTTCGAAATAAGTTCCATTCATGCTATTACAAATGGCAAGATTTCATCTTTTCTTTTAGCAGAGTAGAGTTTCACAGTGTGTAAGTAACACATATTTATCCAAATATCTCCTGTTAGGCAATTGGGCTGTTTCCATATTGTACTATTGTATAAGATATTTCAATGAGCATAGTTCTTTCCAGATTAGTGTTTTTGTGTTCTTTATATTGTTATCTAGGAGAAGAACTTCTGGATAATATGATAGCTTAGTACTATTCCCCAGGGTCTGAACAAACGTACATTTCTACTAACACTGTGCCAACACTGTTCTTTTCACCACACATAATAGGTAAACAGACAGCTTTTGACAAAAGTCAACATATATTTATATTCAAAAACATTCAAATGTTGGTGTCTCTCACATTAAGCACACACATTACCATGCATAAGAACTGAGTTGAAGTCTCCACTCCCCATCTGCAAGGAGGAAACTTCAGGAGTCGTGAAACAGGCTTGTGAAGTGTCTCTCTTTCTCTATCTCTCCTACCCCTCTCTGTTTCTGTCTATCCTATCTAATAAAAAAACAAATAAAAAACTCTCAACAAAAATGGGAATAAGATAAGACATCTAAAAATATAAAGTCTACAGACAACAAACCACAGCTACCATCCTACTCAATAGCAAAATAAATAATAGTAGTTTTGCTTGAAGATCATTAACAAGGAGATTCACTCTCACCACAATTATTTAACATAGTATTAGAGTATTAGAAGTCTGAACCAGAAAAATTGGGCAAGAAACAAACACAAAAAGAATCCAGATGGAAAATAAGAAATAAAACTACATCTATTTGCACAAGATATGATAATGTTCACAAAACACTGAATAATCCATTAAAATTATTACAAACCATAAGACTATATAGTATATACTCAGGCTATAAACTCAATATAGGACAACATGTTGCATGTTGATATGTAATCAATGAATCAGAAGAAGAAATTTAACAAAGCAATATCATCAAAAAGAATTAAAGGCCTATTCCACCAGCTGCGGCCCTAATCGGGAGTCCTGAGGTTCCCAAACAGACTTGATGGGCCTAGAACTCAAATAAATCCCTCTCTCTATTGATATTTGTCATTTCTATCAGGAACAACATAATAAACCTCTTTTTGTGCCCCCATAAGACCTTGCCCTCAACCTGGATCAACAATGGTAGAGAATGTCCCATCCTCCAAAAGGAGGATGGACAACACACTCTATGCTAAACCTGAGGAAGATGGGTCAATACTGGGGCAGCATGGAATGTTCCTACTCATGACCACAGAATGTGAGCTCAGATCTAGAGGGACAAAGAGGTCACACAGGCTCCTAAGCTAATTATGGGCTCCAGATCACATCAAATTGATGGGGTTTACAGTAATATTTATACCCCTTCTCCATATTAGGGAGCTACTCTCTTTGCTGATCCAGCTTTCTGGCCCTTTTCCCAGCCATGATATCATCTCCCCAGACAATAATTGGGATCCACCTGCATATCAGATTTCAGGCTCAGGCTCAGGCAAACACACACACACACACACACACACACACACACACACACACACCAAAAAAAAAAAAAAAACACTAGTATAGCTACAGGCCCTTTGAAATATAAATAAAATATGCCTACTAGCTATCTACAAAATGGAGGACTCCCCAACTCTTCATCTGCACTATTCCAGCCTTTAGGTCCATGATTGTTCAACAATTTGTTTGGCTTTATATATTATCTCTCTTTTCAGTCACCAGGTTCCAGATGCTAGCCAGATGCCGACCAGACTTCCCTGGTCAGACAACCCCACCAATGTGCCTTGGAGCTCTGCTTCCCCAGAGCCCTTCCCCACTAGGGAAAGAGAGAGACAGATTGGGAGTATGGATGGACCTGTTAATGCCCATGTTCAGCAGAAAAGCAATTACAGAAGCCAGACCTTCCACCTTCTGCATCCCATAATAATCTTGGGTCCATACTCCCAGAGGGTTAAAGAATAGGAAAGCTATCAGTGGAAGGGATGGTATATGGAGGTCTGGTGGTGGGAATTGTGTGAAGCTGTACCCCTCTTATCCTATGGTTTTGTCAGTGCTTCCTTTTTATAAATAAAAAATTAAAAACAACAACAACAAAAAGAAATAGAGGCCTATAAATAAACTTAACAAAGGAAATGACTATTGAAAGACTATATTGAAAACTATAAGTCACTGTTAAAAGAAACAGAAAATATAGAAAATTGAATATTTTGTGCGTATAGACTGGAAGAATTAACACTCTTACAATGACCATCCTACGTGAATATCAATTAAAATGTTAACAGTATTAATCAAAATGCAAATAACATTTACTTAAATGCACATGGTGAGTGATAACCCCAAAGCTGAACTGATACATATCATTCCCAAAGACACATTATCACATTTTCACTGTATTATATAAAATTGGCTGTACATGCACTGGTTACGTTTGGGATTCTATCATTCTTTATTATTCTGAAAATGTTTGTTTTATTTTTGTCACCAGGTCAGACTACTATGCCAAAATCAAATGCTGTGCTTCATGTTCTTTCTAGGCTTCTTGGTTTCACATTAGACTATTATTTATTTGTCTTTTTCTCTTGTTAGTGTTCTAGTTTTCTTTTATTTAAATAGTTATCTGTTGTTTTCGACCGGTTATGTTGTTTTCGCTGGGCTGGCTTCACGGGTGGGTAACAGACGACCAGGGACTCATGGTTGAGCTGTAGGCAGTATCTCTTTATTCATGCAGGACGCAGCACAATCTAAGACGAGCTAAGCTAAACTCAAGGTACCCTAAAACTCACAATGCTGTCTTTATGTATACTTGCCAAGTAGGGTAGAAACAGGATGTGACATAAAGAGGGTGGAGAGAAAAGTGACTGGTGAAAATCAGAGTGTGACAAGGAGGGTGTGGAGCAGGCGAGAATCCTATCACTGAACCACCAATGCCCTGGAGGGAGGGTGGTGCTTGTTAACAGGGGTTATGTAAATAGAATGCAGTGGTTATGTAAATAGAATAGTGTTAAGCAGGGGGGATTTAAACCAAATGAAACAGAAGGGGTTTCATGCATACCAACAGTTATCCACAGAGGCTCACCTTTTCTCTTTCCATTTATATATCTTTAAAATAAGATGACAACTGTTGTTTGGATTGTGTGTAGAATAAAAAAAGGTTGACTCCAAGTGGGAGTTTTAAAACCCCTCTATGATTAAAAGCTTCAAGATAAAATATTTTAAGGTCTCACGAGGCCATTTGGAGAACTTTATATGTTTGCACATCTATCCTTCACTAAGTCTTAAGTGAATTTAGTAGATGCCTCGGTTGCAATTAGGTAATCTGCTACTGCTTTACATGAGCATTGGTATGAATAATAGTGGGCACTTCACTGTACTCAAGGCTGTTCTGTATTCTTAGATTCCCTATCTCAGTAGGAAATAAGCACTCCACCATACTCCTTAAAATTATTTCTTCAGAGTCAGCAGACATTAAGGAATGCTTGAGATCAGTCTAAGATGTGTTTCTTGTGCATGTTCCAGGAAGCATCAAAACATAAGAGATCCTTCCTCTGACTTTAAAGAGGCCTTCATCCTTCACACAGAATCTGCTAAGCTATTTCATGTGCCCCAGACTTTCCAAATCATTTCTAGGTAGAAAATGCCACGTGAAAACTTGTATCTGGAAAAAGAAAAAAAAAAAAACAAAAAACTAGTATCTCAGAAAGTGGCATAGAATCACTATCTTAGAGGAAGGTGGTAGTTAGTGTTTTTTCTAAGCAGGTTCAGAAACATGAGAAACTTTATGCAGATGCAGGGCTGAGGTTGAGTATAAATGTAAACACTGTGATACATGACCCAGAAGAAGGCTGATTTCTTGAGGACAGAATGTCATTATTCAGACAATCATAGATCATGACATTTTAAGGCCAGCAATATTTAAAATATTCAACCTCATTTCTCTATGCACTTGTTAGGCAGCATTTTCTGATTTTTTTTTTGTGGGGAGGGATCACATGAATGTTGTTCTCTAATCTCTTATAAGCTTCCTAGAATTATGTTAGAGTTATGAAGAAAGAGATATACTCTATCTATTTTACTGTAGAAGGCCTTGAATATTTACTTGTGTATTTGTTGTAGAGGACAGGAGAGAATGAGTGTTAGAAAGCTAACAGATAATGTCATGTGCAGCCCAGGAGGTGGCACAGAGAGTAAAGCATTGGACTCTCAAGCATGATACCCTGAGTTCAATCCCCAGCTGCCTATGTGACCGGATGGATGATGATTTGGTCCTCTCTCTCTCTCTGGGAAGATTTTTGAGTGGTAAATCTGTGCTGCACGTGGCTTTATTTCTCTCCTACTATATCTCCCCTTTTAATTTATTTGTCTCTACCAAAGAAGAACGTGGGGGAGGAGGAGAGGGAGGAGGAGGAGGGTGACAACAATGAAAGAAAGAAAGATGGGGTGGAAGAGAAAAAAAAAAAAGGAAAAGATGTCCACTGGAACTGCTGGATTCATGTGTAGGCACTAAACCTCAGCAATACCCTAATGGAAAAAAGAAAAGAAGAGAGCGAAAGAAAGACAGAAAGAAAGGAAGGAAGGAAGGAAGGAAGGAAGGAAGGAAGGAAGGAAGGAAGGGAAAAATAAGAGATGCCTCATTCTATCCCTGACATTGTGCTAAAGTGATACTCTTTCTCCTCTCTCTCTCTCTCTCTCTGTGTGTGTGTGTGTGTGTGTGTGTGTGTTTCTCTCTTTCTCTCATTAATAAGTAAACGGATCTTCTTTACAAAATAAAAACTATATTGAAGGGATAATATGCAGACATAAGCCCAAAGAAACAAGACCCATATGAAAAACAAATATAAAACATGGAAACACTTGATAAATGACAAATCTGCACTTAATGGTGATGCCTGTTAGGCTGAGTATGGAAGCAGGTAGATTTGGAAGGCAAAATCCCAGATATGCCAAGGAACTATAGGAGTCATTTTTTCCTTGGAAGTTAACTTGGAGGTAGGTTGCTTGAAAATCTGCTAAGGAAGATGTCATGCTTCTTTCTTTCTTTCTTTCTTTCTTTCTTTCTTTCTTTCTTTTTTTCTTTCTTTCTTTCTTTTTTTTTTTCAGATCAGTTTCTTGGATTTACTGTATGGTTGTTGACACATGGATGTAATTTCTCATCTCTCCATGATAGGTGTCTGCAACACAATCTCACACTCTACTTCGGTCGGTCATAGTCTACACATGGCAAGTTCAATGTAGGGGGTGACGTGCCGTTTTCATCAGGGCGGTACCCTCAGGGTTTATTGTCTAAAAAAAGTGAATCTCTCAATACTAACAAAAACTGGAACAGACTTCAAATAGCATGGGTATGGCAAAGACTACACACTAAAGTTCAAGTACCAGTTTGAGTACCAGCACATGGGAAGAATTTTTAGTAACAGACCAGAGGAATTTTTGGTGCTTTGGTCTCTCTCCCTCCCTGTGTTTCTCTCAAAATAATAAAGCCATGCAGCAAAGCAATATCATGAATACAAGAGACCCTGACTCCAAAAACAAAAGAAAAAGAACATCACTGGTTTTAGATGTTGGTTTGAGTGGGAAATGTTTACATATTTGGAGTAGGGATAAGAGAGTTACCTCCTACTGGTCTGAGAATAGTTTGTTCAACTGGACTTTCTTTCAGATGTTCCTAAGGTTTTGGATGTTCCTGATACAGTCTTCAGTGCTATGTTACTGTGGTCTGACTTTTTTGTTCTTTCTCTCTCAGGAGAAACTACCTATTTCATAAAATAAGCAAAATTAGTATTTTTTTTAAAAAGAAGCTAGCTTCTCATCTTACAAAATGGAAAGTCAATAAATACTACTCAACTAAAAGCTAAAAGCAACAAAGAAATAAATTTTAAACAACAGAGGTAGTTAATTAGAAATAACCTAGATATCAGAATAAGCAGGTAAAATTTTAAGTGATTTAATTAAACTAGTTTAAAGTAGCTAAAATGTGAAATAATTTTTTTTTAAGATGTAGCAAGTGACTTATATCAACTGTTATCCTTCAAACCTTGTAGAACTACTTGATTTATTTATTTGAGTATGTTAAACAAATGTAATGAATGCATTTTTGGAAGTGCCAAAATTAGGTTTTTCTTAATATTTAATGTTTTTCCCCTAAAATAAGGAAGAGTTTGTCTCCATCATCATCACATGGATCATCATCAACTTCACTATAGCATAATACTTCTAGTCTAGTGATAAAAAATTAAAATAGAGATAAGTTTAAAAAGACTATGAGAGTGGTCCGGGATATTGCACAGTGGATAAAGCACTGAACTCTCAAGCATGAGGTCCCAAGTTCAGTCCCTGGCAGCACATGTACCAGAGTGATTACTAGTTCTTTATCTCCTCCTATCTTTCTCAATAAATATATAAAATTTTAAAAGAAAAATATATTTAAAAAAAGACTATGTAAGATGTAAAAATGCAACTTTTTTGAGCTAAAGTATTATTCTTTGAAATAATATATCTATTGGAAAAAAATTTTAAAAGACAGTTTCCACTGAGATATATGCCAAAACCCGAAATCCCTAATTACAATTCCTAGTACAAGTTCTTACAGATAGCATTCCCAGGCTCCTTCACAATTTCTTCTTCTAAACATATTCTGTTAATTGGGCTGCTCTTACAAAACCAAAAGAAGTCAAGGGGACAGGGTGGTGTTACATCCAGTTCAGTGCACACATCACCATGTATAAGGACCTTGGTCCCCACCTGAAGAAGGGAAGCTTCATGAATAGTGAAGCAATGCTGCAAGTGTTTCTCTTTTTCTGTCTCTCTCTCTCTCCCCTTCCTTCTCAATTTCTCTCTGTCCTATCAAAATAATAATAATAATAATAATAATAATAATCTTGAATAAATATTAAACAAAGGAAAGAGGCCACAGGGACTGAATTCATTGTGCAGACATCAAGTAGTGACAATTAGCATTAAAATAAATAAATAATTGGATAAGGAGGGGGTAGTACTTTATTCATTCTTGAAGGTTCCGGGAAGGATTCTTTTTTTTTCTTTCTTTATTTTGCCTCCAGGGTTATCACTGGGACTCAATGCCTGCACTATGAATCCACTGCTCCTGGAGGTTTGTTGCCCTTGTTGTTGGGCTTGTTGTAGTTGTTATTGTTATTGTTGTCATAGCTGTTGTTGTTGTTGTTGGATAGAACAGAGAAATGGAGAGAGGAAGGGAAGACAGAGAAGAGGAGAGAAAGACCCTTACAAACCTGCTTCATCTCTTGCGAAGCAACCCCCCGCAGGTGGGGAGCTGGGGGCTTGAACCGGGATCCTTACACTGGCCCTTGTGCTTTGTGCCATATGGAATTAACCCACTGCACTATTGCCCAGTCCCCCTGGCAAGGATTCTGGCTGACTAAATGAGACAGAGACCTTTGCTTCTTGTCCCTTGCTTTTGAGTCAGTCTTTGTTCTTGAATGCTATTCATACTTGCCATATTGTCTATGTCACTTCTCCACTGGCACCTTAATTGTGGTCTGTGCTCATTGAGATAAATGAATGATTTTGCTGCTTATAATATTTAAGCATTTTCTTTTTTCTCTCTCAAATAGCAAACATTACAAGGATGCCCACAAGTTAAACATGCATGTGCTACGTATCTACTTGGTAGATAAAATAATTGAGAAGTATTTGCATTCTCTCATAGCTGCTTACAGTTCACCCCTAAAGAAAATTCAAAATAAATATTATTTTCAGACTTCCCAATTATTATATCTTCTACTTCTAAGTAAAGAAGAAGAAATCCCTTTAATATAGTCAAACTACCTTAAACCAAAACTCTATGTTCCATGGATATACTTTTGCTCTCTTATTGTCTAATGTCATTGCCAACCCTTGAATGTGTGGTGGTTCTACAGTTTGTCAGTGAACCCTGGCATTGGGTTGGACAACAGATATTACTATACAGATGGCAAACTGTTAGCATGTAAAAGACAAATGAAAATGAATATTGAAAGTGACAGAAATCAAATATTCACCTAGGCTACTATTATGCACCTCCTCTGCCTCTAATTGTGTAACTTAGGAATACTACAAAGACAGTCTGAAAGATGGATTTTCAGAATAATGTTTTAACCTTGGGAAAGAGCTCATGTCCAATCTCCTGTCCTTTAGATTCCAAGACCAAATTATCTCTATAAGCCACGTCTCTTTACCAATTTAATCTTATTTTAAGCATTCTATTAAAGCAAAGCTAAATAGACTTCCAAATATATTTTAAGGTATTCAGAGAAGAGAAAAACAAATAGAACAAGTAAGACAAGTCTATTTTGAGACTATAGGGTAGTAATTTGTTGAACAATTGGAAGTAGGAGAGCTACGAGAATCATTTGAAGGTTACATACCTGACTTCTTCACACATTGTTCCCCTAATTCTGGTCATTTTATAATGAGGAAGGAATTCCTTGATGATTTCCTTTTTAATTCTAAGAAGCCACCATTTACAATGATGTCCCCAGATAAATACTCCCCAGAATTAACATTATGTTAAGATAAACCTATGGAGGAATTAGCTACCAGTTAATATTAAATTAGTCTAGAAGCAGAGTGGGACTTTGGGAGTTTGATGAGAAATATTGGGATTTGATCAAATATATGTCTTCTTTCATAATTTTACTTTGGCTTTCATCCCAAAACAACAACCAAGTTAAGCACTAGTCATTAGGGTATTTTTTTATTTCATATTTATAAAAAGGAAATATTGACTAAACCATAGGATAAGAGGGGTACAACTCCACAAAAATTCCACCACCAGAACTCTGTATCCCATCCCATCCACTAATAGCTTCCTATTCTTTACCCCTCTGGGAGTATGGATCCATGGTCATTGTGGAATACAGAAGGTGGAAGGTCTGGCTTCTGTAATTGCTTCCCTGCAGAACATGGGCATTGACAGGTTAATAAATACTCCCAGCCTGTTTCTCTCTTTCTTCACTGGGAAAGGGCTCTAGGACACATTGGTGGTGTTGTCTGTCCAGGGAAGTCTTGTTGGCATACTGCTAGCATCTAGAACCTGGTGGTTGACATGAGAGTTAACATACAAAGGCAAACAAATTGTTGACCAATCATGGACCTAAGGGCTGGAATAGTGCAGATGAAGAGTTGGGGGTGTCCTCCATTTTGTAGATAGCTAGTAGGTATATTTAGTTATATTCCAAAGGGCCTGTGGCTATACTAGTTTTTTGTTTTTTGGTTTCTTTTTCCTTTTTCTCTTTTCCCCTGAGCCTGAAATATGATATGCCACTGGACCCAAGTTGTTGTCTGGCTAGATGATGTCATGGCTGGGAAAAGGACCAGAAAACTGGATCAGCGAAGAGAGTAGCTCCCTAATATGGGAAAGGGGTATAAATATTGTTGATTGTAAACCCCATCGATCTGATGTGATCTGCGGCCCATAATTAGCTTAGGAGCCTATGTGACTTCTTTATCCCTCTAGAACTGAGCTCACATTCTCTGGTCATGCTTCCCCAATATTGATGAATCTTCCTCAGGTGTAGCATAGATTATATTGTCCATCCTCCCTTCAGAGGATGGAACGTTCTCTACCATTGTTGATCCAAGTTGAGGGCAAGGTCCTATGGGGGCCCACAAAGGTGTCTATTTTGTTGTTCCTGATAGGAATATCCAGTAACAATGGAGAGAGGGATTTATTCGAGGTCTAGGCCCATCAGTTCTGTTTGGGAATCTCAGGACTCTCAGATTAAAGCCCCAGCTGATAGAATGGCCTGATAGTGACTAAAGAGTCATCCTTAAAGTATGCCAAACTCTTGACCTTATTCAGATTCTACTGTTTTTGCTTTGATAAGGTTATCTTTGGAGTGAGTGAGAGAACTGTAATAGGAAGTAGGTGAGGAAGGTATCTAAGTCTAAAAGACACTATTTCATTATGACTTGATACTGACTCACTACAGACCATTGTATATTTTTGCTTTCAGGTATATATTTTGCCCTAATTTATGGATACATGTGAATATATGCTCTTACAGGACCTGGTCTATACCTAGGTTTTGGGACTTCGTTAGGAAGTAAACCTCCTGGAATAGAATTAGAGACTACCATGAAAGGAAAGGTCTCACCCGAGTGATAAGAGTGAAGGGTTGACATTCCATGCCAAACGTCTCTGGACACAGTCTGAAGTGAAGCATACTGAGGTGGTACTCCTTGAATTGATTAGGTTGGGATCAGCGGATGCAATATAATTTGGTATGACTTGAGAGAAGCATGCAGGAAAGTGAGCCCCACCCTAGATGTTCCAGGACTGAGGGAACATATAGGCCCCAAAGAGGAAGTGGAAGGTTCCTGCTGTCTTAGGGTTTAAGAAGACAATAGATAGTTATTGCAATAATCACATTGTTTGGCAATTGGGTTAACTTTCAAAAATACCTTTGATAGGATTTGCTGTATCATAAACACCATCACCATATTTTATGTCCTTTGATATTATTTCTATATAGCTATGCCATAGGTTGCTTCTGTTCTCCCTGGACTAAGCTTTTAAGAGAGTCAACATATCAAAGACTTATCCTACTTATTAAAAAGTTTGAGACATTCAATCAGTTTTTCCCCTCTCATATTACTTAGTGATGTATATGACTAAAAATTAATAGGAATGTACATAAACACCATTCCCACCACCAAAAGATTGTGTCCCGTCCTACTCACCCCCCTCCTCCTCACCCAGGGTTTTTACTTTGGTGCCCTACTACAAATTTATTCAGATCCTGCTTTGAGTTTCCTTTTCTGTTATTCTTTCTCAAATTCTGTTTATGAGTGGGATCATCCTATACTCGTCTTTATCTTTCTGACTTAGCTCACTTAACATAATTCCTTTTAGCTCCATCCAAGATGGGTCGAAGAAGGTGGGTTCATTGTTCTTAATTTCTCTGTAGTATTCATATATATATACCACAGCTTTCTCAGCCACTCATCTGTTTTTGGGCACCTAGGTTGCTTCCAGGTTTTAGCTATTATGAATTGTGCTGCTATAAACATAGGTGTATACATATCTTTGGGGGTGGGTGTTAGGGAGTCCTTGGGATTTATCTCCAGGAGAGGAATTACTAGGCCATATGGAAGGTCCATGTCTACCCTTGTGAGAGTTATCCAGACTGCTTTCCACAGGAATTGGACTAATTTACATTCCCAGCAGCAGTGTAGAAGTGTTCCTCTGTCCCCACAGCCTCTCCAGCATTTGTTGCTACTGTCCTTTTTGATGCATGCCATTTTCACAGGGGTGAGGTGATATCTCAGTGTTGCCTTTATTTGCATTTCTCTGACAATTAGCGACCTGGAGCAAATTTTTCATATATTTGTTAGCCTTTTGGCTAACCTCAGTAGTGAATGTTCTGTTTATACCCTCTGCCCATTTTTGGATAGGGTCATTTGCTTTTTTGTTGGGAGTGATTTCTAGATGTCTTTTTCTTCAGATTTAGTGTTTGCATAAAGAAATGCCACTGATTTTGGTACATTGAATTTGTAGTCTGACACCTTGCTATATTGCCTAATAACATCCAGTAGCTTTCCACTAGATTCTCTGGATTTTTCTATGAATACTATCGTATCATCTGGAAATAGTGTGAGCTTGACTTCTTCCCTTCCAATCTGTATTCCTTTGATTTCTTTCTCTTGCCTGATTGCTATGGCAAGAACTTCCAATACTATGTTGAAGAGTAATGGTGACAATGGACAGCCCTGTCTAGTGCCCAATCCGAGGGGGGTGCTTTCAGCTTTTGTACACTGAGTATGATGCTGGCTATAAGTTTGCTATATATGGACTCCACTATCTTGAGGAATTTCCCATATAGTCCCATTTTTTTTTTTTGTAGTGTCTTGAGAATGAATAGGTGTTGGATTTTGTCAAAGGCTTTCTCTGCATCTATTGAGATAATCATGTGGTTTTTGGCTTTGCTTCTATTGATGTTGTGAATTAAATTGATTGACTTTCATGTGTTGAACCAAATTTACATTCCTAGGATAAATCTCACTTGGTCATGATGAATAATCTTTTTGATGTGCTGCTGTATCCGGTTGGCCAGGATCTTGTTTAATATTTTGGCATCTATGTTCATCAGATATATTGGTCTGTAGTTTTCCTTTTTGGTTGTGTCCCTATCTGCTTTTGGTATCAGGGTGATGTTGGCTTCATAGAAGGTGAAAAGGAATGTTCCTGTTTCTTCGATCTTGTGGAAAAGCTTTAGAAGTATAGGTATAAATTGTTTCCTGAAGGTTTTGTAGAATTCATTTGTGAAGCCATCTGATCCAGAACATTTGTTGTTGGGGAAATTCTTAATCACTGTTTCAATTTCTTTGTCTGTGATTGGTGCTTTTAGGTTTTGCAGTTCTTCTTGGTTCAGTTTTGGAAGGGCATATGTTTTAAGGAATTCTTCCATTTTTTCCAGATTCTCTAGCTTGGTGGCATAGAATTCTTCATAGAAGTTTCAAATGATTTTCTGGATTTCTGTGTTGTCAGTTGTGATATCTCCTCTATCGTTTACAATTCTATTTATTTGAGTCTTCTCCCTTTTTTTTTTTTTTTTTTAGTTAGTATGGGTAGGAGTTTGTCAATCTTTTTTCTTTTTTAATTTTTCATAGAACCAATATTTGGCTTATTTTCGATGTTGTTTTCCCCTGTATGTGACTTTTTGTTTTTCTCTTGCAGCCTTTAGGATCCTTTCTTTATCCTTGCTTCTTTTCATTGTAACTATGATGCGTCTTGATGTCTTCAGGTCTCTGTTGATTCTCCTTGGGACTCTCTGGGTCTCTTGAATCTTAATGTCCTTTCTGTTGTTTAGGTCTGGGAAGTTTTCTTTTATTATGTCCTCTAGAATGTTTACTTCCCCTTCCTCTCTTTCTTCCTATGGAAGGCCAATTATATGAAGGCTACTTCTTTTGAGATCATCTCATATGTTTCTGTTGTTGTTTTTAGTGTCTTTCAATCTCTTTTTGAGCTGTCTAGCCCCTTGGTTCTGGTTCTGGGGTGGGTGGGAGGAGTGAGCTTCAAAAATAATCAAAAGATTTCCTTTCTTTTTCCTCTATTTCCTAACCCAAGAGTGATCTATAGGACCCCTCCTTGCTGTCATACTTAGGACCCCTTATTCACCCTCCTGCTGAAGGCCCAGTATCCTACCCTATCTAGTGAATCCTAGGTCACAAGCCACTGCTTGTTGGAGTTCACACCAGCAGATGCCTCCAACTCACCATCTTGGCTCCAAAAAAAAGACAAGGCTTTTTTTTATTATTACTTCATTTTCTTTTTTTTTATATTTATTTTATTTATTTATTCCCTTTTGTTTCCCTTGTTGTTTTATTGTTGTAGTTATTATTGTTGTTGTCGTTGTTGGATAGGACAGAGAGAAATGGAGAGAGGAGGGGAAGACAGAGAGGAGGAGAGAAAGATAGACACCTGCAGACCTGCTTCACCGCCTGTGAAGCGACTCCCCTGCAGGTGGGGAGCCGGGGTTCGAACCGGGATCCTTATGCCGGTCCTTGTGCTTTGTGCCACCTGCACTTAGCCCGCTGCACTACCGCCCGACTCCCATTACTTCATTTTCTATTGTGGGCTTTCAATAGTTTCTGCAATGATGACTTCACCTTGGGGAACACAAATGGAATACAGGCCATTCTTGTGCTTGCCCAGTTAAAGACAAAATACTAATTTGGGGGGGTATATTACTCTGTAAACACTTCATTCCCCCACCCCACTCCCAAATTTCTAAATTCCTGAAACTACTTGTGAAATGGTGAAAACGTTAAACTAACATTTCACCATACCTAAAGAACTGATTCTGTGGCTGGGTGGTTGCTGTTTAAATACACAAGGTCTCTGGTTCAAGCCCCCAGATCTCTCTCATCCCTACAGGGCGGAAAGCTTCAGGAGCAGTGAAACAGTGCTACAGGTGTCTCTCTTTCTCTTCTTCACTTTCAATTCCTCTTTACCTCTGTTAAATAAACAAATTTTTAAAACTTTTTAAAAATAGCTAATTTTTTTCTTAACCAATTTTAATAATTCATCATTTATAGTCAAACTAGGAAATGCAAGAGGATCATAGCCTAGAAAGATCCATATTTTAATCACAAAATGTTGGTGCCTTAATCAAATTCTTTTGAATAAGATGTGTGTTCAACTATATATCTGTGTTCTATTTAGAAAAGAAATAGGGCAATGACAATTCACTGTGCATTTATGACATCTTGAAGGCCTGGGCAGCCCTGTTAGTCAAATACCCATCATGTTTGCCTCCAAATGTCTGGACAGCCACACTGAGAAGGTTAACTAAAAATGAGTAAGGTTTTCCATCTGCTCAGGGCAGGTGTGACTGTCTAACAACTTTGGGGCAGAGCAGGTTTGCCTACAAATGAGCAACTAAACAAACACAAAAAAATAGTTTGTCAGTGTGTTTTGGACTTCTGAATTGTGGATGACAGATTGTAGACCCATATTTTTATTGCCACTATATATGTGGAAGGCTTTGAGAAAAAAAAAAGAGAAAGAAAGAAAACTAAACTAATATATGAAGTAGTCATCTTACTTTCCAAAATACTTCTAAAGAATGTGAGGAAACAAAACCCAATCAATTTGTGAATAACTTTTGAATATTGTTCTTACAAGTACTATTATTCAAAAGATAATAATTAAAGCAAGCCTAACAATGACAATTGAGGTCTGACCTTGGAGGTTCATAAAGTGTAAAACAACAAAACAAAATCTACTTAAGCTGCAGCTTGTATACAAGCAGTAAACCTCAGGGAACTTAGTAACAAATATCTCAAAAGAATAAAGTATACTCCAAAAACACCCTTAATTGTCCATTAAAATTAATGCAGTTTAACAAAAGAAAAAATTAATCACCATAATACTGATAGTTACAAATAAAGCCCAATTTTATAAATAATTAGATGTCAGGGTTATCTTGATGTGTTCCATGTCAGGGTACCCTGAAATAGTCTAGAGTTAACTGAGCCACTATACAGCTAATGAGGCACACTCTAGAATTTGTGTGACATATCCTTTGGTCCTCTTGACATGCTCTAGAATTTGTTTAGCTTTTTCTAGAGTTGTTTTAAAGCTAGTGTGATACGCTCTAGGATTTACTGTTACTAGATCAAGCCATTAGAAATTAACAGAAAACAAAGCCTAGTTTCTGCAGAAAACTAGTTTTCTTTTTCAAACAGAGACTAAGTCATAGGGAAGAAAAGAGTGGAATTAAGGTTGACAGACTTACTTTGTGTGAATAAAGTTTGGAATTATTTATGTCAAAATATTTATAAGGTCTCAGCCCACTTGGGATCACAGAAAAGTAATTTTCACAGACGAAAGGGAAACAATACATCTTTAAAACAATTGCAGTTACAAATTGGATATCTATGCTGAGATTGACCTTGCATAATCTGGGCCTGAGAGTGGACAGAGCTTTCAATGGTGTCTCTTGTGTTCATGATAAGGAAGGCTCAGTTTTAAGACTTGCCATTTCATAGACCCAAATTCCATACAAACACAAACATAAAGATTTAAAACAATCACCAAGCTCCCGTGAGTTAGAGACTGGGATGAAACTTGGCTGTGGCTCAATACCGTGACTTCCACTCAGCTTTTAAACTATTTTTAACTCTGTTATAAAATACAGTGCACTGAGAAGCAGTGTTTCAAGTAATGGTCCGCTTAAAATACTATAAAAGAAGTGCTAGACATACCATCTGGAAAATCCAAAGGGCAAAATGAAAAGGAAGAATCACAAAAGGATGGGAAGTGTGCAGCAGACCTGTAGGTTACAGAGATGGAACAGGTGGCCAGTGGAATCTGGTGTGATAAACATCTTAAGTTACTGAATTTATCATGAGGACATCGTGCTAATCACAAATGCAAAGGAAAGTCAGACAAAAGAAAACACACACACATGCACATGTACCTCACACTCCTTGACTTTGCATAGTCACCAGAAAAGATATTTGTGTGGCTGCCAAAACTGCATGTTCATATTTCTAGGACATAGAGGATCCAGGTGGTTCACAAATTTTTTAAAATAATTGTACCTGAGAATGTAAGATGCTATCACTTACATAAAGAAGCAACAAAATGGTGTCATTTGGTATAGTTTATAACTTGTCACTTTATGTATTTATAGTCATCTTGCTGCATAATTTCTAATAACTTATTGTAAGAGACCCTTCAAAATGAAATGATGCCTTGTCTTGATTTTTGTTTAGGTAAAATTAGCAAATAAAAAAGGCAGAGCATTGTCACTTGCAGTCTAAAGCAAACTTGAATTCAAGTAGAAATAATCTGATTCTCATATGAAACATTACCACAGTTTTCTGAATTAAAAGGTGATGAAAACTCAACCTTTTCCAAACCCTCCATTTCTGTCATAAGTTGTTGTATAAGAACTTGAATCAAGTTAGAGAACTTTTTGAAAGCTTAAATAGCAAATGTGATGAACTGAGTAGGCTCCTAGTATTAAAGTGACCTCAGGCATATATAAAATAGAAAACATTAAAGATAAAAACTAATGTTTCTAAAGCTATTAAAGTCAAAATATGATTACTTAATGTTGAGGTAAAACAATTACTTCCTGGAATACTTTAGGAATCAGAATTCAGGACAATGGAAAGTATGTGATTTGACGTTAGTACACTGGTTCCCTCTGCTGCTCTTCAAACAAGAGGAAATTCCAAGATAACATTAAAAAAGAGAGTTGTTATTTGAATCTATATAGAAGAATCATTGAACACTAGTCAAAGAATTTGATATTTAGGCCAGTTAAATTAATGTTTGTTGACCAGACCCCTAAAATAGGCAAAGTCTTAACCTAGAAATAGACACAAGTAAATGCCATATATAGGGGTCCTTCTCACCAAAAGAAATGACTAGACATGCAGTGATAAGCAGTATTGGATATAGAAGGGAATTTAGATGGTTACAAAATTTGGAGTGGACTTGTAAGGCTAAAATCATTACCAGTAAGTATCATGCAGTAGCCATTTTATATATTAGAAAACTGATCTTTTTCTCCTGTGCTAAATATGAATATCCATGGGTCTGAGATCAGCTTGATGAATTTTACAATTACTGTTACTTGTATAATTTTTCCATATGTGGGAGCTTCTCTCTGCCCTGACCCAGCTTTCTAGTCCTACCCTCAACTCTGATGCCATCTTCCCAGACAATACTCCTAACCCACCTGCATGTTAACTGGTGGGTTCAGTCAAAAATTAGTTAAGACATGGGCCCCTTGGAATATACCTAAAGTAGACTTCCTAGCTTCTTCCAAAATGAAGACCCCAAATTTCATCTGCTATACTTTTACCTTTAGGTTCCTGATTGTTAAATAAATTGTTCTACTTTATATCTTAGTGCTTTTCAGCCAACAAATTGCAGATACTTTCATGATGCCAAACTGACTTCCCTGGGAAGAAGACCTCACCAGTGTATCCTAGAACCCACCTCACCAGAGCCCTCCCCCACTAGGGAAAGATAGAAATGGGCTGGGAGCTGGTGCATGATGGGCCTAGACCTCAAATAAATCCCTCTCTCCATTGTTACTGGTCATCTCTATCAAGAACAACAAAATAGACCCCTTTGTGGGCTCCCCATAGGACCTTGCCCTCAACTTGGATCAACAAGGTACTTTGAAAAGACAAATGTAATTATTTTATTGAAAGGAAGTAAGAAGTCTGAGCACCACTCTGTCCTGGCATATGTGGTGACAGGGACAGAATCCAGGGCCTCACTCATGCAAGTGTTGCACTCTCTCACTGAACTACCTTCCCATCCACAGAACTGGTGTTTTTGATTGTTTGTTTTGTTTTTTTATTTTAATTTTATCTCATTTTACTGAGAGAAAGGATACAGAAAGAGAGAGAGAGAGAGAGAGAGAGAGAGAGAAGAGCACTGCTTAGTTCTGCTACTTTGGGGGATAAAACATGGGACCTATGAGCCTTAGGCATGAGAGTCTTCTACATAACCACTAGGTTATCTCCCAAGTCCTATAAAATATGCATTTTTTGAAAATTGCTATAGTTACCAAAAAATCAGACTCAGAGGAAGCAGAAAGGGCCGGGCTTGAACTCAAGATTTTTGAACCCCAGATGATGTACTTTTCTAAAATTATAATGCATCATGGGTGGACATGAAATGACTTGTCCAAGATCACACAGATACTGGATGACAATGATGACTATCAGAGAGCCTGAATATTCTTCACTTTTCTAAGTAACAAGTCACCCAAGACCATTTTCTGTTGGGTTTTGTCTTTTGCAGTTTATATTTGTGGTCATAGCAGTAGATGTTCAGCCTCACTATGAAGTCTGTCTTTTTAATAGTGAGCTATCAGGTCACAGCATCAGTCACTCTGTTATGCAGAAGACATTTTGCTAGGCAGGAAGGAGCAGGACTGCTGAAATCAAGTCTGATTCTCAATGGAATAAACAAAGGGTGGCAGGGGCGGAATGTTCCCACTGATTCCAGAATGATATGAATGGAAGATAATTTAGTTCTACTACACTTGACATAATCAAAATGGAATTCAACATATTTTGTCTTAAAATTTGGTCATCATCTAAAACAGGGATCAGTAAATTTTTCTCTCACAAAGAACATTTGAATAGTTATAACATCGTTTGTCTGTGATACAATAATTATCAACTCACAAATTGACATTTAGTATTGTTTTAAGAAAGCTCCTAGATTTATTGAATTTTGAGTCCTGCCTGTGGTTGCTTTGGAAGTCAGACTAAACAATTTTGTGAGCCATATATAGTCCTCATTTCAGAGGTTCCACACTCCTGTTCTGAAATTTTGTTAGTAAACCAACAGTATAGTATCACCTGGAAGCCAGTTAGAGATTCAAATTCCCTGGTACTACTCAGATCCATTTATACACCAAGACAAAAGAAAAGAAAACAAAAATAGGGCAGGGTGTGGAGAGAGTATTTGTGGCTTTAGGTGGTTCTAGAAAAGCTCTTGTGGCTTCTGTACATTTCCCTCCTCCATATTGTCAAATCTAAGTCACATACCCATGGCAAAGCAACATACAATACAAAATGAGATATTTGACTGGACCAAAATATTCTTAATTACCTCTATCTTTGTTTTAAAATGTAGCAAATTTTAATTCACATTAAATAACATAAAGTCCTCCATAAACTCTCTGACCTTAAAAAGAAAAAAATAATAATTAATTGAATAAAAGCTCTAAGAAACAAGAACAAGAACAGAAAATAACACAATGTGAAATTTGGACTAAATGGAGTTCCTAGGGACAAAATAGGTCAAAATATAGGTGATTATGGCTAGTGAAATAAGAGATAAAAGACAACTATTGGATGATTTAACTCGCATGTGCATACTAGAGAACTGATACACATTAACTTGAAAAAACAACAGAAGATGAAACAAAAGAAGAGAAGGAGGGGGAAGAAGAAGAAAAAGCAAGAGAAAGCAAACTGTTCCTAAAACTTGTGAGAACTTTGGTGGTTATCTTTGGAAAGTAGGAGGGTGGGGACAAGAACACAGAATGGTAGTTGTGGGTCTGTTCAGGCAGTGACTCAGCAGGTTTAGCACACATGGCACTAAACTCAAGGACCAGCTTAAGGATCCTGGTTAAAGTGCCCCCCTCCACTCCCCAACTGTAGGGGGGTTCTTGCTTCACAAGCAGTGAAGCAGGTCTGCAGGTGTCTATCTTTTCTCCTCTTCATCTTCCCCTCCTCTCTCGATTTCTCTCTATCCTATCCAACAACAATGACAGCAGTAAAAACAACAATAATAACAATGATGATAAACAACAAGGGCAACAAAAGGGGAAAATGACCTCCATGAGCAGTGGACTAGTAGTGCAGGCATGAGCCCTGGTGATAACACTGGAGACAAATATATATAGTCCACTTATTAGAACATGCTAAGCAAAACCACAATGAGATACTAACACCAGTGATAATAACCTAGAAAAAAATTAAAATTTGTGGGAATTTGTACTGGCATAGCCCCTAAGGAAAACAGTATAGATAATCTTTAAAGAAATAAAAATATAAATATATTTTGACGCAATAATATTACCACTAGGTACATATCCAAAGGACATGATAAAACTAATTTAGACGGATATATATAAGCCTTTGTTCATGTGCACTCTTCATAACAGTCAAAATATAGAAGCAAACTACTAAGTGCTCATAAATAGATGATGACTACATAATGAAATTATGAGATAGATATCTTCAAATGGAATACTAAGTGCAAATAGGTGATATTGTATCATTTGAGATAAAAGGTATGAAACCAGAGTGTCGGGAAATTGTGAAGATGTGGTTGAGCTTGGCAGGGCTTGACCTGTATTTCCTGTCAGTATTTCCTGTCTGTATTTCCTGTCAGTCTCTGACAGGAGGTTGAGCAAGGAGGGACAGTAGTAACCCCAAAGGTTTGCCTCATCCTATCATACTCCCTGCCTCACAAAGCACCCTGCATTCCTGATACTATGACCACTAGATAAAAAGGGGGAGATGTCAGGCATTATGCCGGCTCCCCCTGCTCCACCCTGCATTCATGATACTATGGACTATTTACATAATCACTGTTTTGCCTGAAAGATCCCCACCCATTCCATTCCTTTGATCTATCTTCTTTCTACCTTGAGACCCTCCCCACCAGCAGGGTAACATTAATTCCACCAGTTAAAACCCTCACAACAGTTGCTAAGGAAGAATCTACCTTCCCAGCCTGCTTTTGCCTTTCTCCACCCCCTTTCCTAGCCATTTCCATTTCCGACTTGCCACTTCAGGTTCTATCCTATAAAATTGTTGTCTCCCTGATCAATAAAGACATTGCATTACCACTTCGCCACAAGTTCAAGGCTCTCTCCTGTGTGCTGAGTGAGTAGCAGCCCAGGCTGGCTCTGGTCAAGTTCTCTCCAACCCAGAGAGCACATGCCTGGGAAGAGGCACTCCCATGCTAGCCTTGCACCAGAGATGATTACATTAGTAAAATAAGTGGAGGTAAAAGAGTAGATGATTTCACTAATGTGGAATAAAGACAACAAAACATAGGTACTTGTGACAAAATAACAACAAAATAGTAACCAAACTGTATGTTAGAGTTTTTTGTGAGCTATTTCATTTATAAGAGGTAAGAAAGAGGTTAAGAAGGATACAGGTCTTTGGTGGTGAGTACCCTAGATCGTACACACATACCATATCCTTACATTCTTATAATCTTTTTATTTTTTTATTTTATTTAGTTACTTTTTTGCCACCAAGATTATTGCTGGTTTGGTGCTAGCTAAGAATCCACTGCTCCAGGTGGCCATTTTTTTTCTTTTACTTTTTGCCACCAGTGTTATCACTGGAACTTGGGTGCCAGCACTACGAATCCACTTCTCCTGAAGCCCATTTTTCACTTTTATTTTTAATATTTATAAAAAGGAAACACTGACAAAAACATAGGATAAGAGGGATACAACTCCACACTATTCCCACCACCAGAACTTCGTATCCCCTCCCCTCCCCTGATAGTTTTCCTGTTCTTTATCCCTCTGGGAGTATGGACCCAGGGTCATTATGGGGTGCAGAAGGTGGAAGGTCTGGCTTCTGTAATTGCTTCCCTGCTGAATATGGGTGTTGACTGGTCTATCCATACTCCCAGGCTGCCTCTCTCTTTTTCTCGAGGTATGTATGTGAATATAGTAATACATCATAACCAGATATAACTATAAAAATATAGTCAGGCTATATTTTTTCTAGGAATAGGACGTAAACTCTGACACCAACTTCCCAGATAGTATTTTTAGTCCACCTATATGTTAGCTATCAAGCTCAGGCAAAAATTACTAAAGTCATGGGCCCCTTGGAGCATATCTAAAATAGATTTCCTAGCTTCTTCGCACTGGAACACCCCTAATTTCATCTGTTCTATTCCTATGTTTGTGTTCCTGTTTATTAAACAATTTTGTCCTGCTTTACATCTTACCACCTTTCTGCCACAAAGTTGCAGGTGCTACTGTGATACTATCCTGACTTTCCTAGGTAGATAATCTCACCAATTTGTCCTGGAGCCCTACCCAACCAGGGAAAGACAGAAACAGGCTGAGGGTATAGATCAACCTGATAATGCCCATGTCCAGTGGAGAAGCAATTACAGAAGCCAGACCTTCCATCTTCAGTACCCCGTAAAGAATTTTGGTCCATACTCCCAGAGGGATAAAGAATACGAAAGTTTCAAATGGAGGAAGTATAACCTGGAACTCTGGTGGTGGGAACTGCTTGGAATTGTACCCCTGTTTTTTATAATCTTATTAGTCATTATTAAATCACCAATAAAAATTAAAAACATTCAAAATCTAATCAAATAATAATTAAATGGATGAATACTCAATGAGTTTAAAATTCCCTTTGATGAGACTTAATATTTTGTCATACTTTGAGGAAATAAAATAATTTGTTAATCAAGTGAAAATAATCCAAATCATGCTTTTTTGCAACATATATATATATATATATATATATATATATATATATATATGCTTTTTCCCTAAGTATCATTTAAATAACCAGAAGGAGACATTTTAAAAGACATGAATTCAATACAAAAGGGCAAAAAGGAGCAGAGGCAAAGATTGCATGGTTATTTACCCCAATTTGCTTGGGACTATATAAATTTATGCCTGAATACCTACTACAGATATGAATAGGGAGTCTCACGTTTCACAGTCAATGGTGCTTGGATATGGTTGACAAGTTACTGAATTATAACTAGGCAAAAACAAAGTCATATTTTCTATAAAATGAATTTTAGGTAAATGAATGAAGAATCTAATCTGAAAACTGAATTTTGAATGGCAATGAGGAAAGAAAATACCCTGATTTACAATGCTGAATCTCTAGGTGTCCAAGGAAACAGTGGTGTTGTTATCTCTGGAAGTGGGCCTAAGTATTACTAGCAATTCTACAAACAAACACTGTCCCCCACAGAACCAAATCTGAAGACCTCATTCTTCTTCCCTACCCTACATTGTCGTAATGGTTTCTAAACCAGTTCTCTTGTCTTCTACCTTCCTTCTAGAGTCTATACTGTGCACAGAAATGACAGCAATCTGCACAAAATAGTGGTTAGATCACATCACTCTATGTAAAAATCTTGAAAATGCTCTTTAGTTCACACACACAGACAAGAGTCTAAATTCTTAAAATGACCTCTAAGATGGAAGTTATGCTCTGCTATACACACACTTCTCCTAAATTGCTGACCCCCTGACCTCCTTAATGACACTCAGAGAAGTAAAACTTGCTTTCTTTTCGCGGTGTGCTTTTTCCCCAGGTTGCAACAAGGTAGTCAAACTTCCTTGTCCTCCACTTTCAAGTTTTTATATTAATGCTACCCCCTCAATGACCCTGCTTCTTGGACCCTATTTATAAGTGCATACCACTACTACCCAACCTACAAGCTCCTGCTGCCTAGTACCCTGGAGAATTTTATTACACTATGCATGCACTCAGAACATTCTCTCCTCTCTTAAAATTCAATCTTCAAAGACATGTCCATAATTTGTGGCCTGTTTCTCTCAACTACTATGTAAATTATTATTATTATTATTTAATAGTCACTAGGGTTACCATTCCCCTGGGGCTTGGTGCTTGCACATCATAGAAAGGGAGAGACAGAAACCTGCAGTACTTGTTCCACAGCTTGTGAAGCTTTCTCCACCCTCGCATTCCAACAGAAATGGGGAGCAGGGGCTCAAACCTGGGTCCTTGAGCATGGTAATGCATGTGTCACCACCCAGTTCCCTACTATATAAATTATAAAATCTTCTAAGGGTTACATGTGCTTGAGCACATAGTATGAAGTGCAAGGACCCGTGTAAGGATCCAGGTTCAAGTCTCCAGCTTCCCACCTGCAGGGAGAACACTTCATAAGCAGTGAAACAGATCAGATCTGCATGTGTTTATCTTTCCTTTTCCCCTCTCCTCTCTCAATTTTTCTCTGTCCTATTCTATAAAATAGACAATGTGGCCACCTGGAGTAGTGGATTTGTAGTGCCAGCACAGAACCCCCGGCAACAAACCTGGAGGCAAAAGTTAAATAAATAAATAATGAGAGATAGGGGTCTCTGCTTTGCTCATTGCTGTTACCCAAGAGTCAAGATAATGCAAATAACATAGTAACTGCTCAGTAAGTGCTATTTCTACATGTGTTATTTTGTTAGAATGACATCTGAACAAGAAGCAAAACAGAACTTTTTCTTCTCCCTCAACCCTGGAACCCCATTGCAAAACTACTTCCTTTCAGCTGGCAAAGATTAGAAATCATTGTTCTGAAGATTGCCAAACAGAGCCACAGATATTACTTCTTTACTGCTATGAAACACATTACTGCAAATTTATCTGCTTAAAAAGTGCACATTAATTCACTTACTGTTTCCCTGGTTCAACAGTCAGCTCTTGAATTAGTTGGTTCTTCAGTTCAGGGTCTCTGCAGACTGACACTGTTAGAAAGACAAGGAAAGAAAACTTGTCCCCTCAGGCCTTGTGAATTACACAAATTTACATAGAAAGAGACTTGCATATTGGTGCACACCTGAAACTGGACCATCAAAATTAGTCTGACCTTTTGCCCTCTTAAGAAAACTTTGAATTTTCTGTACCCATAGCCAGAGACCACTCACGTAGCTGCACCAGCACAGAATGAGTCAATTTCAAAGGAGATGGAGGTGGGATTAAAGAAGACCATAAAAACAGAACAGAAATGTGTTTGAACTGTGGCCTTTTTAAATTGTTCATTTTTAGAAGAATTCTCTTGCAAAGTACATTTTATTATGGTGGGGTAGATAACATAATAGTTATGCAGAGATATTCATGCCTGAGGCTTCAATGTCCCAGGTTCAATTCCTGCACCACCATAAACCAAAGCTGAGCTTTCCCATATATATGAAAAGAGAGACAGAAATTGAGAGACAAGGAGGAGATAGAAAGGGAGAGATAAACACCTGCAGGGGGTTAAGCCCCCGGCTCCCCACCTGCAGGGGAGTTGCTTCACAGGCTGCGAAGCAGGTCTGCAGGTGTCTTCTCTTTCTCTCCCCCTAACTGCCCCTCCTCTCTCTATTTTTCTCTGTCCTATCCAACAACTAAGACATCAACAACAACAACAATAACAACAACAACAAACAACAAGGGTAACAAAGAGAAAATAAATAAATAAATAATATAAAAAGTTTTTAAAAATAATAATAATAACCACAACAGTGATAAAACAACCAGGGCAACAAAAGGGAAAAAATAGCCTCCAGGAGTAGTGGAATTGTAGTGCATGCAACAAGCCCCAGTAAGTAACCCTGGAAGCAAAAATAAATAAATAAATAAACTATTACAATATCACTTCACTATTCAGGAAACTATCCCTGTAGAAATGGGCTTAAGCCTGAATCTCACAGTAACATATAGGCTTTAATAAGTGAGCACTGCCTGGCCCCCCAAAGCATTATTATTATTATTATTATCATCATCATCATCATCATCATTATTATGAGGTGGGGGATGTACTACCTCCTAAATAAAGTTACTCTTAATTATTTTTCTAGTAAAATTTTAACACATAAATTGCTTCTGTAGTCTCTGGATATTTTCACATTCGGTTGAAACTTTTCTTATTCATGTAAGAAAATGAAAAACTTAAATGGTTTGTGAATTACCAAGCAACAGACACAAGGTATTAATTGAGTGGTAGTTTCACCTGAGATTTGGATTGGCTTCATAGAAAGCAATTAGAAACAGGAGAAAGAAATCACATTAAAATGATTTGTTAATGATCTTATGAGAATTGTAAGGGAACAGGCGGTAGGTAGCACAGCAGGTTAAGAGCACATGGCACGAAATGCAAGGACCAGTGTCAAGATTCCAATTCAAGTTCCTGACTCTTGACCAGCAGGCAAGTGACTTCGCAAGTGGTGAAGCAGATCTGCAGGTGTCTATCTCTAGCCTTCTTCACCCCCACCCCTGTCTCCCCCTCCTCGCTCGATTTCTCTGTGTCCTATACAATAACAATAACAGCAACAAAAATAACAATAACATGGGCAACAAAAATTGGGAAAAATTTGCCTCCAGGTGCAGTAGGTAGTGCAGGCACTGAACCGCAGTGATAATCCTAGAGGCAGAAAAAAAAAAGTGAACTATATATAAGAACAAAGAAAATATCTGAATAGCTTTAAGCAGAGGTTATGCAATCAAATTTTCCTCTTATTCAGGCTCTGACTTTAGCATTGAGGTCCTACTGTGGAAACTCAGAAGAATCTACTTTCTAGGTGTAAGTAGTAAATGGTTTCTTTGCTCAGAACAGTGACATTTTAGTTGGAAAGAAAAGACACACTAAAGAAATGAAAATAGCAGGCATGATGTTAGGTCAAAATCACTAGAGGTGATCACTATGTTTCCAACTTGCCACAATTATGAGGATGGTGGTGTCATTCAGTATGTATGTGGAGGGGAGCACAATTGTGGGAGAAGCTGGCAGAAAAAGTTATTCAGGAGGAAAGGCAGTGAGTTCAGTTCAGACAGGAGTTGGGGTGGGGGGTGGGGGGTAGATAGCTTAATGGTTATGCAGAAAGACTCTCAAGCCTGAGGCTTCAAAGACACAGGTTCTAGAGCCCCCAACACACGCGCACATACACACCATAAACTAGAACTGAGCAGTACTCTGGTAATAAAATAAAATAAAATTCACTGATTATAAAAAAAGATAAATGAACTCACAGACAGGAGTTTGAAACAACTCTGACACACTATTGGAATACTGTCTAGGTGTTTGGTCAGAAAATTGGAAGAGATTTGGAAGGCTCCCACATTTAAAAAAATAATTTATTAATTAAAGATGGTTGGCATGGTAATTATTATGTTTTAGTTTTTTTAATCTTTATTTATTGGATAGAGATAGCCAGAAGTGGAGAGGGAAGGGGGTGATAGAGAGGGAGAGATACCTGTAGCACTGCTTCACCACTTGCAAAGCTTTCCCTCTGCAGGTGGGGACCGGGGGCTTGAATCTGTGTCCTTGTGCATTGTAATGTGTGCTTTCAATCAGGTAAGCCACCACCTGGTCTCCAGGATCCCACATTTTATTTGTTGATAAAATGTATAAGAACCCTAGAGGAAATAGAGTACATACATAAAGTTATAGATCAAGAGGTGACCAAAAATGAACAGATGACTTGTGCTTTTCTAGTCTTTACTTGAAGTATTATCCAAAAAGTAAATGAATATAATATGGAGAGAACAAAGAAGAGAAGCAAACTGATCTAGAAAAGCCAAAACATACATAATCTACCCTTTAGTGGTAAATTTGACATATGTGGTCTCTAGTAAATCATTTAATTTGTCCTCAGGTTCTAAGTTGGTAAGTGCAGCTCTTAATACTGATCTGCCTCAAGCAGATGTGGTGAAATCAATTTACCATTTCAAAATATTGAAACAAGGGACCTAGTGGTGGTGTACCTGGTTGAACGCACATGTTATAAAGTGCAAGGACCTGGGTTCAACCCCCTGATCCCTACCTGTAAGAGGAAAGCTTTGTGACTGAGGAAGCAGTACTGCAGATGTCTGTCAGTTTGTCTGTCTCCCTCACCCTCTCTATTTCTGGCTGTTTCTTTTTTTATCGGTTTTTCTTTTTTAAATTTCTTAATCAGGAGATTAATAGTTTGCAGTTGACAGTAAAATACAATAGTTTTTACATGCATAACATTTCCTGGTTTTCTACAAAATAATTCAGCCCCCACCAGGTCCTCCTCTGCCATCAAGACCTGAACCCTCCCATCCACCCAGAGTCTTTTACTTTGGTGCAATGCACCAACTCCAGTCCAAATTCTGCTTAGTGTTTTCCCTTCTGATCCTGTTTTTCAACTTCTGCCTATGAGTGAGATCGCCCCCATATTCATCCTTTTGTTTCTGACTTATTTCATTTAACATGATCTCTTCAAGCTCCATCCAAGATGGAGTGAAGAAGGTAATTCACCATTTTTAATAGCTAAGTAGGTGGTGTGGGAGGTGGCGCAGTGATAAAGCTTTAGACTCTCAAGCATGAGGTCCTGAGTTCAATCTCCAGCAGCATATGTGCCAGAGTGATGTCTGGTTCTTTCTCTCTCCTATCTTTCTCATTAATAAATAAATAAAATCTTTAAAAAAAGCTGAGTAGTATTCCATTGTGTATATATACCATAACTTACTTGATTTATGATTCTAGCCAATAAATAAATAAATCTATTTATTAAAAATATCTTAAAATAGCATGAAAAAATTCATTATTTTATTATTGAGACTATAATACACAAAGATACCAAGAGAACCCAAGAAAATAAAACAATACCTTTAGATGCTATATCTGGTATACAGGGTTGTGAGAAAAATAGTGATAATTAATGGTGATTAAAGTAATTTTGATGAAAACACCTGGTTTCCCCTCGAATCAAAAAGGCATGGTGCTGGGACAAAAATAGACACATAGATGAGTGGTATAGCATTGAGAGGCCAAAAATCAGCCTCCACACCTACAGTCAATTAATTGCTGACAAGACTGCTTTTTTTTTTCTTTTGAGATTGGTGAGTTCATTGTGAATTTTGGTTATCAGTCCTCTGACATTTGACACATGAAGATTTTTTTCCCACTCCATGGAACCTCCCTCTGTATTATGGTAGTGACTGACTTTGCAGAGCAGAAACTTCTTAGCTTTGTGTAGTTCCATTGGCCTATTTCTGCTTCTGTTTTCCTTGCAATTAATGTCAAGTCAGTGAAGATGTTACAAAACCTTATATGGAAGAGAGTTCAGCCTATGTTTTCTTCTAAGTATTTTTTATTATAATATATAAATCTTTGATCCATTTGGAGTTAACTTTTATATATGACAAAATTTAGTGGCTGACTTTCGTTCTTTTGCTTGCTTCAACTCATTTTCCCTAACAGTGTCAAATATCAGAAGATTGATAACTAAAACTCAGAATGAATTCACCAATCTCAAAAGAAAGAAAGAAAGAAAGAAAGAAAGAAAGAAAGAAAGAAAGAAAGAAAGAAAGAAAGAAAGAAAGGAATATGGTTGGTGGAGGTGGAGGGTGGGGGGGTTATAGACAAAATCTTCCCCAAAGAAGAGATTCAAAGTTTTCACAAACTTATGAAAGATACTCAGTTACTGTTGATGAGGGAAAAGCAAATCAAAACAGAAGTGAGGTACCACTTTATAGCAGTGAGAATGTCATCACAATGCACAAAGTCTCGTATTCAGGCCCCCAGTCCCCACCTGCAAGGGGAAAGCTTTGTGAGTGGTAAAGCAGGGCTGCAGATGCCTCTCTGTCTTTTTCCCTCTCTATCTCTCTTGATTTCTGGTTGCTTGTATCTAATAAATAAAGATAATAACAATGTGTAGCTAAAAAAAAAAAAAAGAAAAGAAACACCAACTGTTGGAGAGTCTTTGTGGATAAAAGGAGTCTTCTGTATTTCTGATGGAAATGTAAGTTGATCCATCCCTTATGAGAAACAGTTTGGAGATTCATCAGAACTCTAGAAATAGATTTACCTTATGATCCAACAATTCATCTTCTAGAGATCCATCCAGGGAGAACAAAAATGCATATATGAATAGATTTATATTTATCAGTGTTCATAGTAACATGGTTTGCAATAGCTCAAATTTGGAAGCAACCCATATGGCCAATAACTGACGAATGGCTAAGGAAGTTGTGGTATGGATACAGAATGGAGTACTATACAGATGTCAAAAATATGTGGTAGTTTCCTTTACAATAGCACTATCAGAACTTGAAGACACCATATGGAGTGAGGCAAGCCATAAATAGACCAATACCAAATGATGTCACATATAGGTGGAATGTAAGAACAAAAAAAACTGTATGGGAAAACATAAATTGAAACTTGGGTTGGGTGTGGCGTATTGCACCAAAATTAAGGATTCTGGGGAAAGAGAGAGCGGTGGATTCTTATGAGTCTCTTACACACCAGTCAAGGGGAGATAAGAGCATTAAAGACTATGTGTAAACCATTTATCCCTCAATAATAATTGACATTTACAACCCTGTCTCTCTTCTTCCTATAGGAATTCTCTAATTTATATAGACCAGAATTTTGTATGGTATTATTGCAGAAATATTTTAATTAAGTTAGTGTTACTTATTTTTTGTGACATCGGACATCACACGTGGTGCCACCGGGGTCTCACTCATTACTTCAGAGTCAGTATTTTTCATTGTTATTTAGGAGAGTGAGGAGAATGGGAGTGAGAGGGACAACCCAACACTGGAGCTCCCCCTGGTACTGTGGCATCTCCTATGTGGTGCCATATATGTGAGACCCAGGCTGTTTGCATTGAATGACATGCACCATAAATGAGCTATCTTCTAATCTGAATATCACAAGACTTTTGAGTACAGAGTGCAGGCTTTTGTGAGGACTCTTCTCTCAGCTGGGACCCTTATGTGCCTATTTTTTTAATATTAGAAGCTTCACACCATGAGGTGGTGCTAAGGGGCCCCAGGTAAATGTCACTGGTGATTTCCTAACTGAGAAGTTCTACACATGCTTTCATTTCTTGTTTTTATTTAACTCTCCATAGCATTTAACTTCACTAATCAATTCCTTCTTCAGGATACCCTTCCTGCAATTTCTGTGTGAGACACTGTTTTACTCTCTTGTGACCCCTCTGGTCTCTTTCTTGACTATAGTAGTTTTGCAAAGTGTATTCCTATTTTATTGTTCTTCTGACAAAGCCTACATCTAACAATAACAACCAAAAAAAAAAAAAAAAGGGCAGAGTGATTCTTTTAAGAGTTTGTCAGATTTTGGTACACCTCTGTTCAAAATCATTTCATTAACAATGAAAGCAGCCCTCAGAATTGTTCAAACTACCTTACCAGGTAGGTCTTTTCTTCTATAGGTGATTTTACAACCCATTTTCTAGTGCTTACTCAAGGGCTCCTCCTTAAAACCTCACTGTTAAACCCCAGTGGGTCCTCTCTCAAAACAGACACAGTCACCCACCTGTATCATCCCTGCCTAGACACAGATATTTTCACTATTCAGAGAGGCTGTATAGTCATCTTAGTAAGATACTTCTTCCTTTGTTGTCTATCCCTGTGCCCCCTTCTTCCTGCTTGATTTTCCACATGTGCTCTCCCCTTTTTGCATATAAAATAACTTAGTTTACTCTGTGCCTTCCACTGGGATTTGGCAGCTGTGAGCTAGATATTTCATTCTACTCACTGTTGCATCTCTCAACCCAGAGGAGTGGTGGGCTGCACTTGGTAGGAAATTCAAGAAATTTCTGTTGGACAAAAGAGATTTGAAAACATATTTCAGAATTGAGAAAATAAATATTTGGCTACCCAGAAATCCAATTTTCATGAGATCCTTGTCAGTTAAGATTTTATTAAACTGAAACCTCCTATTCTTCCCACATTTCAGGTGGAATGATTTTGTACTGATAAACTCTGGAAGGCATTTACCATTCATGACATTGTACTCACAGGATAATATTTCCTTAAATATGGAGCCATCTGTCTCCAAACTTATGGGATACTACCGTGTCTTTGTATTTTGGGGTTCTGTCATCAAACTGCCAAGGTCACTGTGCAATGGATACATGTCAGGTTTCTTTATTTCTAGCTTTTATTTTTCTCCAATTAATAGTAAACTAGACCAGGTATGTTGAACTTTTTAGCCTAGTTTCTTCATTGGTAAAATGAGGTTTGGGCTGATTGAACTGTTACATTCCTTCTAGTATAAAGACTGGTTTTAAAGCACAATAAACCATGATCAGATTTAGAATTTATATCTAGTCCCTGATTTTCATGGAATTTTGTAAAAGTAGAAGAGCACAAGTACCATAGAGAAGTGTCATCAAAAAAATAACTAGGCCTAACCTAAACCATCTTTCACTCAAGGAGGTCTTGTAAGGGTAATCTAAGCCAGAAGTTCCTTATATAATTCAATCATGGCTCAACAGTGACCTTTATTAGCCACTGAACTTGACTTGACCCAAGCAATTCACATTTTTTTTCCCAGCTTATTTCCAAAGAGATAGAAGTTCAGGAAAGGGAGTAATGATGAGTCTTTATTATACATTTCTATTGTCTTCAGATTTACTATCTTACTCTTTCTCTGAATCACTATCTCTAGACTCAGAAGAACTATTAATGGCCCTAGCAAGAAAGGACAAAAAGAGATACCTATAGTTTAGTGAATGCTTACCAATATCAACTGCTCTTCATCCTAAACATATTGGTTTGTAATAGTGCTGCTATTTCTTTCTTCTTTTTTTTTTTTTTTTTTTTTTTGGCTCCAGGGTTATTGTTGGGGCTTAATGTCTGCACTATGAATGCACTGCTCCTGGAGGCTATTTTTTTCCCTTTTTGTTGCCCTTATTTTTTGAAGTGACTCCCCCTACAGGTGGGGAGCCCGGTGATTGAACCAGGATCCTTACACTGGTCTTTGCACTTTATGCCATGTGCGCTTAACCTGCTGTACTACTGTCCAACCTCCTAGTGCTGCTACTTCTTTCTTTCTTTCTTTCTTTCTTTCTTTCTTTCTTTCTTTCTTTCTTTCTTTCTTTCTTTCTTTCTTAAGTCTTCTTCATAGAAGAAAGTCTAACTGGCTTTGTTTTCCGGAAACTTGGAAAGTCAGGGTTGGTTTTGCACCTATTATATACTAACTTCAGATTTTAGAAATATTCTGCATAGGAAACCATGTTTTTATATACTAAGCAGTCTTTTTAAGAAGTCTTCTTATAGCTAGAGGAGACTTGATGTCAACCAGCAAGGATTCTGAAACTAGAAATTTACTGCCCACTACTAGTAAGTATGTGGCCTAACTCTGCTAATACATTTCAATGATTATTGCTGAAGGGGGAGAAACAGGAAGAAGAGGGAGAAAATAAGTGTATTTGTTACCATGGAGATAAAAGCATTAAATTATAAAAAAAAAAATCTGGATTTAATAGCTAATTAATTCAGCATACACCTTCATTTATTCCCTTGGGTCATACTGCTTAGGTTCTGAGTAAAACTCAGGAAGTAGTCTATGGGATCTATATTCCATTGACAGAGAAGACAGCCATCAATGATGGCATCTCATTGAGTGACAGTGTTCTGCCATCCCAACCCATTTTCATGTAGCAGTCTGTCTTCTTTTCTTATCTCCTAACTTCCTCTTGTCTTCAGGACAATATTTTATAGAGCACACTGAGGGAAAGAGGCTAATGATAGTAAGACTTTAAAAAAATAATTCATGAAATTTTGCTATTTTGAGTGGGTCAGAATGTGTTGCTAATCTTATAGATAGTCTTATTAGGGATATAGAGAAGCATTCTCTTTACTTTTTCCTTTAAGAATAATTAGCCTGCACTTAGTGCAAAGTGCAAGGACTGGCGTAAATATCCCAGTTTGAGCCCCTGGCTCCCCACCTGTAGGGGAGCCGCTTCACAGGCGGTGAAGCAGGTCTGCAGGTGTCTTTCTCTCCCCCTTTTTGTCTTCCCCTCCTCTCTCCATTTCTCTCTGTCCTATCTAACAATGACGACATCAATAACAACAACATTAATAACTATAGCAATAAAAAACAACAAGGGCAACAAAAGGGAAATAAATAAATAAATATAAAAAATTCAAAAGAAGAATTCGCCTGAGCTTATGTGATTCAAAGATATCCTGGTGTTAGATAGAGATCTAGAGGTGGGCCAGCAAAATAACTCACCTGGAATTCTCCAAACTTACCAGGTTCACCCAGGTTTAGGGCCAATCCTTCCAGCACTTGAAGAAACTGTGATGCTGTGGTATCTTTCCCTATATCTGTCTCTGTCTAACAGTGTTTCCCTGGAGCGGTGAAGCACCAGAGATGACTACCACCATGGCAACAAATTGTGGGATAAAGTTAGTATGGGTAATAACATAAGAAGTTGCATGAACAGGTTGTCTCAGATATTCTATTAATAAACTCTTAGAGAAAAATCCCTTGAAGACCAAGACTATGAAAGAACTTTCCTGTTCTAGGAAAGCTGGTCCTTCAAAATATTTAACTTAATGGATATACACAACTGGGGAAGTAGCTCAATTGGCAGAGGATTAGACTTACATTCTTGACCTTCCTGTTTCTATCCCCAGCACTGTACCAGAGACAGTTTTCTGGCTTTCATTCTCTCTTTCCCTCACTCTGCAGTGTTGTCATATAAGTAACAAATAGCTTTGAAATAAAGCATCATACTATCTGAGGAGATAGTGTAGGTTTTTACTCAACATACTCTCATGTATAAATCCTCAGAGGCTAAAGGTTCAATCCATGGAACCATCATAAGTCAGAGAGATGAATAGTAGTTTGGTCAAGAAATTATAAAATAAATATCATGGATATAATGAAAATGTGAAAATATGTTTGTTGGTTCATAAAAAGTCTAAAATTCATGACATAGGATTTGACCCTTAATTCAAAATAGAGAGTATACTGCACTGGGAGTAATAGTATTGCTTTAATGGGAGGACTCAAGTCAGAATTAGATTTAGTGCAGCTTGCATTGAGTTGGCAATGGAAAAGGTATCTGCAATGACCACTTTCTGTGGCAAAACTTCAGAATTTAGCTATCATTATGGAAGCTGTGGAGAAACAGCTCTCAAGCCTAAATTAAGCATTATGAAGACTGAGCAGTATAGATGGATTGTGGGAAATCCAAATGTCCCTACTCTAGGTAGGAAAGGGAGAAGATAAAAGCCAATGTTAGTTTTCAACTTGTTGTATACTAGCTTCAGGCTTTAGAAATAATCTGTGTAGGAAGCCATGTTTTTCAACACTAAGCAATGGGTGACTAAGAGAAGATAACGTAATCCCTAGCACAGAGGTGAAATTATGTTTAAAAAAAATCAGTTTTATATGGGCATTAGAGCAGAAAGTTAGAGAAAGTCAATAGGAAATCTAACAGCAGTCAAGTTTATGGAAAGCTCTGCTTGTCAGTCTAGGACCACTCAGAAACTGGTGTATTATGATGGCATTGAAACAATTTGAATAATAATAATAATAATAATAATAATAATAATAATAATAATGTGAAAACCTTAACTGTAGACATTTGGACACTCTGCAAATAAAAGCAGAATGGAATGTTTCTTCTTGAGTGGTGTTTAATGAAGACTAAACTTATTTTTCAATGTAATTGGGAAAGGAGTACATGTAAAAAAATAGCAGTCACATCAAAGGCAGCATAAGCTTGGAAACCTTGACATAGTTGCAAAAGAGGGTTCAGGATTCATGGAGACAACTTCTGATTGAGGTCATAAAGACATCCCCAGCAATGAGCCCACACTCATAGTCCCATTGTGGGAGGGTGGTACATATGCTAACCATAACATTCTGATAGAAGAAAATGCTTTTATATTGTGAAAGATGAGGTAATATTGGAAGTAAAATATAAGTAGGCCCCACCAGTGCACAGAGCATCAGTTTTCTATTTATGTCTTCAATTACATTTCATGCACAAAAATCATAGGTGATTTTCTCCAAGCCTAATGGGAGTTCAATCAAAAACCGTCGGTGGAAATAAAAGCAGGTTCTTGATAAGTGGCATCAAAAGCATGTTGTATGGTTCTAATTGTTTAAATTGTTCTTTATCTCATGATCCATTTTTTTTTAAAGTGTAAGAATGATGATTGAGGGGCCAGAAAGACAGTCTTTCTTCCTGAAGCAGTGGCAGGGGATTTCAATGGTTTTACAGCTACAGTAGATGACTCTGCCTAAAATGTACAGAATTATGCTGAAAGGCAAAAGGAGAACAGTTTAAGAAATGGTTAAAGCCAACCACATGAGAGATAATGGTAACTTCCACGGAGAGGAGGAAGCAATATTTGCTGAAGAGTAGAGAGAGTAGAGAAATGTTTGTAAAGAACAACTGAATTTTAGAAGTGAAATGAATGTGGAAGGTGAAAGGGAGGAACATGGTAACAACAATATAAATAATATGAATGACAGAACAATGAATGATTTCTGATGTTTTCTGAGCGTTTACTTTATGTCAGGGAGACTGTCAGATTTTTTTCTTCACACTCTCATTGGTATTTCATCTTGAACATGGAATGAAAAATTTTATTGCTCTCTCCATTTTAGAGATGAGGAAAATGAGATGTCACCATTATTCTTGTCCATTGCACTTGGCAGTTACACTACATGTTAATGTGAGTTTGAGCAAAATGAAAATAGTGTAGTTGTTTTTTCTACACTATATTTAATTTAATATATAAATGGTTTCCTTATTTAATCCATGTAAGATTATTAATGAGATATTTACATTATTTTCCCATAGTAAACCTTCCAAAAGCAATGTGCCTTTTACACTTAGGGCGCACCACAATTTAGATGCTAACTTTTTATCAGAAATAGTTTATCTGTATTTAGATGTCATAAAATTTAGAATTAAAAAAAATGATTCACATTCCCAAGTTATTATAAACACATTTCATTTTCTTTTGATATCTAAATTGAGTTTCAACCCTCAAATTTAAATTGATGAGCATTAAATGCAACTAACTGCCCAGTTCTACAGTGATTCTAACTTAGCAGTCACATCTATAAGTGACTACCATATTGGAAAACATAGACCAAGGAAAAGTGAGCACTTCAAAACACTCTTTTCATCATAAAATTCAATTCTGGGATAAATGTCCAAAATATCCTGAGAACCACATTGTATACATCTCTGAGTGACATATCTTTTTACTTTTCTAACCTAAGTTCTTCCCCCTTGTTATGTAAACTCTGAGTTGGTGGCTTTCCTGCCCCTAGAGCACTGAAAATGTTTATTCAAGCTCATCCTTGCAGAAATATCTTTCTCTATTCACACACTGTGGTTTTCTCTTTACTCTTTGTAATTCACCTTAACTGTCTACTGCATGTATAGGAATGTATGGTCTCCTAGAAGCCATCTTATTACTCAGACAGCACCATGAATATGTTTATATAACTAACCCTGTAGTCAACAGTTTACATTCAAAAAGTGTTTTGAAGCAACCTGGGAGGTAATATAATGGATAAAGTGCTGGACTTTCAAACATGAGTTTCTAAGTTCGGTCCCCAGGATCATAAGCATCAGACTGATGATCTGTTTTTCCCACTCTAATTAATAAGTAAATAAATTTAAAAGTGAATAAAAAATGTTTTGGAGACTTCCTTCATGAAAAAAAAAGTGCTGTAATGAAATTCTTACATAGGGTAGTGTTGACAGCCTCTAAGTCTTATGCACTTTGGAAAAGAATAATTTATCTTTTAGAATTCCAAGTAAGATTAAAAATAGGTGGACCCACTTAGAGTGGCTTCACATGTGAGAACTACTAGCCTGGCCAGAGTGATGGGTGCAGATGATGTTACTTAAGGGAGTTATAGAAATATTTAGACAGTTGTCTTGAAGGTCTTGTAAGGAATTAGAGAAAATTACAAATCAAACCATGTATAAAAGATAGTTAATTCTTTATTAAATTAAATGAGGCAACACTCAGCATTGAATGTCTATATGGGGGTAGAAACTGAAAATTAACTAAATGACATATAGAGAATACACTTGTTGAAACTCCTCTGTGCCAGTAGTCTCAGTCAGTCTTCTTTGACAGTATACATCAGCACAGAAGTGCCCTGGGCTCAAGCATTCCCTAAGGTCAATCAGCAGAGTCAACATCAAATTGCAACCAATGTCTGAAAGGAAAAACATCTTCATTTTCCCCCCATTTTTATTGAGAGACAGTTGGTATGCATCCCTATATAAACTTTTGGGTACAGCATGATGGATCAATTTCCATACATTGAGAAGTGATTACCACATTAGATTCAGCTAACATGTGTCTTCTCATGGAAATACATTAAAAAGAAGAAGATAAAGAAAAGGAAAAACATTCCTTCTGATGCTCTTATGATTTCCTCTTAGCAACTTTCCTGTTGACCATGCAGCATGTTTCCTGTAGTCATCAAACCATACATCACTCCCTTAATGATTGTTTATCTTGCACTAGAACACCCAGCAGCATCTTCTTTGTGACCTTCTATCCATCTGTCTGCCAGAGGTGGTACCCTGGTCTCATTCATCCTTTCTATTTTCCTCTGGAGCAAGGGTAAACCCTTTTCTGGGTGAAGCATGGATAGTCTCTGGAGAAGTTGCCTCTCAGCAAAGTAATGCCCACGTTGTTTTGTTTCCTCAGCCCTGGAAAGCTCCACTTTCCTATTTACCCAGGGTCACCCTCCCTCTTGGGTCCAATAGTTGAGCTCTTAACAGTCACTTTCTTGTAAGAAACAGTGTTTCTTGTCTGCTTTTCCTCCTTTGTCCAGGACATTGCTCTGAAGCTTCCTTCTCATGGCTAGGCCCTTGCTTTGTCCTTACACCAAATGAAGGACAGGTTGCTTTTTCACTAGTAACCTTTTGTCAACGTTTCTAAATGCTGAAAATATCAATCCTTGCTGAAGTCTGATGGAATTCTTTAAGAACAAAACAACAACAACAAAAACCTGTGGTAAAATAGTTTCAATAGGATTCATCTTTCAGAAGGGCCATGGCAAGGTCACATAAAGTAAGGCTGTACATACTCTGTTTAGACTGTAATACTGGCACCTCAGACAGTGCTCAGAAAGTAAACAGGGTGAGTTTCAGCAGATCTGCCACCAGGTGATATTCAGCTGAAGGCACAGAGGCTATTGGGCTTTTGAATGGAATAAGAAATTCAGATTCAAATCACTCTGAACAGTGCCCATATGTCCCGGATTGACTGGGACAGACCTGATTTCAAATATTCTGCCCCATTTTCAGAGCATGTGTCAGACCATATGTCCACATTTATGTTTAAGAAAATATGGTATTCATTTCTTTAACAAGAAAGTAGACCCAAATCCTGAGGAACCACTCCTGAATCTAAATTCTACCTCCTTCTTTTCTTTAAAGAGCAAATGCAAATGGCCAGCGTTCCCTCAGGGTAAGTGCTGAGAGAAGCAAGTAGGGAACTCGAACCAGGGCAGGTCAGAGGGGCACATGGCATGTGCAAATGAGCTGTGTGGGACTGAAATCATGATCACAAGTTAGTCCTCTTGTGAACTGTCCCCCAAATACTTCTAATTGCTGACTCTATTTTCTGAATCCTTTTGAAGAGGTATGTACCTACCACTAAAATATTGCTCAATTTACCACAAAGTAAATAGATTGAGTTTGCCTTTAAACATGATTAGCTGACTATCTTTAAGTGGGCAGAAACCCTCTAGCTTCTCCAGCTATTTATGTTCATTTACATATAATAAAAATACAAAAATTGTATTACAAATAACAAAAAAATGACCACTTTGTTCTCATTTCAGTTCATTACACATATTTAATTTTATGATGTCATTTTTAAAATTACTCTTTTACAAAAAGGAATCATTCTGGAAAGAACCACTATAAATGACATAGCATGGTCATGTATGGTAAGGGTCCATAAATTTTTCTCTGAATTCTGAAGGTCAAAATTTAATGCCATAAGGTAGCTATGCCAGTTAGCAAAGGTCCCAAAATACCAATGAGATACATCAACCACCTTGAAAATGTGTATTCATATGAAAACAAAAATACCATGCCACCATTAGGTTACTGTTCAACTATTTCAACACAAGATTTATGACCTAGTTCAAATGATGTGTTATAATTTGATAAATTCATATCTGTATTTATTGAACAATGTCTATTAAAGGAAAGTTGAAAATCTGATAGAGATAATCTAATTATAATATCTAATTACGGAAAGAAATAAATCACTAAAACCAGCTTAATGAGTCTTAAATACTAATTAATATTCAGAGGAGAAGCTGAGATTTTGACACTCCAGTCATGCGGTAAAAATATAGGAGCACCTAAGCATGCAGGATGTTTTGTCATTTTGAATTTGAAATTCCTCACACCTTCTGCATTGTTCAAATGAATGCTGCCTTCTTTGAAGCTTCTGTTAATCATGGTCTAGACCCATTACTAAAAAGCTATTAACAGCATTCACCATGTGGAAACTCTTAGAGGGAATGTTGCTAGTCTGTTGGAAAGGGAAGCTAGGGGATGACATTAAGTGGGGAGCATTTTTTTATCAAGAGAGGTAGAAATAAAGAGTAGCTTAGTAGGTAGGTGATCTGGTAACATATACTTAAAAATTAATTAAAATATTCTGTCAGGCATATCCATTAAGGCTCTTTCATAGCAGAAGGAACACAGAGGCTCAATGACCACACACAGTCCAGTCTACAGTTTTGAGTCCTTCGGCAGGGACATAGTGCAATCTGCCCTTGTGTAGAATGGAGATGCTACTACTAAATCTTTTTTTTTTGTTTTAGGATTAGATAGTTGGTATTTGCAGTTCTGGTAGAATGCTGGAATGGTGCTCTGCACAGTTAACTGCTTGACAAATGTATTACTTTACCTGTCAGGTAGTACTCAACCATCTCCCACTCACAGCTACATCTAATGACTTTAGTGTTTATTTCTGCATGACCATATGTGTTGCAGATTCAAATTTGCAAAAATCATATCCCTGATTAACAAATGGCTGCCTACTGCAGGAAGCAGGAGCGAGTGAGAAAAGACAGGAAGAGTTACTCAGATATGTCAATAAAGGGGCATGGGAGGGAGCATGAGAGGAATGATTTAATGAAACAGGAAGCTCAACTCCACATCAGCATGGGTGAGATACTTCTTCAGGCAACTGATGCTAATGCTGTCAAAGGAATCATCACAGTGACATTGATCCACAAGGAAAGACTTGGTGACTATTTTGACTATTTTGTGAGTTTGCCAAGAACTTGGGAAAAGTAGCTTTTGTTTTAAACTTCTCTAAAGCTCAATTTAGGTCATGCCTGGCAGCATCCCCAAAACCAACTTCTTCTCCATCACTTCCATGCTCCTTAGCAGCCTGAAACAGCTGATCTACAAACAACAGATTGGAGGGAGAGTGTCTCTGTCTTTGCCACCTGCTTCACATCTAGGTGTCACAACTACATAGCTGATCCAGAAGAAATTTTGGGATCCTACAAAAAATGTCTAGTACCAAGACAATTCCTCTCAATAATACTCACTCACTCTAGTCTCACTATGGTTTGTGTATAAAGTAAAATTTAGATAGGTAACTAAGTAAGGAGCTTTAAGAAATGATGTTTTATTCTCAGGCTCTCAATTAGATGAATAAATCTAATTTCAGGTAGGTAGATGAAAGGTATGGTTCTGAGCTTTTATAACTCTGTGACAAGTCACTACACTGAAACCTAACACTCTTCCCTCTAAAATTTTGGACAAGATGGACTTTTAACTCCTCTACAGTTGTCTAGATCTACTTATTACTTCTTTCTATTAATAAGTGCACATATCACATAAAACTAAGGCAAATTAAGAACATCAAATGACAACACAGATTATTCTCAAGAACTTCATGGAATCCAACATTCCTAACTTCAGAGATAGCATAGTCAAAGTAATGTAACATCAAAGTCCACTATGAATGTGGACCACTGCTCTTTCATCTAATGACTTTTCTTATTCCCACATTTTTTTTTTGGCCTCATTGTCCTTTCTAAGCCCTTGTTCTAAGAGGATTCCTCTTCTCTCTATCCCCTGCCATTTTTGCCAAACAGATGCTGATATTTTCAAGATTATTGCAGTTTATAAACATCTTGGGTAACTGTGTTTACCTATAGCTTTAATTATCACCTTCAAATGAATAATCTCCCAAATTTATTCACTTACTAGGAATATAAACCATTTTGCCTACCTACAAAATAATTTCACCTAGTGTATTATGCCCATTAAAGTAAGCATATTAAAACATCAATCATTATTTTATGTTCCAGATCTTTCCTAAAAAACAGACATTTTGTCTAAATTGCCACTAAAATTTAAAAAAAAAAAGACAGAAGTACATTCTAGAATTTGCACTTTTTCCTTTATGATCCGAATCAGTTGATTCCAAAATCTCATCAGTAATGTTTTTGACTGGTAATAAAATGTTCTCCTACAGTCTATTATCACTGCTATCACTACTGTTTGGACCATATTATTTCTTTCCTTTAGTACAGCAATGCCTTACAGAATTATGTTCTGTCTCTTTGTCATTACATGAACTTCTAAAGTAAGATTCCAAAAAGCCCATTTGGTTATGTAACTTCAAGTCCCTCAACTTTTCCCATTCATCCTCAAGAGGAAATGCAAATTCCATATAGAAGATACCTTCCCTTTCAATATCTTGGTCCCATTTTTAGTAGAATATCCCCACCCAACAAGGGTCATGAATTAGATATCCTGTACCAAGCAATGTGGTGGAAGTATTTGATTCTACATCTATGTTAAGAATTTTCTTCCCTTATTCCTTCCCTGAAGAAGAATCTATAATAACTTGATTACTTGAATCATAACCCCTGGAGCATTCAGTGTAACTACCTTTTCTTTTCCCTTTGAACTGAATTCTTCTTGAGAGAAGAATTTATGCATCAATCTGTTTTCAGCATAGGAACTAACTCTAGGTGTTCAATGAATGCATATTGAATAAAAGAATAAAAGTAAAATGGTGGGGGTACATAGCATGATGGTTATGCAAAGAGACTCTCATGCCTGAGGCTCCAAAGTCCCAGGTTCAATTTCCCACACCACCATAAGCCAAAGCCAAGCAGTGCTCTGAATAAATAATAATAATAATGATAATAATAATAATAAAATAATGAATATTTCATTTCATTTACTTAAAAAGTTTGTAGAGTACCCTGTATGTATTAGTCAGTATTCTAGGCCTCAACTATCGCATTATCTAAATCTCAGATACAGAAAACAATGAAGATTTCTTTATTATTAATATCATAATTTATCTGATAGAAACAGCCAGAAATGGAGAGGAAGGGGGTTATAGAAAGGGGAGAAACAGAGAGTTAAGCACATGTGACACAAAGCATTAATGGACCGACATGAGGATCCTGGTTCGAGCCCCCAGCTTCCCACCTGCAGGAGAGTCGCTTCACAGGCGGTGAAGCAGGTCTGCAGGTGTCTATCTTTCTATCCCCCTCTCTGTCTTCCCCTCCTCTCTCCATTTCTCTCTGTCCTGTCCAACAACGACATCAATAACAACAACAACCATAACTACAACAATAAAACAAGGACAACAAAAGGGAATAAATAAATAAAATAAATATTAAAAAAGAAAAAGAAAAAAAAGAAAGGGGAGAAACAGAGAGATACCTGAAATAATGCTTCACCACTTGTGAAGCTTTTCCCCTATATGTGGGGACTGAGGGTTTAAACCCGGGCCCCTACACATGGTAACATGTGCACTCAACCAAGTGTACCATCACCTGACCCACAAAGAAACATTTCTTTATGAAGGTTACACCTTGTTGTACTAGGAGGATGATAAAGGAGATATAACAAATAAGCAAAATGTTAACTGCTATCGGACTAAAAAAAAAAGCATAATCAAGTAAAATTAGTCATACAATGCCTTGAGAGACTACTGATTTCATTGACATATTCAGGATCGTACCAATTTATAAAGGCAGAAGAAGACAATGAGTGAGAGAAAGTCAGGGTAGGAGTCAATTATTTGGGTATCTGGAGTAGAACTGTGTTGAAAAGAAGAAATAATATTAAGATAAAACATCAGGTTCTGGGGCCAGGTGGTGGGGCTCCTGGTTAACCTCACACATTAGTGTGCAAGGACACAGGTTCAAGCACTTGATTCCCACCTGTAGGGGGAAGCTGCATGAGTAGTTAAGTAGGGCTGCAGGTGTCTCTCTGCTTCCTTTCCTCTTCTTCTTCTTTCCCTTCTTAACATCTCTCTGTCTCTCTTTAGTAAATAAATAAATAAATAAATAAATAAATAAATAAATAAATAAAGTCAGGTTCTAAAGTAACAATGCAACAACAAAATAATCTACAAAGTGACTGAAGGAGATTGTTCAGTAATAATCACAAGTTACATTTTTTTTTGTTTAAATTGTCATTCTGTGTCATAATGCTTGAAAAATATACAATGGTGAAAGAAGTTGTTGTAATTTCCACAGTTTTTCAAATTTCCTAATGCTAAGTGTAAAATTTTAGTAAGAAAAATATATAAGTGGGGTCTGGAGAATAGGTAACTGGGAAGAGTATCTGAATGACCATGCTTGTGACCCAGGTGTAAATCCTGGCATAGCATCAAAGGTTCTATGGACAACAGAGGCTTCAGTGCCATAGTGACTCCTCCCTCTGGTCCTTTATTTCTTTATGTGGAAAAAAAAGAAAAAAAATTACCAGAGTAGTGAAATCATGTGTGATGCCTTAGTTCAACAGAGAAAGAGAGGAAGGAAGGACAAACAGAATGAAAGACAAGTTTTAAAACAAATGAAAAAGATTAAAGCATCTGTAAAATGAAGGAAAATCTCATACAGCATTTAAAAATTATTGTTCAACAATTACTATTGCTGAGTAATTCAAGAATTGCTATTAATGAAAACAGTGTTAACTGAAATAATGCAAACCAATAAAATGGTGCTCCTGTCTTCATACCATAAACTAAAACCAAATCAGTACTATTCAACTCCATTAAAATTTGATTAAATAAAGTATATTTTAAAAATTTGTATTTATGTTTACACTCCTTTATTCCTTGCTTTTCTTTAACTAATCTTTAAATTTAAACAATAAATGGGAAAATATAAAGAAGTCATGTCTACTTTAAAAAGAAAATTAAGATACAAATAAAAGATTGTGTTTATAAATATCAAAGACAAATTAGCTAACAGTGAAGTAAAACACTTAAAATTTAGTAATTGTTAAAATAGTAATTGTGTTTGAATATAGGAAGGGGTAAGCTATACACAGATGCAATGGTTGAACACTTGTGTATAGAGATGTCACATTACTCCTTGCATTTCCCAACTCTATAAGATCAAGATAATACTAATCAGATTGTCCACATCCTTAAATGTACCTCTAGAGAACAAAATGCAAACTAATTCTACAGTTTAACAACAAGTGAGAAGTTGAATACAGAGTAACCTTTAAGAGATATATTAAAATTATGCCTTAAGGCAGTTATATATCTGGCTCCTAACACATACTGTGCTAGCATAAAAACCCAGACTAGATACTGAAAGCTAACTTTATGAAAACAATAAATTAAATATAACAAATCTCATCAAAACTTATGTGAAAAAAAAATCTGTTGCTCCCCACCACCACCTGCAGCATGATCATTGTATAATGGTGATAACCTGCCAGATTTCCAGATTTTATCCATGCATTTGGAAATTGTAATCAACTATATCATACATAAATATAAAACAAGGAATTTCATCATTTGCAAATAATTTACATGATCAAAGAAAAGTGTAATTAAGGGGCCAGGTGGTGGCATACCTTGTTGAGCACACATGTTACAGTGCATAAGGACCCAGGTTTGAGTCCCCACCTGCAGGGAGAAAGCTTCACAAGTGGTGAAACAGTGCTGCAGGTGTCTCTCTGTCTCTCTCCTTTTCTATCACCCCCTTCCCTCTCAATCTCTGTCTCTATCCAACAAATAAATAAAGATAAAATAATTTTTAAAAATAAAAGTGTAATTAAAATAAAACAAATAAGCATAAAGGGAAGAGAGAGCATAGAAGAAGGAATATTCTAAAATTTTTAAGTCTTAGAATAGTAAGAAAATTCATTGTATTTATAAAATAATTGTATTATTCCATGAAAAGAAACATTCAACTAATAAAAGATCTACTACCCAGAGCCATATACAAATTTAATGCAATACCCATCAAAGTTCCAGCAAGCTTCTTTAAGAGAATAGAATAAACACTACAATCATTTATCTCGAACCTGAAAACACATAGAATTGCCAAAACCATCTTGAGGAAAAGAAACAGAAATGGAGGCCTCACACTCCCAGACCTTAAACTATATTATAGGGGGGGTTCCCAGAAGATGGCGGACTGAGAAGCTGCTAGTGGCCTGAGCTTTGACCACATCTCCTGGAAACGGTAGGATTTTCTGCCTTTAGTAGGCTAGTCAATAAGGGATCCTAGCGGTAACACCAAGGAGGTGACTATAACTTAATTTGGGTTAAGAATTAGAGTAGGAAAAAAGGGTAAAAAAATTTTTTTCCTTTTAATTTTTAAGCATACCTCCTCCCCCTGCCCCCCCACCCCATAACAAGTCCCTGGGGACCAGCTCCTAGCAGGCTCCCCTGCTAGGGCCTTTCTTTACCAAATTCCTGTCCCACCAGGGAATATCATTCATTCTAAGTCTATATCCTTCTGAAACCTCTGGCCTTTTTTCTTTCTAAGTAGCCAACCCCCCCCACCTCACCCCGCATAGCTAATTAAATAATTAAAAATAAATAAATTAAAAAACCCTTTCCTTTCACTGCTCTTTTATGACTGTTCTTTTTCTTATCTTTTTCTTTTTTTTCTCTCTCTTTCTTTTTTTTTTCTTTTTCTCATTCTTGTCATCCTTTATTCCTTAATCCTACAGCTTCCAAAGCCACAGCCCCCAGCCCCCACACCACCAAACAGTGTGCTTTTTTGAATTCACTGATACACATTTGGGAATTATTTTGGGGAAGAATTCTGACAGTGTGGACTCTCACTGCGAGTGTCTCTGCTCAAATTCCCTTCCTCCTTTAGCCACCCCTAGAATATACAGTGGATAGTAGATTTGCATAACTGTCTATTTCAGCTATCCTTGTCTAGTCCTGAGGTTTTGTTTTTCTGTTTTTTGTTTTCTCATTCTTAACAATCAGCTGCCTCTGATCACAAGGTTTGAGGTAATCTGGGACAGGGTTTTTATTTTATTTTATTGTATTTTTTACCCTGTTCTATTTTACTATTAATGTTATATAAAGGCATATATCTTCCCCCCCTTTAGGATCATCAGAATTAACTCTTAGCATATATTTCAGTGCTAGGGTAGTGGGCATCTTATCTATTGTGGGAGGAACTTATCTCCTTAATCCTACCTCCTCTACAGACTCTCCCCTCCCTCCACTCATAGCTAATCAAAAAAATTAAATTTAATTTAATTTAATTTAAAATAAAGTAATAAAAAAACCTTTCCTTTCATTGCTCTTTAATTACAGCTCTTTTTCTTATCTTTTCCCTTTTCTCTCTCTTGTCCCTTCTTTCTTTTTTTTCTCTTGTCATACACTTCTTCCTTCCTTCTTCTTTGCCTTTCTGAATTTGTGAATTATTTTGGGGAAGAAACCTGACTCAGAGTGGACTCTCTATGTGTGTATTTCTGCACTAGTTCCCTTTCCCCTCTTGTTACCCCTAGAATATACAGTGGATAGTAGATTTGCATAACTTTCTATTCTTGCTATCCCTTCTTTCTTTTCTCTTTCTTATTCACTGGGATTTGGTTACTAAATATTCACGGACTGGAGAAATTGTTTGGCTAACTGGTAACGATTAAACTACTTCAATACTTGCTTCAGTTGCTACTGTAATTCCTGAGGTTGGTGAGTGCAATTGTCATAAAGGTATTTAGTACAGTGTTGCTTGAACTGAAGACACAACAACTGAGGAAAAACAGCATATAAAAAAAAAGAAACACATAAATCAAAAAAATGGGTAGATCAAAAACAAATAAAACAGCTACTCCAATGAATGAAGACAAGAGGCCAGAAGAAACTACAAATCAGCCAGAAGTAATCATAGATAAGAAAGGTATGCAAGCAATAATAAACTTATTAACCACAGAAATGAAAACAACACTGGAGGAAAGTAATGGCAGTATTAGGGAAACAACAGTTGAGATCCCCAAGGAAAATACTGATTATGTTGAGGCAATTAGAGAACTGAAAGCTGAAATATCTGTAATGAAGAAAGAAGCTGAGGCAAGGGAAAGCAGACTAACAGAAGCAGAAAACAGAATTAGTCAGACAGAGGATGAGCTAGAGAAAATGAAGAAAGAGGTGAAAGAGCTTAAAAAGAGATTGAGAGACACTGAAAACAACAACAGAGACATATAGGATGATCTCAAAAGAAGTAACATTCGTATAATTGGCCTGCCAGAGGAAGAAAGAGAGGAAGGGGAAGCAAACATTCTAGAGGAAATAATAGAGGAAAACTTCCCAAACCTGAATAACAGAAAGGACATCAGATTCAAGAGGCCCAGAGAGTACCAAACAGAATCAACCCAGACCTGAAGACACCAAGACACATCATAGTCACAATGAGAAGAAATAAGAATAAAGAAAGGATCTGGAGAGAATCAAAAAGTCAAATACAAGGGAAAACCCATAAGATTATCTGCAGACTTCTCCACTCAAACTCTAAAGCAAGAAGGGAATGGCAAGATATCTATCGAGCCCTGCATGAAAAAGGGTTTCAACCAAGGATAATATATCCTGCTAGACTTTCATTCAAACTAGATGGAGGGATCAAAACCTTCTTAGATAAACAACAGTTAAAGGAGGCAACCATCACCAAGCTGGCCCTGAAAGAAGTCCTAAAGGATATCTTATAAACAAGAACATCACTATAATACTTACAATATATCAGAGCAAACAAAAAAAATTTTTTTTGAACAATGGCACTACAATACATTAAGTCCATAACATCAATAAACTTCAATGGCTTAAACTCACCCATCAAAAGGCACAGGGTGGGGGGATGGATCAGAAAACATAACCCAACCATATGCTGCTTGCAAGAATCCCATCTGTCACACAAAATAAACACAGACTTGAAGTGAAAGGATGGAAAACTATATTACAGGCTAACAGACCACAAAAAAGGGCAGAAACAGCCATTCTCATCTCAGACACGATAGATTTTAAATTAAATAAAGTAATACAAGTTAAGCAAGGACATTACATAATGATTAGAGGATCAATCAGCGAAGAAGACTTAACAATTATTAACATCTATGCACCCAATAAGGGACCATCTAAATATGTCAAGCACTTACTGAAAGAATTTCAAAAATACATCAATAGTAATAAAATAATAGTGGGAGACTTCAATACCCCACTCTCACACTTAGACAGATCAACAAAGCAGAGAACCAATAAAGATACAAGAGAATTGAATGATGAGATTGACAGACTTGACCTCTTGGACATTGTCAGACTCTCACCCCAAAAAACTGGAATACACCTTCTTTTCAAATCCACATAACACATACTCAACGATGGACCACATGTTAGGCCACAAAGACAGCAGCAATAAATTCAAGAGCATTGAAATCATCCCAACTATCTTCTCAGACCACAGTGGAGTAAAACTAACATTTAACAACAAACAGAAAATTATTAAAAGTCACAGAATTTGGAAACTAAACAACATACTCCTTAAGAACCACTGGGTCAGAGACTCACTCAAGCAGGAAATTCAAATGTTCCTGGAAACAAATGAAAATGAAGACACAACCTATCAAAATATTTGGGACACAGCAAAAGCAGTACTGAGAGGGAAACTTATAGCCATACAATCACATATTAAACACCAAGAAGAAGCTCAAATGAACGACCTTACTGCACACCTCAAGGACTTAGAGGAAGAGGAACAAAGGAACCCTAAAGCAACCAGAAGGACAGAAATCACTAAAGTTAGAGCAGAAATAAACAACATCGAAAATAAAAGAACCATACAAAAGATCAATGAAGCCAAATGTTGGTTCTTTGAAAGATTAAACAAAATTGACAAACCCCTAGCCAGACTCACCAAAAAAAAAAAAAAGAGAGAAGACTCAATTTAATAGAATTGTAAACAATGGAGGAGATATCACAACTGACACCACAGAAATCCAGAGAATCATGCAAAACTTCTATTAAGAAGTATACGCCACCAGGCTAGAGAATCTGGAAGAAATGGAACAATTCCTAGAAGCATATAGCCTTCCAAAACTGAACCAAGAAGAACTACAAAATCTAAATGGACCAATCACAGACAAAGAAATTGAAACCGTTATTAAGAATCTCCCCAACAACAAAAGTCCTGGGCCAGATGGCTTCACAAACGAATTCTACAAAACTTTCAGGAAACAGTTAGTACCTATACTTCTTAAGCTTTTCCATAAGATTGAAGAAACAGGAATACTCCCTTCCACCTTTTATGAAGCCAACATCACCCTGATACCAAAAGTTGATAGGGATAGAACAAAAAAGGAAAACTACAGATTAATATTGCTGATGAACATAGATGGCAAAATATTAAACAAGATCTTGGCCAACCCGATACAACAACATATCAAAAAGATTGTTCATCATGACCAAGTGGGATTCATCCCAGGAATGCAAGGCTGGTTCAACATCCATAAATTCATCAATGTCATTAACCACATCAATAAAAGCAGAGCCCAAAACCACATGATTATCTCAATAGATGCAGAGAAAGCCTTTGACAAAATCCAACACCCATTCATGCTCAAAATTCTACAAAAAATGGGATTAGATGGGAAATTCCTCAAAATAGTGGAGTCTATTTATAGCAAACCTACAGCCAACATCATACTCAATGGACAGAAGCTGAAAGCACTCCCTCTCAGATCGGGGACTAGACAGGGCTGTCCACTGTCACCATTAATCTTCAACATAGTGTTGGAAGTTCTTGCCATAGCAATCAGGCAAGAGAAAGAAATCAAAGGAATACAGATTGGAAGAGAAGAAGTCAAGCTCTCACTATTTGCAGATGATATGACAGTATACATAGAAAGACCTAAAAAATCCAGCAGAAAATTACTGGAAGTTATTAGGCAATATAGCAAGGTATCAGGCTACAAAATCAATGTACAAAAATCAGTGGCATTTCTCTATGCAAACACTGAAATCTGAAGAAGACATCCAGAAATCACTCCCCTTTACTGTTTCACCAAAATCAATCAAATACCTAGGAATAAAGTTGACCAAAGAAGTGAAAGACTTGTATACTGAAAACTATGAGTCACTGCTCAAGGAAATAGAAACTGATACCAAGAAATGGAAAGATATCCCATGCTCATGGATTAGAAGAATAAATATCATCAAAATGAATATTCTCCCCAGAGCCATATACAAATTTAATGCAATACCCATCAAAGTTCCACCAAGCTACTTTAAGAGAATAGAACAGACACTACAATCATTTATCTGGAACCTAAAAATACCTAGAATTGCCACAACCATCTTGAGGAAAAGAAACAGAAATGGAGGCATCACACTCCCAGACCTTAAACTATATTATAAAGCCATCATCATCAAAACAGCATGGTACTGGAACAAAAATAGGCACACAGACCAGTGGAACAGAATTGAAAGCCCAGAAATAAATCCCCACACCTATGGACATCTATTCTTTGATAAGGGGGCCCAAAGGATTAAATGGAAAAAGGAGGCTCTCTTCAATAAATGGTGCTGGAAAACTGTGTTGTAACATGCAGAAGAATGAAATTGAACCACTTTATCTCACCAGAAACAAACATCAACTCCAAATGGATCAAAGACCTAGATGTCAGACCAGAAACAATCAAATACTTAGAGGAAAACATTGGTAAAACAGTTTCCCACCTACACCTCAAGGACATCTTTGATGAATCAAACCCAGCTGCAAGGAAGACTAAATCAGAAACAAACCAATGGAACTACATCAAATTGAAAAGCTTCTGCACATCCAAAGAAACTATTTAACAAACAAAGAGACCCCTCACAGAATGGGAGAAGATCTTCACATGCCATACATAGACAAGAAACTAATCACCAAAATATATAAAGAGCTCATCTGATTTAGCATCATAAAAGCAAATGACATCATCCAAAAATAGGCAGAGGATATGAACAAAACATTCACCACAGAGGAGATCCAAAAGGCTAACAAACTTATGAAAAACTGCTCTAGGTCACTGATTGTCAGAGAAATGCAAATTAAGACAACACTAAGATACCGCCTCACTCCTGTAAGAATGGCATACATCAAAAAGGACAGTAGCAACAAACGCTGGAGAGGTTGTGGGGACAGAGGAACCCTTTTACATTGCTGGTGGGAATGTAAATTGGTACAGTCTCTGTGGAGAGCAGTCTGGAAAACTCTCACAAGGCTAGATATGGACCTTCCATATGATCCAGTAATTCCTCTCCTGGGGTTATACCCCAAGGACTCCATAACACCCAACCAAAAAGAGGTGTGTACTCCTATGTTCATAGCAGCACAATTCATAATAGCTAAAACCTGGAAGCAACCCAGGTGCCCAACAACAGATGAGTGGCTGAGAAAGCTGTGGTATATATACACAATGGAATACTATGCAACTATCAAGAACAATGAACCCACCTTCTCTGACCCATCTTGGACAGAGCTAGAAGGAATTATGTTAAGTGAGCTAAGTCAAAAGATAAAGATGGGTATGGGATGATCCCACTCATCAACAGAAGTTGAGGAAGAAGATCTGAAAGGGAAACTAAAAGCAGGACCTGACCAAATTGTAAGTAGGGCACCAGAGCAAAAACCCTGTGGTGAGGGGTAGACATGCAGCTTCCTGGGACAGTGGTGGGTAGGAGTGGGTGGGAGGGATGGGTCACAGTCTTTTGGTGGTGGGAATGGTGTTTATGTACACTCCTAGCAAAATGTAGACATATAAATCACTAGTTAATTAATATGAGAGGGGGAAAATCAATTGTATGTCTCAAAGTTTTTCAAAACACAAACTGAACCTTTTTAATATATAGGCTGTGTATTTGATATGTGGATTTAATCAAAAGCCTAGACCAAGTAGATCAGAAGCATCCAATAGCACAGCTATATACAAGATACTGGCTACTGTACAGCAAACCCTAACAAAAGGACTTTTCAAAGTTAACCCAATTACCAATTAATGTGATGATTACATTAACTATCGATTGTCTTTTTGAACCCTAAGACAGCAGGAACCTCACATCTCCACTATGGAGCCTCTACTTCCCCCAGTCCTGGAACCCTTGGATAGGGCCCACTTTCCCATATGCCTCTCCCAATCCATATCAAATAATATTGCATCCGCCGATCACAACCTAACCAATGCAACGATTGCCACCTCAACATGCTTCACTTCAGACTGTGTCCAGAGACTTCAGGTGTGGAATGACAACCCTTCAACTTCATTACTCGGGTGAGACCTTTCCTTTCATATTATACACTAATTTCATCTCAGGTGGTTCACTTTCTAACAAAGTCCCAAAACCTCTATATACACCAATTTCTGTGAGAGAGCATATCTTCACACATAGCTATAAACTACTGCAAAATATATACCTTAAAGCAGAAGTACACTATAGTTTGCTGTGAGTACCTCCCTAACACTTTCTCTCCACTATTCCAAGCTTTGGGTCCATGATTGCTCAACAATTTGTTTGGCTTCGTATGTTAACTCTCTTTTCAGTCACCAGGTTCCAGATGCCACCAGGATGCTGGCCAGGCTTCCCTGGATTGAAGACCCCACCAATGTGTCCTGGAGCTCAGCTTCCCCAGAGACACACCCTACTAGGGAAAGAGAGAGGCAGACTGCGGATATGGACCGACCAGTCAACCCCCATCTTCAGCGGGGAAGCAATTACAGAAGCCAGACCTTCTGCCTTCTGCAACCCACAATGACCCTGGGTCCATGCTCCCAGAGGGATGGAGAATGGGAAAGCTATCAGGGGAGGGTGTGGGATATGGAGATTGGGTGGTGGGAATTGTGTGGATTTATACCCCTCCTACCCTAACTTTTGTTAATTAATCCTTTCTTAAATAAAAAAAAAATAAACTATATTATAAAGCCTCATCATCAAAACAGCATGGTACTGTAACAAAAATAGGCACACAGACAAGTGGAACAGAATTGAAAGCCCAGAAATAAATCCCCACACCTGTGGACATCTATTCTTTGATAAGGGGGCCCAAAGCATTAAATGGAAGAAGCAGGCTCTCTTCAATAAAAGGTGCTGGGAAAACTGTGTTGTAACATGCAGAAGAATGAAAATGAACCACTTTATCTCACCAGAAACAAACATCAACTCCAAGTGGATCAAAGACCTGGATGTTAGATCAGCAACAATCAAATACTTAGAGGAAAGCATTGGTAAAACTGTTTCCCACCTACACCTCAAGGACATCTTTAATGAATCAAACCCAACTGCAAGGAAGACTAAAGCAGAAACAAACCAATGGGACTACATCAAATTGAAAAGCTTCTGCATATCCAAAGAAACTATTAAACAAACAAAGAGTCCCCTCACAGAATGGGAGAAGATCTTCACATGCCATACATCACACAAGAAACTAATCACCAAAATATATAAAGAGCTCAGCATACTTAGCAAAAAAAAGCAAATGACCCCATCCAAAAATGGGCAGATGATATTACTCGGGTGAGACCTTTCCTTTCATAGTATTCTTTAATTCCATCCAAGGTGGTTCACTTTCTAACAAAGACCCAAAACCTAGATATACACCAGTTTCTGTGAGACAGAGCATACGTTCACAAGTATCCGTAAAATACTGCAAAATATATACCTGAAAGCAGAAGTACACTAGAGTTTGCAGTGAGTACCACCCTAACACTTCCTCTCCACTATTCCAATCTTTGGGTCCATTATTTCTCAACTATTTGTTTGTCTTTGTATGTTAACTCTCTTTTCAGTCACCAGGTTCCAGATGCCATCAGGATGCCAGCCAGGCTTCCCTGGACTGAAGACCCCACCAATATTTCCTGGAGCTCCACTTCCCCAGAGACCCACCCTACCATGGAAAGAGAGAGGCAGACTGGGAGTATGGAGCAACCAGTCAACGTCCATGTTCAGCGGGGAAGCAATTACAGAAGCCAGACCTTCCACCATCTGCAACCCACAACGACCCTGGTTCCATGATCCCAGAAGAATAGAGAATGGGAACGCTATCAGGGGAGTGGGTGGGATATGGAGATTGGGTGGTGGGAATTGTGTGGTGTTGTACCCCTGCTACCCTATGGATTTTTTAATTTATCCTTTCTTAAATTAAAAAATAAATAAATAAATTTTAAAAAAAGATCTACTAAATTTAGGAATGTGAAGTGAAGGTCTATATACAAATAAAGTATATAAATGCACATATACATACATATAGACACATGCTTTCACAACATACATCACACATATCTACTGAAAAGGAGGTGAAAAACTCAATTCCATATCAGACATGAAATAATGAAAAACATTGATCTTATTAAATGAGACATTCAATGCTAAATATTGAAGGAAAAATATTTTCATGTAAAGTTTTATACCTAGCCAAATTATCAAATAACAATGAAATAAATAGAAGACATCTTTAAACTCAAAGACCCATAAAATTGCCTCCTCATGTGTTTTAATTTGAAAGATTAGTATATTTTAATAAAAGGCAGAACTAAATCAAAAGTAAGTTGCAGGAAATACAAACTCTCAATAGAACAATGAATATAGGAAGGTCTAAACAAAAATAAGTACAGATTTCAAAAAGAGAAGAGGAAGCAATCACAAAAATGAAAGAATATTTTTCTTTTCTTTATTCTTTTTGTAAGGAGATTACAAACATGATATAACTGATGAATCATCAAAGAAAAAATCAGTGCATAATGTTTACATTGTACACATTGATTACATAAAGTGTTAATTACATGCCATGTTTTAGTTTGCTAGGTTAGCTGCAACAAAATTACTATGATAGTTTACATGCACAGAATATAAAGAAATATGTGTATGGAAACATGAAAAATATATTTTTAAATAAGTATATGCAAATATATTTTTATTTAAAAAATGCAGCTATCAGTTAAATATCCTTTGCACAAAGATATGGTAATGTTTTCACCCTGAAACATAAGAATGTGATCTTATTTTAAAATAGAACCAATCTAAATGTAGTAAAATAGAAATGAAGTCAATAGAATAAGCCTTACTCTAATATTACTTGTGTCTTTGTAGAGAAAATAGAGAATACCATGTGATACTGAAATTATGTGTGAACTAGCAATCCAAGAAGAACTATAATTTATCAGCAAGTGACCAGAAAATGAGAACAAGAGAAGAATATATTTTCTACAGATTCCAGAGAGGAAATGAACCTGCCATCAAGTTTAATTGGGACTTCTGGTTTCTGGAATTATAACACACACATACATACATTCACACACACACACACACACACACACACACACACACACACACACACACCATACCTTCTGTTGATGTAAACTATCATAGTAATTTTGTTACAGCAAACCTAGCAAATTAAGACATAGGATGTAATTAACACTTTACATAGTCAGTGTGTAAGCAATATTCACTGATTTAATATAAATTATCATATAGTCATATTGGCAGAGAAGCACAGAAATTGAGATGCAATATTGATTTTTTTCAACACTGTTCAGTTCTGGTTTATGGTAGTGTGGTAGATTGAACATGGGACCTCTGGTACCTCAAACATGAGTCTTTGCATAATCACTATGCTACCTCCTTCATCCTGATATAATATTACTATATCTTTATAGATTATAAAAATTATAATAATCAGGTTTGATAAGTAGATGCTAGTGTAATCACTGTAAAATAATTAAATATCTATTATATATTGCCTACTGTAGGTACTGAATGTTTTATGTAAGTAAATCTATTATGTATACTTATATAATAACGTAACTTGTGAAAGCCCACTGAAGTGAAATATGTGTAAATGTATAACACATATGCCTATATATCGTCCTTTCTATTTATTTATACTGAGAAACTGAGAGGGGTTAAAAAGTAATGTTTTACCATAGGACATGTTTGCCAGTGTTTGCCTCTCTCTAATTTAAGGCCCCCAATTTTCCTGCTTTTCTTTCTTTCTGTGTACTTCTTTCGTAAATATTGCACTGAGCAGAGCTTCTTAATACTTGAGACCGCCACCCTCACTCCTTTTCTATCCACTGATCATGTCTGCCTGCTTCTACCTTTGGTTAAATGAGTAACTCAAGAAGTCATACTTGGACTTCTGGGAGATTTAGTCATTGAGAAACAGTGGTAAAACCAAATTCTTCGCCAAATATTGTTGTTGAATTTAACAAAATTTACAACTACAGCTGAAACATCCACAGAAATATCACAGCCTAATCCACCAAATTGCAAATGCTACTATGATTTTATCCTGACTTTCCTGGGAGAGGAACTCACAGATGTGTCCCAGTCTCACCTCTCCAGAAACCTACCCCTCTAGGGAAAGGTGGAAACAGGCTGGATATATGGATCAACCAACCAATGCCCATGTCCAACAAAGAAGCCAAAAATTCTCATATTCTGCACCCCATGAACAATTTTACTCCATAATCACAAAGGATGAGAAGTAGTAGGGGAAGATGACCAGAGGGCTTTGAACTCCAATTTCATCAGGACCTGGAGAAAGTAGAAGAATAAAGGATGGACACTCAGAAGTAATAACAGGTGTGGGTATGACTTGGAAGGGAAAAGAGGGCAGAACTATAGGGAAATATATATATATATATATGCTAGTCAACCCATATCTGCAACCACTAGCTTCCAATAGAAGGAATGGGGATACAGAACTTTAGTGGTGTAATTGGTGCAGAACTATTTGTCTATTATCTTATAATTTTGTAAATCAATACTAAATCACCAATAAAATTAGACACACACACACAGAGTCACACACCAAGTCACAGTTACAGTTATAAGTTGGTGAGTTCTTAGGTGATTTATTTCAGCAGTTGATGCTGTAACTAAATCCCTGGAGTGAAGCACTGCAGCAGCTGCTAATCCTTTGCTATACTGCTAGAAGTTGGGTATGATTTATTTTTCTAGTAGGCTTTGAGAGCCTGAGTTGATCAGAGGGCTTTAACTTCAACTAGATTTTTTATTTAAACACTAATGAGTGCTTGAACAGTTCAATATTCTCTTGCCCCTGAGTTCACAGGTCTTAACCATGCAGACTTACTTTCCTGCCGTTGGCATATACTCTCCTGGTAACTCCCAATTTGGTGCCAGTCTTCACCAAGTATGGCTTATCGGCTTATTTATTTATTTGTTTCTTTGTTTATCTCCAGGGTTATTGCTGAGGTTCAGTGCCTGCACTATGGTTCCACTGCTCCAGGAGGCTATTTTTCCACTTCTGTTGCCATTGTTGTTATTATTATTCTGTTGTCTTTGGTGCTGTTTGTCGGGCTGTGATGTGGAGGAGAGAGAGAGGAGATCCGAGTGGAGAGGGAACACAATTCTTTATTTGCGTGGGCACCTCAGAGTTGGGTGAGAGCGCAGCAGTTTGGGCCATGTGGAGCTAGCAAAAATGGCTGCCTCCCACTACGCACAGCACCCTTCCCTGTGTCCATTCACCGAGGTGAAAAGCAGGCAAGAGAGAGAGAGAGGTGGAAGCAGGAAGGCTTTATAGGGTGAAAACCAGGAGTGACGAGCCAGGACAGGATTGGTTGGGAAAGGCACTCCGAGAATATCGTATTAACTTTCGTGGGAACCTGAGGGGGCAACATGGCGGAACAGGCACTCTGAGAATATCATCTAACTCTCTTGGGAACTGGCAATAACCTGAGGGGACAACATGGCGGTTGTGACTGCATCTGCACAATTTCCCAGCAGCTGTTGTTGTTGGATAGGACAGACAGAAATAGAGAGAGGAGGGAAGAGGAAGAGGAGGAAAGAAAGATAGATACCTGCAGTCCTGCTTCACCACCCATGAAGTGACCCTCCTGCAGGTGGGGAACACCATGTGTGCTTAACCAGCTGCACTATTGCCTGACCCCCACCAAAAATGGCTTCTTAATCTCTTGAGCCCTCAGCCCTTTTATATCCACTGGACATATATGTCTGCACTCATCTGTGACTCAGTGAGTTTCTGAAGAAATCCGGGTTGCATTTGGATGTTTTCAGGTAATTTTTCATTGCTTTTATTAGGGGAGCAATCTGAAACAACTCCTATTCCATAGTCATTCTGCCAGAAGTTGAATAGTTTCATTTAAAGCTAAGTAACAGACAATTTGAAAAAAAGCAATGAGTCTAGAATACTGCAACAAATCACATCAAACCTCAGTAATGTAGCACATGATAAAAATTTGACAAAAGGGGGGAAATGATAAGTGACCCCATGACATAATTTTGAACCTAAAAATAAAAGGTAAGTAAATAAGAGAAGTAAATAAAAAGTGGCTACTATCTTTGTGTGACTACATCCTTCTATCAGCATGTCATCTTGGTGGATTCTACACATGTTAACACATCCCTTTCTCCACTTGTACCTAAAATACACTGAAAACATGCCAACACCAACTTTACTCATGTGATAACTTTTATTTATTTATTTTTTTGCTAATAGGTTATTGATTAGTGTCTACATGGAAGATACACCACTCCCAGAGTACATTTTTTCCCTTTTCTCTTTCTGTCTCACTTTCTTTTTCTCTTTCTTTTTTTAAATTGTTTTATTATATATTTACTTATTTAGTTTCCCTTTTTGTTGCCCTTGTTGTATAAAAAGGAAACACTGACAAAAACCATAAGATAAAAGGGGTATAACTCCACACAATTCCCACCACCAGAACTTTGTATCCCATTGTATCCCATCCCCTCCCCTGATAGCTTTCCTGTTCTTTAACCCTCTGGGAGTATGGACCCAGGGTCATTATGGGGTTCAGAAGGTGGAAGGTCTGGCTTCTGTAATTGCTTCCCCACTGAACATGGATGTTTATGGGTCAATCCATGTTCCCAGCCTGTCTCTCTGTTTCCCTAGTGTGTCAGGGCTCTGGGAAAGCAGGGCTCCTGGATATAATGGTTGGGGTTGTCTGCTCAGGGTAATCCATTTGGCATCATGTTAGCATCTGGAACCTGGTGGCTGAAAAAGAGTTAACGTATAAAGCCAAACAATTTGTTGACTAGTGCAGATGAAGATTTGGGGTCTCTGTTTTGAAGATAGCTAGTAGTTATATTCCAAAGGGCCCGTGACTATACTAATTTTTTCTTGAGCCTGAACTCTGATATGCAGGTGGACCCAAGTTATTGTATGGGGAGATGATGTCATGACTGAAAAAGGACCAGAAATCTGGATCAGGGAAGATAGTAGCTCCCAAATATGGAAAAGGTATATAAACATTGTTGACTATAGACACCATCAATTTGATCTGGGGTCCGTATTCAGCTTAGGAGCCTTTGCAACCTCCCTCTGCATCCCTGTAGGTTTGAGCTCACATTCTGTGGTCATGAGTAGGAATGTTCCAAGCTTCCCCAATTTCAGGACCCATCTTTTTCAGGTAGTAGATAGAGTATGTTATCCAGCCTTCCTTCAGAGGATGTAATATTCTCTACTATTGTTTATCCACATTGAGGGCAATTTACTATGGGGACCCACAAAGGAGTCTGTTGTGTTGTTCCTGATGGAGATGACAAGTGACAATAGAGAGAGGGATCTATTCAAGGTCTAGGTCCACCATGTCTGCATGGGAATCTCAGAACTCCCTTAGGGCCCCAGATGTTAGGGTAGCCTGATAGTGACTAAAAGTTATAATTAAAGTACACCAGTCCCTTGCCCTTATTCAGCTTTTGTAGTCCTTGCTTTGATAGGTTTTTTTTCTTTCTTCTTTTTTCTTTCTTTCTCTCCCATTCTTCTTTCCTTCCTTCTGTCTATCATTCCTTCCTTTTTATTCTTTCTTTCACTCTCCATTTCTCTTTATTTCTATTTTATTTGATAAGACAGAAGTAAATTGAAGTGGGGAGTAGTGTGAGACCAAGGAAGACCTGAGGTCTGCTTCACCATTCATGAAGCATCACCCTGCACATAGGGAGTGGGTCTTATCCTAGATCCTTGAGCACAGTAGCATATGTGCACAGCTAGGTATATCATCACCTGTTCCATGACACCTGCTTAGTAAATCAGTATTTATGTCAATAAAGTAACTTAACTAAAAGTTCACCTAAACTGAAGATCTAAAAGCATGTTCATCAGAAACCATGGGACTTATAGTGTTAAAGAATATCTGACCTCTATTTTACACCCTCGTTTTCTAGTGATGGGATGTGTGTTCAAAGTACGTAAGTATTGCTTTTTCAATTTATACAATTAACACAGATACTATTCTCTTGGTGAAAATCCTAAATAAAACAATTATAAACCAAATCTAATAAAAAGAAAAAGTGACCAAGTAGAGTGACCAAGGAAAGCAAAGTGAATCTTGACAGTCGATAAATCCAATAAAGTAATAATTACATTAATGAATTAAGCACCTCAAACTGCAGATTCAAAACACTGACAAAACTCCACCACAAACCTACATTAAAAATAACAAACTTCTTTATGGGGAGCAGAAGGTGGAAGGTCTGGCTTCTATAATTTCTTCTCTGCTAGACACGGATGTTGACAGGTCGATCTATACATCCTCAGCCTGTTTCTATCTTTTCCTAGTGGGTTAGAGATCCTTATGAAGATCTTTGGCCCTTAGTCCCAGAGGGATAAAGAATAGAGAAACTTCTAATGGGGTGGAGGGGATATGGAACTCTGGTGGTGGGAATTAAATTATATGGAATTTTCCCCTCTTATCCCACAATCTTGTCAATCATTAAATCACTAATAAAAAATTACCCAACAAACTAAGAGTGGAAGGATATTATTCAGTTTATTAAAGATTCTCTATGAAAATCCTACAGTTACTTTTATAATTAATTAATAAAATGTAATAGAATTTTTTTTTCTACCAACAACAGGAGCAATAGTGTGATTGGCCTTACCAATTCCATTCTACTCTATACTGGAAGTTCTGGAAAGTTGAAAAGCACCAGATATAAAATGGCATCTCCATTGAAAAATAGGAAGTAAAATGGCTTCTTATTTGTGGGTAAAATAATTTTTTCATACATATGTAATTCTAAGAAATCCAGTATAAGATATTATAAGTAGTGAACAAATTTAATTATATTAATTTTCAAAATCAATGCGATTAGAAAAATACTTATGTTTATAGTAACAGCACAAAGAACAGGACACTCTGGAAATAATTTGACAAAAGAAATACAGCTTATACTCTAGATTGTGAAATGTTGTTGAAATAAATTAAAGACTAAAATAAGTGAAAAAAATTATCATTGTGGATTGAGAGATTTTATATTACTAGCAAGGCAATCTCTTCCTTAATTAAGCCTGCTTTTTAGAAATTGAAAAACTGAATCAAACATTTATATGGAAAATAAAGGCAACAAGACTACCCAAAACAATCTCTAAAAAGAAGAATAAAGTTGGAAGAGTTATATAACTTGATTTTAAACCTTAACTTCAAAGCTTAATTACTTTAGCAGATCCAAGGACTAGCAAAGAGGAGGTGGAATGGAAGTGTTAGTTTCTCGATAAATGCTTATTTCTGAATTTCACCGAGTTGAATTGGATGAAATATGTTTTTTTCTTTCATTTTTTTTTTTTTTACTGACACCGTGGTTATTTCTGGGGATTTATGTCTAAAAGCAGAATCCACTGCTCCAGGAAGCCATTTTCTTTTATTCTTTTCTTTTTTTTTTTTTTTGATAAAGACAGAGAAATTGAGAGGAAGGGGGTAAATACAGAGGGATATGAAAAGAGAGGGGGGAGTCGGGCTGTAGTGCAGCGGATTAAGCGCAGGTGGCGCAAGGCACAAGGACCGGCATAAGGATCCTGGTTCGAACCCCGGCTCCCCACCTGCAGGGGAGTCGCTTCACAGGCGGTAGGTCTGCAGGTGTCTATCTTTCTCTCCTCCTCTCTGTCTGACCCTCCTCTCTCCATTTCTCTCTGTCCTATCCAACAACGACAACAACAATAATAACTACAACAATAAAAAAAAACAAGGGCAACAAAAAGGAATAAATAAATAAAAAAAAAAAAGAGAGAGGTACCTGCAACACTGCTTCACCATTTGTAAAGCCCCTTTCCCACACCCCCGCAAGTGGGGACCAAGGGCTTGCACCCAGGTCCTTGTGCACAGCTACATATATGCTCTATAGGGTGCTCCATTATCCGGGCCCTCAAACATATTTCTTACATTAAGTTGCATGTATTATTTTCTTCTATTCATTTACCAGAACAAAATACACTTAATAATATTGAAAGTAGACTGATTTTCCTAAAATTAAAAGACCTCCAATACTTCAATATAATTATAAAATTTTTGAAATGTCATATTCTACTAATGTCTTTCTGTAATCTATTTGCAAATATTTCATTTAATAATTATCTTTTTTAAATTTTTAATATTTACTTATTCCCTTTTTTGCCCTTTTTTTATATTGTTGTAGTTATTACTGTTGTTGTTGTTGGATAGGACAGAGAGAAATAGAGAGAGGAGGGGAAGACAGAGAGGGGGAGAGAAAGATAGACACCTGTAGACCTGCTTCACTGCCTGTGAAGCAACTCCCTTGCAGGTGGGGAGCCGGGGGCTAGAACTGGGATTCTTATTCTGGTCCTTGCCCTTTATGCCAGGTGTGCTTACCCCACTGAGCTACCACCTGAATCCCTCATTTTTAAAAAAATTTTTATTTATAAAAAGGAAACACTGACAAAACCATAGGATAGGAGGTGTACAACTTCGTACAATTCCCACCACCAGAACTCATTATCCCATACCCTCCCCTGATAGCTTTCCTATTCTTTAACCCTCTGGGAGTATGGACCCTAGGCCATTGTGGGATGCAGACAGTTGAAGGTCTGGCTTCTGTAATTGCTTTTCTGCTGAACATGGGCATTGACAGGTTGATCCATAATCTCAGCCTTCCTCTCTCTTTCCCTAGTGTGGAAGGGCTCTAGGGAAGCAGAGCTCCAAGGCATATTGGTGGGGTTGTCTGTCCAGGGAAGACCTGGTCACACCAGGTCTGGAACCTGGTGACTGAAATGATAGTTAACATAAAAAGTCAAACATATTGTTGAACAATCATGGACCTAAAGTCTGGAATAATGCAGATGAAGTGTTGGGGGTGGGGTCCTCCATTTTGTAGATAGCCAGCAGACATATTTTAGTTATATTTCAAAAGGCCTGTAGCTATACTAGTGTTTTTTGTTTGTTTGTTTGTTTTTGTTTTTGCCTGAGCCTGCATATCAGTATGCAGGTGGATCCTAATTATTGTCTAGGGAGATGATGTCATGGCTGGGAAAAGTACCAGAAAGCTGCATCAGGGAAGAGAGTAGCTCCCTAATATGGGAAAGTGGTATAACCGACTCCCTAATTTAATAATTTTCACTACTATCCATAAATATTAGTTCTCTGTAGTTGGCAATATATTACCATTGTCTAGTTTTAGTATAAAGGTTCTTCTCCATAAACAACTCATGCAGATTTTCTTGTTTTCCTGATTTCTGGAAGGTTAATTTAGAATGTGACCTGCCTGTTCTTTGAAGTTAGGGTTAAATATCATAGTCTGGCATATTTCACACAAAAATAGTTTATCAAAAGATGCTGCTGATGATAATTCACTATTTCATGCTCTCTTATGATTAAAGATTTATTCCAACATTTTTCTATTTCCTGAGTCAATTTTGACAATGTATCTTTCCTTTTGAAATCTATCCCAAGAAAGGCAAGTTAACATATTAAATGATAAATTGTATTTTCTCTAAGTACATCTTTTGAAACTATACTATTATGTCCATAATCATTTTGCTAGTATTTTAAGTATTACTTTATGATCAGCTTCCTAGTATTTTATTTTATTAGATTTGGAAATACATCTTTTTTCACAAAATAATACCCTTGATTTGTTGACTAAGTTTGCTACATTTAACAAACTTTTGCATTTTGTTTATGCTTATATCTTTTTTGAGACAACATCTGATATTTCTAGCTAATTAAAATGAGTATACTATTCATTGTTTACAATTTTTAATTTTTTTAAATGTACTTTAGATAAGAATTTTTTCAATCTCAATTTTGCTTTTGTAGCAATTTATAGGTTTTGTTATATGGCATTTTCATTTGCATTCATTTCTGAATAGTGTTCTACTTTATGTTATGATGTAATTTAAAACTATATTTGCTCATTTCAAAGTTATTTATTTTTAGGTCCTAAATCAAGGAATCATTTTACCTAATTTTAAAGTAATAAAAAACATACATTACTTGTCCTTCACACTGTACTATTTATTAAACTGATAAGAACAGATATGGTGGTCATTGGTGGCACATCTGGTGGATTTCAAATGTTACAATGCACAAGAACCTGGGTTTGAACTCTGGGTCTCCACCTGCAAGGGGAAAACATTGAAAGTGATGAAGTAGTGCTGCAGAAGTCTCTCTCTCTCCCTTGGTATTTCCCTTTGCCCACTCACTCTGGCTAACTCTATCCAATACATAAAGGCAATAAAAAAATCAAAAAAGGTAAAAACAAATAAGAACACACACTATACTTGACTTTAGCCAAAAGCCAGAGAAGAAATATTGTATTATATATTTATCTCCTGCTCTGCAGACTATGTGCTTATATTGTGAAAACAGCTCTAAAGTAATTTCCACTTCGTTCTACTGACTTTGTTTTCTACCAAATAGCTTTATTCTAAATCAGTCTATGGATATGTTCTAATTTTTCAAAAACTCTACTTTTTATTTATTTTAGTTTTGAACTAAAATAAACAAGATAGAGATGACAGGAGTGCAACTTCTCACCTCCACTTATAGGTAAATCTTATCACATCAATCACTGAATTGCTAATGTCTTTTCCATCAACAACTTAACTTTTCCTATCCTTTCTTCCCATTCTTTCGATCTGTCCAACTGATAACAATCACATTTTCACATATTAAGGTTTTTTTTTTTTCCTTTTGGTTGCAATTTTTTTGCTTGTTTATTTGCTTTGGTTGCTAATAGTCCACATGAGAGAAATCATGCAGTGTATTTTATTTCTCTTTATTTTTTGCCTAACAAAACCATAGAGTATAATGGCTATATGATTATATTTATTTATTTATACAGCAGCATATCAAAAAGATTGTTCATCACAACCAAGTGGGATTCATCCCTGGAATGCAAGGCTGGTTCAACATCCATAAGTCAATCAATGTCATTCACCACATCAATAAAAGCAAAGCCAAAAATCACATGATTATCTCAATAGATGCAGAGAAAGCCTTTGACAATATCCAACACCCATTCATGCTCAAAACTCTACAAAAAAAGGGAATAGATGGGAAATTCCTCAAGATAGTGGAATCCATATATAGCAAACCTACAGCCAACATCATACTCAATGGACAGAAGCTGAAAGCATTCCCCCTCAGATCGGGGACTAGACAGGGCTGTCACCATTACTCTTCAACATAGTATTGGAAGTCCTTGCCATAGCAATCAGGCAAGAGAAAGAAATCAAAGGAATACAGATTGGAAGGGAAGAAGTCAAGCTCTCATGATTTGCAAATGATATGATAGTATACATAGAAAGACCTAAAGAATCCAGCAGAAAACTCCTGGAAGTTATTAGGCAATATAGCAAGGTGTCATGCTACAAAATCAATGTACAAAAATCAGTGGCATTTCTTTATGCAAACACTAAATCTGAAGAAGAAGACATCCATAAATCACTCCCATTTACTGTTTCACCAAAATCAATCAAATACTTAGGAATAAAGTTGACCAAAGAAGTGAAAGACTTGTATACTGAAAACTATGAGTCGCTACTCAAGGAAATAGAAACTGATACCAAGAAATGGAAAGACATCCCATGCTCATGGATCGGAAGAATAAATATCATCAAAATGAATATTCTCCCCAGAGCCATATACAAATTTAATTCAATACCCATCAAAGTTCCACCAACCTACTTTAAGAGAATAGAACAAACACTACAATCATTTATCTGGAACCTGAAAACACCTAGAATTGCCAAAACCATCTTGAGGAAAAGAAACAGAAATGGAGGCATCACACTCCCAGATCTCAAACTATATTATAAAGCCATCATCATCAAAACAGCATGGTACTGGAACAAAAATAGGCACACAGACCAGTGGAACAGAATTGAAAGCCCAGAAATAAATCCCAACACCTATGGGCATCTAATCTTTGATAAGGGGGCCCAAAGGATTAAATGGAAAAAGGAGGCTTTCTTCAATAAATGGTGCTGGGAAAACTGGGTTGTAACATGCAGAAGAATGAACCACTTTATCTCACCAGAAACAAAAATCAACTCCAAATGGATCAAAGACCTGGATGTCAGACCAGAAACAATCAAATACTTAGAGGAAAACATTGGTAAAACACTTTCTCACCTACACCTCAAGGACATATTTGATTAAATAAACCCAGTTACAAGAAAGACTAAAGCAAAAACAAACCAATGGGACTACATCAAATTGAAAAGCTTCTGCACATCCAAAGAAACTATTAAACAAAGAGACCCCTCACAGAATGGGAGAAGATCATCACATGCCATACATCAAACAAGAAACTAATCACCAAAATATATAAAGAGCTCAGAAAACTTAGCAAAAAAAAAAAAAGAAAAAGAAAAAGAAAATGACCCTATCCAAAAATAGGCAGAGGATATGAACAACACATTCACCTCAGAGGAGATCCAAAAGGCTAACAAACTTATGAAAAACTGCTCTAGGTCACTGATTGTCAGAGAAATGCAAATTAAGACAACACTAAGATACCACCTCACTCCTGTAAGAATGGCATACATCAAAAAGGACAGTAGCAACAAACGCTGGAGAGGTTGTGGGGACAGAGGAACCCTTTTACATTGCTGGTGGGAATGTAAATTGGTCCAGCCTCTGTGGAGAGCAGTCTGGAAAACTCTCACAAGGCTAGATATGGACCTTCCATATGATCCAGTACCCCAAGGACTCCATTCTTCTCCTTCTTCTTCTTCTTCTTCTTCTTCTTCTTCTTCTTCTTCTTCTTCTTCTTCTTCTTCTTCTTCTTCTTCTTCTTCTTCTTCTTCTTCTTCTTCTTCTTCTTCTTCTTCTAGCGTTTCCCCTTCTTCCATAGCCAGTCAACAGCGTCAGGTTGAGCCTGATGTCAAGTTATGAGACCTCCTTTGAATCTGGAGAGGTGGCAGTCATTCACTATGTGGGTCATAGTCTGTCTGTACCCGCAGGGGCAGTTCAGGTGCCTCTGGCTCCCCAGCGATGGAACATAGCGGCGCACCGGCCATGGCCTGTTCGATAGCGATTGAGGAGGGCCCAATCATAACGTGCTAGGTCAAAGCCGGGTTGACACTTGCAGTGGTCTGTGATGAGGTGTTTGTTCTTGACCTCAGCTGACTGCCAACTCTGTTTCCAAGAGTCTGGAACAGAGAAGTTCAGTGTAGGCATAGGAGACCAGATTGGATGACGAGACGTCAAGCGTTGAACAGGGTGGGCAAAGATATCCGCATATATTGGCAGGTCCGGTTGAGCGTAGACATGGGAAATGAACTTAGATGATGCCGCATCCCGACGAATATCTGGCGGGGCGATGTTGCTAAGAACTGGCAGCCATGGAACCAGGGTGGAACGGATGGTTCCAGAAATTATCCTCATGGAGGAATATAATTTGGAATCAACCAAGTGGACATGGGAGCTACGGAACCATACTGGGGCACAGTATTCTGCAGTGGAATAGCATATGCCAGAGATGATGATCGTAGTGTGGAAGCGCTCGCGCCCCATGAGGAGCTGGCCAGTCTTGCAATGATGTTATTCCTCCCGCCCACCTTTGGACTCCATAACACCCAACCAAAATGAGGTGTGTACTCCTATGTTCATAGCAGCACAATTCATAATAGCTAAAACCTGGAAGCAACCCAGGTTCCCAACAACAGATGAGTGGCTGAGAAAGCTGTGGTATATATACACAATGGAATACTATACAACTATCAAGAACAATGAACCCACCTTCTCTGACCCATCTTGGACAGAGCTAGAAGGAATAGTGCAGATGAAGAGTTGGGGGGGGGTCTCTGTTTTGTAGATAGCTAATAGGCCTATTTTAGTTATATTACAAAGGCCCGTGACTATACCATTTTTTTCCCTAAGAGCAAAATTCCTTCTTTTCAAGTCGCTAAAATAGTGCTTTATTAAGCATGCATACTACATCTTCCAAATCAGCTTATCTGTGGACAGATAGGTCATTTTCATATCTTGACTATTATCAATTATGTTATTATGAACAAGAGTACAGATATCTTTTATTTCTTTTTTCTTTGTCTCCTCTATGGTTGTCACTGGGGATCGATACTGGCTCTATGAATTATTGCACCTGAAGGCCATGTTTTCCATTTTATTGGATGAAACAGAGAGAATTTGAGAAGAAAGGGAAATATGGGGGGATAGATAGACACCTTCATACTTGCCTCACTGCTTGTGAAGCATCATCCCTGCAGGTGGGGAGCCAGTGGGTGGGCTCAAACCCAGATCCTTGAACAGGTCCTGGTGCTACGTACTATGTGTGCTTAACCTGGTGCACTACTAACTGGTTTCCCAGGTATCTTTTCAAATTAGTATTTTCAAAGTCTTTGGATAATTATCTAGGAGTGGTAATATCAGATCTTACATTATTTTTAATGCTTAAAGGAATCTCCATGTTGTTTTCTATAGGTGGTACACCAATTTATGTTTCTGTAGAGTTCTACTTTTAAAATTACACCTTGTTGTTGCTTTATGAATACAGCTTCTTTGTCTGTCCCTACGAAGTCATGTTTATCCTGTGACTTTGGGGGTAACTTCTTCTATGTGATGATTTCATTCTCTCTCTCGTGTTTCTGATTTTTATCAACTGCTTTAGAATTATTTTTTTTAATATTTATTTATATTTATTTTTCCCTTTTTGTCTTCTATTGTTGTAATTATTATTGTTGTTGATGTCATAGTTGTTATATAGGACAGAGAGAAATGGAGAAAGGAGGGGAAGATAGAGAGGGGGAGAGAAAGACAGACACCTGCAGACCTGCTTCACTGCCTGTGAAGCAACTCTCCTGCAGGTGGGGAGCCAGAGGCTGGAACCCGGATCCTTATGCCAGTCCTTGCACTTTGTACCACGTGCAAACTGCTTTAGAATTCTTGTAGGTAGTTTGATTATGTTGGAAATCTCAATGTTTCTTTGTCTGTAGAGTTTACCTCTACTGTCATAGATGATTATGGATAGAAGGGAGAAAACAGAGAAGAGTGTAGAGTATGGAGAGAGTTTTACTGCTACCATTTGAAGAGACATCATGTTTATCTAATGTGATATAACTTCTGACTCACTCAGGATGATAAAACCACAAAAGGGTTGAGTGTCAAGAATCTGATAACTAGAAAAAGGGATTTTTCCAGGACCATCTTTCTGTCACCCTACTCCATCCTGCTGCACACTGTGATATGAATCAGTGACCACATGTTCATAGACACATTATTCACAATAGCCAAGTTTGGGAAGAAGCCTAAATGCCCATCCAAAGATTAATGGCTAAAGAAATTATGGCATATATATTCCATGGAATACTATTCTGCAGTCAAAAAAGATGACATGGTGTTCCTTGGCACAAAATGGATGGAATTAGAGGTGATTATGCTTGGCAAAGTAAGTAAAGAGATGAAAGACAACTACCCAATGGTTTCACTCATATGTGGAATCTAGAGAACTGGTTACATGTACTTTCAAAAAAAGAAAAATCCAAACGAAACAGAAGCAAGCAATCAAACTCTCAGATTTGTGAGAAGTGTGGTGGTTATCTGGGAGGTGGGATGGTAGGATGGCGGGGATACAGAACTTTGGTGGTAGGTGTGCTGTGGAACTACACATTGGAATCTTATAATCTTGTAATCTACTATTAATAGCAAACAGAAAAAAATAAAATAAAAAGTGACCACAGTGAAATGACCAAAGGCAATAACCAGGTTATACTTGAGAAGGTATAAGAGGATAGCCCAGATGACTTAGGACAGTTCAGGTCATCAGAATCTAGTACTCCTCACATTTCTTTCTTGTGGATTTAATAAGTTATATGATTAATAAGGAAGTCTATTGTGATGTTAAACACCACAATTGATTTCAAGTCCATATTTGTCATTACTGTTTTAAGTCACTGTATAATTTAATTTTAATAAAAAATGAGTTCAGAAAAGAAGAAAGGCTCTTTGTTTTTCCAATAGGCCAAAAAGCTTTGTTGTCACTCGGTTGGTCTGTTATATTATCAAATCAACAACCTGCTCTCCAAAAAGAACGAGCTTTCAGACAGGAAGAAGTGTGGAAGAGCTGGGAGCCAGGAGCTGAATTTGCATTAAAACAGGGATGGGATCCCAGATTTTCAAATCTTCCAGACTCTTAGACTACAGCTCTTCAAATTCCCCCCTAAAATAGCCTTTAGTCTTTTTTTTTTTTTGCCTCCAGTTGCAATTTACCACTCCTGGTGGCCATTTTTTTTTTTTCTTTTACAGGCCAGAGAGAAGTTGAGCGAAATTGAGAAAAGAGGAAGAGTTAGATAGGGAAACAAAAAGTGAGACACCTGCAGACCTGCTTTACTGCTCATGAAGCGGGCCCTGCAGGTAGGGAGCAGGGACTCACACCCAGGCCCTTGACCATAGTACTATGTGTGTTTAATGAGGCATGCCACCACCAGTGCAGTCCCCCACCTTTTGTCAGTCTTAACTAGTCTGTATTGTTTTGAAGGAACTAAGTGAATAGGGAGAGGGTAGAATTTGAGTATGCAAAGGTTCTTTTGTTTGCAAATTGACTTTTTAGCATAGTAACTGTTCCTCTACTGAAGACATTCTGTAAGTGGAGCACCCAAAATTGTCATCTGTCTAAAATATCCCCTCCCTCACACCAAGGCCATAGAAGTCACCTCAGTTTTTCCAAGGAAGGTTACAGGGTCGATTCTGCAGCTATATTCCCTTATTTTCATTTTCCTTTTGTTGTTTAATGCTTGTGAGCTTGAGAAAATTTGAGATTTTTAATTTTTTAAATTTTTTTATTTATAAAAAGGAAACATTGACAAAACCATAGGATAAGAAGAATACAACTTTGTACAATTCCCATCTCTAAAAGCTCTGTATACCATCCTCTCCCCTGATAGCTTTCCTATTCTTTAACCCTGGGTGTATGGACCCAAGGCCATTGTGGGATACAGAAGGTTGAAGGTCTGGCTTCTGTAATTGAATCTTGACAGTCAATAAATCCAATAAAGTAATAATTACATGGGCATTGACAGGTCAATTCATACTCCCAGACTTTGTCTCTGTTTACATAGTGGGGAAGGGTTCTGGAGAAGCAGAAATCTAGGACACATTGGTGGAGTTGTATGTCCAGGGAAGTCTTGTCGGCATCTTGATAGCATCTGGAACCTGGTGGTTGACAAGAGAGTTAGCATACAAAGCCAAAAAAATTGTTGACCAGTTATGGACCTAAGGGCTGAAATAGTGCAGATGAAGAGTTGGGGGTGTCCTCCATTTTGTAGATAGCTAGTAGGCATTATTTAGTTAAATTCCAAAGGGCCTGTGGCTATACTCGGTTTTTTTTTCTTTTTTTAATTTAACAAAGGAGACATTAACAAAACCATAGAATAAGAGGGGTACAATTCCACACAATTCCCATAACCTGATCTCCATATCCTATCCCCTCCCCTGATAGCCTTCCCATTTTTTGTTTGTTTCTTTTCCTTTTTCTTTTTTCCCCTGAACCTGAAATATGATATGCTGGTGGATCCAAGCTATTGTCTGGGGAGATGATGTCATGGCTAGAAAAAGGACCAGAAAGCTGGATCAGTGAAGAGAGTACCTCCCAATATGGGAAAGGGGTATAAATATTGTTACTGTAAACCCCATTGATTTAATATAATCTGGGGTCCATAATCATTTTAGGAGCCTATGTGACCTCTGCATCCTTCTAGATCTGAGCTCACATTCTGTGGTCCTGAATAGGAACATTCCATGCTGGTCCAATATTGACCCATCTTCCTTAGTTGTAACATAGAGTATGTTGTCCATTGTCCTTTCTGAGGATGGAACATTCTCTACTATTGTTGATCCAAGCAGAAGGCAAAGTCCTATGAGGGCACACAGAGGGGTCTATTGTGTTGTTCCTGATAAAAATGACTGGTAACAATAGAGAGAAGGATTTATTGGAGTTCTAGGCCCATCAAGTCTGTTTGGGAATCTCGGGAATCCCCAATTAGGGCCCCAGCTGATGGAATGGCCTGATAGTGACTAAAGAGTCATCCTTAAAGTATGCCATTCTCTTGCTCTTATTCAGATTTTGCAGTCCTTACTTTAATAAGGTTACCTTTGGAATGAGTGAGAGAACTTTAATAGGAAGTAGGTGAGGAGGGTATCTAAGTCTAAGTGGACACTGTTTCATTATGAACTTGATACTGACTCACAAAATACTATTGTGTATTTTTGCTTTCAGATATATATTTTGCCCTAATTTATGGATACATGTGAACATATACTCTATTTTACCAGACCTGGACTATATCTAGGTTTTGGGACTTTTTTAGGAAGTGAACCTCCTGGAATGGAATTAGAGAATGCCATGAAATAAACAGTCTCACTTGAGTAATGAAGGTGAAGAATGGGCATTCCATGTCAAACGTCTCTGGACACAGTCTGAAGTGAAGCATGCTGAGGTGGTACTCGCTGCATTGATTAGGTTGGGACTGGTGGATGCAGTATCATTTGGTCTGACTTGAGAGAAGCATGCAGGAAAGTGAGCCCCACCCCAGAGGTTCCAGGACTGGGTAAAATATAGGCTCTATAGAGGAAGAGGAAGGTTCCTGCTTTCTTAGGGCTTAAGAAGACAATAGATAGTTATTGCTATAATCACATTGTTTTTTGGCAACTGGGTTAACTTTGAAAAATCCCTTTGATAGGATTTGCTCTATCATACACACCATCACCATAATTTATGTCCTTTGACATTATTTGTATATAACTGTGCCACCGGTTGCTTCTGTTCTCCCTGGACTAAGCTTTTAAGAGAGTCAACATATCAAAGACTCAGCCTATGTATTAAAAAGACTCACTCTGTGCTTTACAAAGTTTGAGAAATTAAATCAGTTTTTCCCCTCTCATATTACTTAAATAGTTATGTATATGATGACAAATTAATAGGAGTGTACATAAACACCATTCCCACCACCAAAAGACTGCATCACCCCATGTAGCTGAACATCTACCCTCACCTTCAACCCAGGGTTTTTACTTTGGTGCCCTACTCCAAATTTAGTCAGAGCCTGCTTTGAGATTCCCTGTTATTCTTTCTCAACTTCTGGCT